>NC_139623.1:82018051-82527313 GCF_964638095.1 Poromitra crassiceps | reverse complement strand
AAACAACAAGGCTGACAAGGAAGAATCTGCAGGCCCCAGGAGCCAGATTAACAGAAGTCGCCTGCCGCCAAAACATCAGAGCCCTAACATTAGCAGCCCAATAGTAGTGCCTGAACACTGGTAAGGCTAACCCTCCTTCAGATTTAGGTTTTTGTAAATTAATTTGAGAAATTCTATGGTTTGGGGGAAGGTTATTAATACGCTGTCAGATCTGCTGGAGGTGCAACTCCTGGTGGACTCGGCAGTACATTTGTTGAATGATGACTCGCATATCTCCTTCACCGGAAAATCACGTAATATCTGGCTAGCAGGTCTAACGGCCGCCAAGAAGATTGTTGCTCAACGTTGGAATCCTCCGCATGATATCTCACATACTCATTGGCTTCGGAGCTTTTTGGACATTTCATACCTGGAACTATCTTCAGCAAGAATTAACAATGCAAAACCAAACACGATTTTAGTATGGACAGATTTAATTTCGAAGTTAAACGTCTTCTGATTAGGTGATTATTTTTATTTGATGTCTGCCTGTTTTTGTTTTTGTTTTAATTTATATGGTCAGTTGCAATATCCGGATTGGTGGTAGGGAGTGGGGGGTGGGGAGGGCATTGGGTGGGTAGAGGGATAAGTGGGTTTATAATTACTCATAATTGTATGGTAATCGTGTGATAATGTATGTAATGTATGTATGTTTTGCCTACAAAATAAAAAATGAATGATAAAAAAAAACTAATTACAGTAAGCGCACGCTTTGGGACATAATAACACCAGGGATATTCAATGCATAACTGAGCGGCAGCCCTTTGGTGTGTTTCAAATGTATTGTTCCATCAGCACCAATTTTCTAATGGTTTATCTGAATCCGAACTGGTTCATCCCACTGAGATATATGAATGGAGAGCGTGTCCCTATCTCTTCCCTCTATGTTTTATTGAAGCCAAAATCCGGCCAGATCAGTGAACCAGAGTCTGCGCAGTAGCTCCCTTGATTGAGAACCTCTGAGAGCTCCACGCCCCTCTGAACTTTCTTATGTAGAGCTGCTGTTTCTAGAATGCGCACAGTGCGTTGTGTATTTATATACAGTCTAGCTCTGTAAATATGACACTTTAAGTTGTAATATTTTTTGTCTCGCCAAAAGTAACCAGGAAGATTCCCACTATGAGATCAGTTTATCAAAATGACGCCTGTACGAAAATCTGATTTTGGTTGTCGGAGATTTCAGACCTCCGGGCTGCTGCTGACTGCTGAGGGCTCTCAGCGCGGGCCGGAAGTGGAGGCAGGCCTCACTCACCCTCAGCCTCACTGGGGAGATTGCTGTGTTGATTAAGCTAGCCTAATGTTTTCGTGGCATTTTGATTAACTTTATGATTTAATTCCTTTTGGAGCAAATGTTGGTTTTACAAATCTAACCTTGACGCTTTACGCAATGTTGTTTGCTGGTATAGTGTTGTGGGTAGTGCCGCCTGTAACGTTCTCCGTTGTCGGAGATTGAGTTGTATCAGCCAGACCTCCGCAAGAGGAGCCTCTCAGCCTGGAAGAGGAGCCAGGCCTGCTTGGCTCTCAGCCTCTCACTGGGGGAAATTCTCGGATGAACAGCTCTGTGTTGATTAGCCTAATGTTTCCGTGGCATTTTGATTAACTTTATGATTACATTTCTTTTGGCGCAAATGTTGGTTTAACAAATCTAACCATGAGGCTACGTTGTTGTACCCCCCCGGTACAGTGTGTGTAGGGCAGCCCAACCTAACGTTAGCTCAGTGCATGAGCCAGGCTGCCTGGTCTATTCTCTGACTCTGTATATCCCACTGAGCTATATCTTATTTATGCCTGGTATATCGTTACTAAGAGAGGAGCTTGTGAAGAACGAACATCCCCACAGTCAAAGCATTTCCCCCAGATATGCATATAAAAACATTTGTTGCTTTAATAGCCTACAAAAAATAAAACGTCTGTTTGTATGTCATGCTAACCCGTTAGCGATGAGCTAATGGTGGTTGTGTACTACTAGGCCTCATCATCTTATACCCGGGACGGGAGTTAACGTTATAAAACACATTTCCTGTCAGTTGGACAACCTGGTCAGTTCTGAAAATATGTGTCTATTATTGTGTTATTCCAGCTATCGTTATCGGTTGTTAAGTTATAGTAATATGAAAAACAGCCGACTAGCGCAAGAAGCTAACGCTAATGCTAGCCTGCATGTTAAAACCATTGTGTACCTATAACGTAGCTGGAGTAACTCATAAAACACATATTTTCTGAACTTACTTCAGTCCCCAACCAACGTTAATTCCTCGCGCACAAAACATTTGTTTTCATTCCTCAAAACAATGTTCTTTTTATTGGGGTCCATTGATGTCTGGTAGCCAGCACAGCCAACCCATGAGCCACCCGACTTCCAGAGAGCGTTAGATAACATGAAGCCGTGTGTCTTGTCTATGACGATAGATCTATAATGTGCAGAGCCTGTCCAGCCAATGACGGCTTGAGACTGGCTGCCACAGCTGTCAATCATCCATTTTTATCCCTTTTTATATGTCAAACAACTACTTAACTCATTGAGTGCCAGCCACTTTTGGAGAACGGACGCTCCCAGTGCCAGAGTTTCAGAGCGTTTTCAGTGATTTCTCGAGGCCCACAGAATATTGTGTGATATTACTATGTAAACACCGAACACGCACAAAGAACGATGAGACTCTCTTCTATCATCTGCAAAAAAAAGTTTATTGATACCATTTTCCGTTCTTTAGTTATCAGCCGGAGAAGATAGGTCAAAAACAGAAAAAATTGGCGTTTCCATCTAGAAGCTGAGATATTGTAGCCTAGGTAAACCCAGCCCCCACGTGACCTGCTCTCTCAGTTCCCAGTCACTAGCGTCTAGACTCCGGGCCATTCAAATCGATTTCTGGGGCGATTGAAAGACCCACGCAGACCCGCAGCCAATGAGTGACTGCGTGACTGCCAACATCAGTCCTGCCGTGATCGGCCAATCAGAGAGTGCGTCTTTGTCAATGACGTGTAACAGCTGCAGCGGCTTAGCACTACCTAGCCGTTAGCATTTGGCCTCTCTAAAGCATAGCTCCAGAGCTAGCTACTAGCTATATGGCTAGCTATATGGCTATGCAACTACGTTGAGGAAATTCATCGGATTTTAGCGGATCATACAAGCCGGGGCTTCAGAGCTGATCACCTGGACACATTTTACGGCGAAATTATCTGATAAACTTGTCTGTGCAGCTCTGTGGTGATCAGCTAATGTCTTCATAGCATTGTGATTATGATTTAATGCATTATGGAAGATAAACGCTGGTTTAACATAATTAAAATAATTCCCTACCAAACATGTAAACTGACGCTTCTGGGCAGTAGACCATTTGGGCATGGTCTCATGTGTATGGTTTATTTAGCCTACTCAATCTCTCCCGAGATTATAACGTTAACCTGTTAGGACGCTGTGAGCTTGTGTATATAAGTCCAGAGAACTTGATGAAAACAAAGTGACAAAATATCCTGGCATCGGGTACACAAAAATTAACGTTATTAAATGCTGTAACGTTAACTGTAATTCTCATGTGTATTGTTTATTTAGCCGACTCAATCTCTCAGCCCATTTTGATGCTGAACCAAATGACCAGTCCGGCTGCAATGATTGATTTGTGAGGCAGCATATGCCAATGGAAGGCTGGGTAGCATTAGCTAACGTCATCCAGGCTACAGTAACATTAGGCTATTATAGTTATGAAACGCTGATTCAAACGTTACAATAATAAGACACAATAGGAGCCAGTTACCCTACTGTAGCGAGAGTAATTTCAGACCACCAGATATCACCATATTTATGTTATTAAATGCTGTAACGTTAACGGTAATTCTCATGTGTATGGTTTATTTATAAGCATTCATTGATTGAAGCAGAGTGCTGGTCGGTTAAGTTTCTCTGTAGTCATGTCCTCTGCTCCAATCTTCAGTTCAGTTTCTTCTGTCTCTCGTCCAGCAGCTGCAGATGTCATCATTATCCACGTTATTGATGATTATTTATTAAAAAAATCTCATTGTGTAAATATTTTGTGAACGCACCAATAGTTAGAGAAGGAAACCTCTCTTTGCATTTTATTTTGTTTTTTAATAAAAGTAGGCTACTTGTGATATCTCACGTGGCTTTGATTCATCATTGCAAATTTAGCCCAATTTGTAGAAAATGCAGATGTGAACAGCTAGGTTTAATGACAAATATGGAATATCACCCAAGGAAATACCACGGTTTAATGCCAACAGATAAACCATACAGATTTGTTGTAATTGTGAACACAAATAAGGGAGCAAAGACATGGTTTTCAAGTATAACACAATGTACAACTTTTATTCAAAGACAGGATTGAAAAATATAGGTCACTTGTATTCACTTCAGACAAGACACTACGTTAAAGTCTGAAATTTACCTAGATTTGCTATAAGAATTGACATTTCAGCTTGTCACCTGATGTCATTATTAATGGACAGTACAGTAGTAAAGATTTTGAAAATTTTGATTAATCAATCCAAGTCAGAAACAACATGTGCTGTGAGCCTTTTAGAATTCAAAAACCTTACTTCCAACAATTAACTAGCCTGCACTAACTACTGCACAGTAACGTGTACAAATATTGAATGCAACAGTCTCGTTCTGGAGCGAACCCCTCAGCTGAATTCACGTTGGAATATGATATCAAGGCTTGATAGATTTGATTGTACTCATACAGCAGTGTGGAGCTTAACATCTAGCTAGGTTGCATCTGGAATATGATCTGGATTATGTATAATATACAGTATAACACTACGCTCACTATGTCATGACATTCACGTTAACGCTATAGCCTCCAAAAATCTACTGTAGCTAGCTAGCGTTAAATAGGTTTATCTGTAACCACGCTGAAATGTGAGGGCATTAACGTTAATATTTCAATTAAGTCAAACACACCTTACCGTTATGACTGCGGCCATTTTTGATTAACATTAGCGTTAAGTCCATGATCAAATCTAGCATTTCGGTATATTCAGTGTGTGTGTGTGTGTGTGTGTGTGAAAAAAGGATGTTAGCATGCTAGCATTATTAGCACAGAATGTATACAGTCCATGGTACAACGTTAGGCCTTCAAGTCCTGAGGCGAACAGCGCCGGAGGAGCCAGCATAACAAGCACGCCTGTTTCCTCATCAGGTTGGCAGCAGCTGACCAGTTGCCCTTCTCCACAATACCTGCGGCTGATGTGGGGCATGGCACTCTGGTCTGTTTGGATTGGAAGGGTATTGAATTAATACCTGAAAGAATAAACAGAGAGGACGTCAGTACAGTAGACACATGTAACAGTATAGATCCCCGTTAACATTTTACGGCGAAATTATCTGATAAACTGGCTGCGCATAACATTACTTATTTGCGGGAGTGCACGGGGGAAGTGTAGATTAATCGTGCAGCACTAGTACATTAGGTTACAAGTACATACCTGTTGGGCCAGACATTTTGATGAACACTGACAGTGAATGAAAGACATGTTGAACGAACACTGACATTGAATGAAAGACATTTGAGTGAAAACTAACTGTCTTTGTGGAGGCACAGTGAGAGACACAAACCCCCACATTCCAAGCACCCGGCCATTTGAGTTCACACACCCATGCTAAAACGGCAGGGAAGCGGGCCATTCCTTTGTTATCGAAGATTGACAAAAGGACAGCCAACTCTCCTGTCTGTAAGTGAGATAAGGTGAGCCAATCAGAGTGTCTCAACCACAACAAAGACACACCCTGCACCTCACATTATATACAGGCTTGAAGCCCCAAAATCTTCAGTTCCTACGCAGCTCCAGCTGCAGACAGGTCCTCCTGAAGTTCTAAGTGGCACATCGCTACGACAGGTGGTTTAACTCGAGACAAACCGCCCTTCCCCCCTCCTCGCAGCTGAACAGCAAGGCCGCCCCCAGCCCTGACGAACCCTACATCGGAGCTAAGCTAGCTTTGATATCCTGAACCCGACCCGCATCGCCTCGACCAGGCGAGTGCCTTCAACCCGAAGAAGCGAGCTGTGAGATCCCCCTTTCCTCCACTGAGACGACAGCAGATCCAAGAACCCAACGTGGCCAGCTGAGTTCGACTACCTGCTCTCACCCCTCCTCTCCTTCCTTCACGGGACAGCGGACGCACGCTAGACGAGCATCCCCCCCCCCCCTCCACGCCGGAGGAACCTTGCGAGACCGACCATAACAAACCACTGCACCCGCGTGTGCAGGACTGAGCGCGCAAGCCAAGTAAGACTGAATTGATCACTCAAGTCCGGGCTTAGAATTGTTTAGAGTTAGATGATATATATCCATAGATATACATGATTGACTGATAGGATACTGTAAATTCATCTGTGACTGTTTGTGTCTGACTGTAATTGTGCTTATACCTGCATTACTGAACCCGAGTGTTTAAACGCTAGCCATTTAATTCTTCACCGATCCCCGGAGTGGATCTAAGATAGCCAACGAGCCGAGAGGAACTTATTTCACCAGTTCAAAGTCGGTTAAAACTAACCGTGGTGGAGGAAGCGCCTCGCGGCCCTGTTTTCATCTAGACAGCGTTATTTCTCCCTCACGGGCACGTGCGCAAGCGCGTGCACGAACCTTTCCCCTATAAACACACACACATAGCTACTAGTCGGCTAACCTCCATTTTGTGCCGCGCATACACTCCCTTATCCTCCATTTTGTGTCGGGCCGGTCCTTCCGGGTCGGCCATTTTGAATAGAGGCCAGCTGACCACTCACCCACACACACACACACACTCTGCCTCCCTCTAGTGTTCATCCGGTGCCTTACACTTTCCATGCAGATAAACATAACCACCTCACGCTCCCCTCCAATTGCAGTGAAGTGTTTTAGAATGTAACTTAGTTATAACTGAAATTCATTGACTGTATTGCCAATACCTCTTCTTTATTTTATATATAATAAATAGTGTCAACTTTTAATAGAATTCAACCGTTTCAGAGTGATTTTGTGATGATTGTGGTGAACTTTTGCTTAAGGATTAGAAACTCCCCCACTTCAGATAAGACTAAAGGTGATTCAGATTAGGTCCTGCAACGCAGGTGGTGCCCCTAGGTTAATCCTTATCCAGGATTACATATTTTGATATTTTAATAATTTTATGAAATATTAATAATTTTCGGATTATTAATATTTTATTTTACCTAACTAAATTCACCCAAATAACGAGCACAACATACCTCAGTCAGACTCTGGCAAATCCAAATGACTAATAATATAAAACGTATTAGTTACTGTATGTTACACGTGGCTAACGTTAGCTAGCTTCTGACATGTTTTTCTAGAATTCATTAGATCGTTAAATGCTCCCGTAATCTAGCTAACGTTACCTCGCTAACCCACTACAGCCGATGAGGAAAAGTCAGTCATTTATCGAATGTATTGAATTAATACCTGAAAGAATAAACAGAGAGGACGTCAGTACAGTAGACACATGTAACAGTATAGATCCCCGTTATGAGGTCTGTTGATCAAAATATCACCTCACGCTATATCGAAATCGCATTTTAGTGGACGGGCAGCGAGCATCCAAACTGGGGTTCATAGCTGGTCTGCGGCTAGCTAGCTAGCAACGTAGCCATCGATTAAAGCAGCGTTACATTTATGATCTTTTAGTGATGTTGGTAGACACACGTAACAGTATAGATCCCCGTTATGAGGTCTGTTGATCAAAAGATCACCAAACGCTATATCGAAATCGGGTCTGAGCGGACGGGCAGCGACCATACAAAGGACAGCTTGTACAAGCTGGGGCTTCTCATCACCTGGACACATTTTACGGCGAAATTATCTGATAAACTGGCTGCGCATAACATTACTTATTTGCGGGAGTGCACGGGGGAAGTGTAGATTAATCGTGCAGCACTAGTACATTAGGTTACAAGTACATACCTCAGTCAGACTCTGGCAAATCCGACATGATTTGCTATCCTGTTGGTGTAGTTTCACACCAACCCTCTCCAGGCGTAGAAATACCCCCTTCTCGAGTGGTTTGCAGCTGCCCAACTTGCCTTTAGAACGAAGGTTTCTCTTACACAACCTGCAAAAATCGTTCACATTGCTAGTAGCCATCGCGCTCCAGTTGTGGTTGCTAGCAGTAGCCTAGTGAGTTAGCTCGGTGAGTTAGCTAGGTGGAGTTAGCTTGAGCGCTAACAACAAAGGTCGCAGAGTGATGACGCCATCTGTTGCACTGCGCATGTGCTCTGTGCACCAAGCTGATTGGATGACGGTTGGCTGGTGGAGTGGTCTATCGAGGGGGGCCCAACACTCCCTAGAAATCGGTTTGAATGGCTCGATCTCCAGACCATAGTGACTGAGAACAGGTCTGAGAGCAGGTCACGTGGGGGATGGGTTTACCCAGGCTAGAGATATTGAGCCTTTTGTGAAATATAGCATTTCAAGCAGATCACTGACTCTGAAACTAATATTTTCTGACCTGAAACATCTGAACAGTAATTTCCTTCAATATAACAGCACCCCCATCCCCCCTCTACTGCAAACTCCTCCTCCGTGAGGTGGGTGTGTCTCTGGTGGTTCTGCTCGCTCTGAGTGCTGCTTGTGTCAGGCGAGTCTCTGCTACCTGGATGGCGGCCGCTCGTCGCGGCAGTCTGGATCGGGCTAAAGGTAAAGGTAAAGTCCCACTGATTGTCACACAATGTGTGAAATTTGTTCTCCGCATTTGACCCATCCCCTGGGGGAGCGGTGAGCAGCAGCGTGCGCCGCGCTCGGGAATCACATGGTGATTTAACCCCCCAATTCCAACCCTTTGATGCTGAGTGCCAAGCAGGGAGGCAATGGGTCCCATTTTTATAGTCTTTGGTATGACTCGGCCGGGGATCGAACTCACGACCTCCCAGTCTCAGGGCGGACACTCAGACCACAAGGCCACTGAGCTGGCTCGCTCGTTTCTCGGTTGTGAGCTGTGAAGCTGCGTCAAAATCGGGGCTTTCTGCTGCCCTGCGTGCCCCACCCCCCTCCTCCTCCTCCATGGGAGTGTCTCTGGGGCTGTGCTGCGTTTGCTCTCGCTCTGCTTTTGCTCCGTCTGCACTGAAAAGTGCGCTGCATCCCCCCGCTTTTTCACAGCCTGTCGCCGGCTCCCAACTGAGAATAATGTAACTTTTCAGAAAGACGCTGGTGTTGGCAACTAAATCATATGGAGGTACTATCGCAACGGAGACGGAGGGGCTAAATTGTGGCAGGCAGCAGATTGACTGCTGTTCACAGGCACAGCTAACGTTATGCTTCATGCATATCGATGCGATTTCCGTTTCCTCATGACTTCTTCTCTCTTTTCTCCTGGCCTTTCTCTAATCTGGAGAGCACTGTCGCCACCTAATGGGTCGGTAAAATAGCTTTTACACATTCAACATGCCCCCAAATTTTACAGGAGATGGATCTGGCTTTGATCCACGTCCCACCGTCAAAAAACGCAATTGACGACTTTAGTCGTCATTGGCACTCAACGTTACTAAAGCAATTGACGACTTTACTCGTCCGTGGCACTCAATGAGTTAAAGGATGGCTTTCCCGTGGGGAATATGAATATATATTAAATCTCACGCCCCTAAGGTTTTCGAATCCGTTGAAATTTTTGAAATTGGTTGTTTACAGCCAGAGATATCAACCAAAATCCACTCTGTGTGTGTGGGGGGGGGGGGGGCTGGTGGGGGGGAGGGGCTGGTGCGGGGAGCCGAAATCCTACAGTTCCCACAATGCACTGGGCTCGCGTGGCCTTAGATTCCACGCCCACCCCTCAGGCATTTGGCTGATATCAAACTCCAGTAGGTGGCGGTAATGCACATATATGTTTGCCAACCGCCATAAAACTCAAAGAAGAAGAAGAAGAAGGCTTCGACATAAAAAAATTATGAGAAGAAGAAAAAATCAAAAATAAAATTGCCTCCAAATTGCAAATTTCATGCATTTTAAGACATTTTCCAAGGAGTTACGCGCATCTGATGTTGTAACTATTTCATGTAAAAATGTGTAAAAACGGGTACATTGCTCAGCGTTGATTTCGTTACTTCAACGCACCTACTACTAGATGTAAAATTTGACGAGCTTCCCAATGCCGCCAGTCCCGTGTCTGGACGTGCTTCCGTTCCCGAGATATGGTCTCTTTGCAAGGAGCTATGGAAAGCTAACATTAGCTACCGTAGGCTAGGTGGTTGAAAAAGATGGCTGCCTTTTGTTTTTCTTCAGACCTCTGAAGGGGCGTGGAGGACCTCTAGAGGCGGGACCATGGCCCACATGGCCCACAGGCCCACAAGTAGTGTAGTTCATAGGTGCTCGACTTCCGCAAGGCTGGACTTGTCGCCCCGACGCGTTTTGCGTCAGAGCGTCATGGAAATAATGTGAGAGATGGTTGATATCTCTGGCTGTAAACAACCAATTTCAAAAATTTCAACGGATTCGAAAACCTTAGGGGCGTGAGATTTAATATATATTCATATTCCCCACGGGAAAGCCATCCTTTAAAAACAAACTGATCAGAAAAATTACCACTTGCACAGGCATTAGCATGATAATGACTATCTAAAATGATACAAACCACCTTTGGAAAAAAATTATCTGACGTATACTGTGATTATTTCGGTTGTGATTTTCCTATCCACTAACATGGGGAGGCGGGCCTTGTGACCTAATACTGGATTCAGCCGCCAGAGCGGCGATCTAACATGCAGCGGCTTCACTGAACGGGAACAATGCCCAGTCCATCTTATAATAGGTCCATGGTTCATCCTCCAATTCTCTCCCTCTCTCGTTCTCTCCTCTCTCTCTCTCCCCCTCTCTCCTTTCTCTCACCCTCTCCCTTTCTCTCTCTATCACTCTGTCCCTTTGGGTTTCATGATGCTGTTCCGACCTCTCGCTGTTCCGACCTCCCCTCTCCCAGCCCCCATGCCTAAACCTAACCTCCCCCAGACCCTAACCCAAAACCTAACCTCTCCCACCCCCACGCCTAAACCTAACCTCCCCCAGACCCTAACCCAAAACCTAACCTCTCCCACCCACCACGCCTAAACCTAAGGTCGGCATTGCGAGTGGTCGGCATAGCGGGTGGACACCGTCCCTCTGCCCACTCAGCAAGAAAGAAGCTGCTGTCACAGACGTGACGCTGTAGCTTTTAAGGGGGGTGGACATGATTTCACATGTGTGAATACTGTTTTGGGCATAAACACGCCCGCCTATATGGAGGTTTGCACGAGATGATGCCAAGGACCGACACGCCCACAATTAGGGCTTTGCGCGGCGCTATTCCAGCGCAAAATGGGCGATCATGTCCTGATCATGTCCAAAACTCCCACCTGAGAGACCTCCAATGGGTCTGTCTCTGGCCGCAGCACCAGAGAGGCCAGTAAGCTCCAGTCTGTGCCAACAGGAACTGAGCACTATATGAACTCTACCATCCCCTACCTAAGCAGACTTATAAATGAAAAGATGTAACTTGATTTTGTATAATATTTTAACCCCTCTTTTTTTCTCAAATAATGTTTTGTGTTTGTGTTTTTAACATTTATACTGTAAAGGACATGCAATTCATTTAGTGTTAACTCGATGCAATATGTTCCTGAATAAAAAACTAGGGAACTAGGACACATAGGGAACATTGACACGAACGAATGCAGTAGCCTACATCTCTGCAGACACTGAATGATATGAATAATAAAATAAAAAGAACATACTCGGAAACTAAAATATCAAAATCACATCTCGGCCTATGCTGTACTTCTCTGCTGTACCGCTGCTGCATGCAGCTAGTGTCGCTTTGTTTCATTTTCAGAGGACATACAGTCTTCTATATTTATAAGCTAGAGTCTAGAGGATGTTCCTTGGCAAGCTGCCTAGCTAATGTGGCCATCTACTGTATCTAGTCTGTCAGTCAGGATGTAGTTTTGCTCAATTTGCACAACCTTGGCTATGGCTTTCATCTGTGCTCCAAACTTGGGCACCTCCTCCCCAGAGCAATGATAATAACTCTATATCCCACCTCTAGATATATTTCATGCTAATGAAGCAGCCTGAAAATGTGCTCCTCTCCTGTGCCCAAATGAAAGATCAAATCAGTCTTGTCAATTGCAGCTGATTTGTTAAGGTCCCATCTCCCCTGCTTTTCCCTGAGCATGGCTGATGAGAGGGCACAGCTGTGTTCCTGTTAGTGCTTCTGATAACACCAAATTAAATGCCATCTGAGAGAGTTAGGCCTTTAATATGGAATCACAAACGTCAAGTTGACTCAGATCAATAAATTAAACACTGTAAATTCACCATCCACCTCCATCTCACAGCCACATCACAAATGAAGAGCCTCAGCATTTCAGCAACCTTCCAAAAGTTAAATTTGCAGGTTATGCCTACAATATAGAAAATAGAAATGTCAGTAGTGCTCAACAGCGTTGAGCTCGTTACTCAAAGAAACTGTGTGTATTACTCATTACATAGATATGAATATTAAATTACTTATTACTATTAATATCGGAGGTGCATTAAGTCATTCACGACCTTTATCAGCCTCTAACGGCGACCACGAGCATTGCCCACATCGGCTGACACACCCCACCCTCCACCCCCTCTCGTCTTGCAGAGATCCAAGGTAGCATAATGATATACAGTAAACAGTATATTATAGTATGTATATATATATGTATGTATATATGTATGTATATGCTATATGTAATAGCACAGGGGGGTTGGGGAATTTAACTCGGGTCTATCATTCCAAAGTTGAACATAATAACCAGTCGGCCAAAGGCTCTCCTTATCCTCCAACCCCGGGTTGTTATATACATACATTATACATCTATATATCTATCTATATATCCATCTATATATCTATATCTATATATAAAATAGTTATACATATACTATATTATAGTACATATATATATATATATATATATATATATATATATATATATATATATATGTATGTATATATTAAGGCTGTCAAACAATTAATTTTTGTCTGATCGCAAAGTCGTTACTGATTGGAGAGGACTGAAGCCATCACTGGCATATGACTGGCCAAGTGAACGGTTCCCTCCCATAACCAGCCCTCTGAGGGAAAGAGAGAGCCAGAGAGAGCTCTGTAGCATGCAGTAACGTAGTGTATCAGCGTAAGAACTCTCATGGGTCTGGCGTTGAGACTACGGCGACGCTAGCTGCTCCGCTATGCTTAGCTTTTAGGTGATAGCTGAAACTCAATGTACTTCGGTGATTTTTTTTTTTTTTAAGTAAAATGAGCCATTTAGAAGCGTATTGCTGTCTATCTCTTCCATGCCTCAAGATTCAAGATTTTTATTGTCACTCCGTAGTACAAGTATCACGTGTGAAATTCTTGTGCTGTAGACTCCGTTACAACATAGTGCAAATAACAGTATAACAGTGCAAGATAACAGGGTATAGATGCAGTAAAACAACAGAACAACAAGCAATAACAGTAAACTTTTCCTTTTCTTTTCTAGCATAGACACCTTAAAACATAATTAAACATTCTGTTTGCACAGGTGCAAATAACATAGGCATAATTATCATATGTAATGGTAGCAGCTACTACATGATTGTTTATTTGTGTGTGTTAAGGAGTCTCGTGGCCTGCGGGAAGAAACTGTCCCTCAGGCGATTTGTTCGTGCTTTTGGGACCCCATATCTCCTCCCTGAGGGTAACAGGGAGAACAGGCTGTTGTGGGGGTGGTATGTGTCCTTGATGATCTTCAGGGACCTCCTGAGGCACTGCTGATTGTACAGTTCCTGCAGTTCTGGTAGCTCACATCCTGTTACGTGCTGGGCCGCGCGCCTCACTCTTCTTAGCGCCCTGCGGTCCATGGTGGCACAGTTCCCATACCAGGTGGTGAAGCAGCCAGTCAGCAGGCTTTCAATGGTGGCTCTGTAGAAGTCCCTGAGGATTTTTGGCCTTAGCCCAAATTTCTTCAGGCGTCTGAGTCCGTGTAGTCGCTGTTGGGCCTTTTTGACAACAGTGGCGGTGTGGCTGGCCCATGTCAGGTCCTGGTGGATGTTGACTCCCAGGTACTTGAAGCTGTCCACCTTTTCCACCACTGTGCCGTTGATGGTGATTGGGGGGGGGGTGCGCCCCCCCCCCTGCCTGCAACAGTAGGAGACAGGAAACCATTGCGACTGGCTTGACTACAAGTATGGGTGCGTCGAAGGGACAAAACAACGGCATGCGATTTAAAAAAATAACGCATTATGGTCGGAAATTAATCGCATCGCGATTAACGCGTTAACGCTGACAGCCCAAGTATGTATGTACAGTATATATGTAATAGCATGGGGGGGTTGGGGAATTGAACTCGGGTCCATCATTCCAATATATCATAACCAGTCGGCCAAAGGCTCTCCTTATGCTCCAACCCCGCGTCGTTACATACATACTGTACATTATACATCTATATATCTATATATCTATATATCTATATGAAAGGGAGCATGTGGGCAATGTTTGTTCTCTTGTTTGTTTCAATTTTTGTCCCACTTATGATGTCATAGGAGGCATTGTGACATTACTGATGTCATAAGACTGATGATGTCATCAGTGATGTCATAACAGCAGAATCATCTTATGACTTCACTGATGACTCCCCCTCCTCCCTTTTCCTGCTCCCTCCTCTTTCCCCCTTCCCCTGCTCTTTCCCCACCTCCTCCCCTTCTCTGCTCTCTCCTCCCCCACATTTCCCATTCCCTCCCCTCCCCACCTCCTCCCTTTCCCTGCTCTCTCATCCCCCACTCTCTCCTCTCTCCTCCCCCACATTCCCCCTGCTCTCCCTCCCCACCTCCTCCCTTTCCTGATCTCTCCTCCCCCACATTCCCCCCACTCTCCCTCCCTTGCTCCCCCCACCTCCTCCCTTTCCCTGCTCTCCCCTCCCCCACATTCCCATGTTCCCTCCCCATCTCCTCCCTAGCCCTGTTCTCTCCTGCCTGCACATTCCACCCCCCTTTTCTCCCCTTTCTCTATCATATGATTGTTCAATCTTGTTATTATTACTACTCTAGTTGCTACTGTTGTGTCAGCTAGATTTAGCTAGACATATTTTCTGTGAAGTCCTCTGAGACATGCTTGTGAATTAGGGCTATACAAATAGACTTGACTTGACTTGAGGGGTGTGTGTGTGTGTGTGTGTGTGTGTGTGTGTGTGTGTGTGTGTGTGTGTGTGTGTGTGTGTGTGTGTGTGTGTGTGTGTGTGTTTGTGTGTGTGTGTGTTCTTGGGATGGAGCTGGGCTCCCTGTGATCGTTTGTTTGTGCTGTTGTTTCCATGCGCAGTGCTCAGAGGAATATTGGCACACTGTTTAGGCGGCACAGAGCCCCAAGAGGCCTGCATGGACAACACAGTGTGCACTCATACAGTGCAGTAGAAGTCACGTACACACACAGACAGGGTGCTAGCTGCAGCCTGCGGACATCTGCAAACCAGAATGTACTTTGATGATTTCCGATGATTTTCTAACAGTTGTGGCCAAGTAAATCCATTAATTAATTATAATGTTTAGTGATTCTCTTAGTAACAGCAGAACGGTGCTGCCACAGCACTTTGGTGGAGCCCCCCCCCCAGCAGTAGCTGTCGTATTTATTATTATTGTTATATTATTATTATTATTATGTTTGCACTTTGAAGTGGCTCTATGTCTGCACCAATCTATCTGCACTGAGATGGATGTACACTGAATTCTCCATAAACAAAACACCTGGCCAAGTATACAAATGGAGACAAGGGGCATAAGCATTTGAGGTGCATTTTTAAGTATCAATGAAACCTAATTTAATAATATGGCATCAGCCGATCCAGTAGCTCAGATACAAAATCAAATAGCTGGTGAATAAACTTAGTCCTGAACTGCTGAGTGGGCTATCACAAGCCAGCAGTATCAGTATAAACTTAGACTTGACCTAATTTAATAATATGGCATCAGCCGATCCAGTAGCTCAGATATAAAATCAAATAGCTGGTGAATAAACTTAGTCCTGAACTGCTGAGCGGGCTATCACAAGCCAGCAGTATCAGTATAAACTTAGACTTGACCTAATTTAATAATATGGCATCAGCCGATCCAGTAGCTCGGATATAAAATCAAATAGCTGGTGAATAAACTTAGTCCTGAACTGCTGAGCGGGCTATCTCAAGCCAGCAGTATCAGTATAAACTTAGACTTGACCTAATTTAATAATATGGCATCAGCCGACCCAGTAGCTCAGATATAAAATCAAATAACTGGTGAATAAACTTAGTCCTGAACTGCTGAGCGGGCTATCTCAAGCCAGCAGTATCAGTATAAACTTAGACTTGACCTAATTTAATAATATGGCATCAGCCGATCCAGTAGCTCAGATAGAAAATCTAATGGCTGGTGAATAAACTTAGTCCTGAACTGCTGAGCGGGCTATCACAAGCCAGCAGTATCAGTCTAAACTTAGACCTAGACTACCTAGACCTGAATTTGCAGTATAGTATTAGTCATCCTAAATAATCCTAATAAATTTTGATTTGACCTAATTTTATTGTTGTCTATAGAGTTAGTTCCACCTCTGCGCAGATTCCTCCGCTCTCTTCTCTCTCTCCCCCTCAGGTGTCCTTCATTGGCCTGACGTACACCCCGTCATCGCCCTAGCCACCTGTCGTCACTCTAGGCCATCTACCCACTACTCCTTCTATTATCTGACACCCCGGGCTCATCACCACCACCGACCCCTATCCTCATCATCCTGGTCACCTGCCTGCCTAAGGGAAGGGGGGTCTGCTCTCAGACCTGTTCTCAGTCACTATGCTGGTGGCTGGGGGCTGGGGGAGCGGGTCGCGTGGGGGCTGGGTCCGCCCGGGCCGCAGCAATGGGCCCCTATAGCACAACGACCTCACAAGGTTCCTCCTCAGCCAAGTCACTGAGGCAATCCATGTGGCGATCCATGTGTGGATTGCCACCATATGGTGGAAAGGTTTTCTTGCGTTCACTGGGGGTGAGGGGACGCCGCTGTGTCCCGGCCTGGCCTTCCCTCCCACGCCTTATGTGGGCGGGGGCCGGGGCGGGGGGCATCGGTGCTCTTCATCACTGGTCGAGGGCTGCCGGTTGGTTTAGAACAGCTTAGATAGGCGATAGATTAGTTACAGCCTAAGGCTGACCTGTTATAGTGTTCAGGCAAAGATCAGACTAGAGCAGAGTAGGATAGGCCAGATTAGGCTGTAGATTAGCTAGATACTATGTCCCAGTTAGCTCTGGTTAATGCTTAGAGTAGTCAGTTGTCTGTTCTTCTCCCCCCCCCTCTCTTTCTCTTTCCCCCTTCCCCCGCTTCTTCCCTTCTTCCCCCTTCCTGTCTTCCCCTCTCCCACATTTCCCACTCCCCCCCCACCTCCTCTCTTTCCATGCTCTTTCTTCCCCCACATCCCACCGCCCCCCCCTCCCTTCTCCTGCTCTCTCCTCCTTCTCCCCCCCTCTGCTCCTTCTCCTCTTCTCCCCTATTCTCCTGAATCCCTGCCACTTCCTGCTCTCCCCTCTCTCACATTCCCCCTGCTCTCCTTCCCCTGCACCCTCCCACCTCTCCTTCTCTGTTCTCTCCTCCTCTCTGTCCTCTCCCCTCTCTCACATTCCCCCTGCTCTCCTTCCCCTGCACCCTCCCACCTCTCCTTCTCTGCCTCTCTCCTCCTCTCTGTCCTCTCCCCTCTCTCACATTCCCCCTGCTCTCCTTCCCCTGCACCCTCCCACCTCTCCTTCTCTGTTCTCTCCTCCTCCACATTTCCCATTTTCTCCCCACCCTCGCCCTAATCCGGGCCCGTATCCTACTCCCTCCCCCAACCCTAGACCCTACCTCTACCCTGGCTCTCCCTCCCCTGCACCCTCCCACCTCTCCTTCTCTGTTCCCTCCTCCTCCACATTTCCCATTTTCTCCCCACCTCCTCCCTCTCACATTCCCCCTGCTCTCCCTCCCCTGCACCCTCCCACCTCTCCTTCTCTGTTCTCTCCTCCTCTCTGTCCTCTCCCCTCTCTCACATTCCCCCTGCTCTCCTTCCCCTGCACCCTCCCACCTCTCCTTCTCTGTTCTCTCCTCCTCTCTGTCCTCTCCCCTCTCTTACATTCCCCCTGCTCTCCTTCCCCTGCACCCTCCCACCTCTCCTTCTCTGTTCTCTCCTCCTCTCTGTCCTCTCCCCTCTCTCACATTCCCCCTGCTCTCCTTCCCCTGCACCCTCCCACCTCTCCTTCTCTGTTCTCTCCTCCTCCACATTTCCCATTTTCTCCCCACCCTCGCCCTAATCCGGGCCCGTATCCTACCCCCCCCCCCTCCCCCAACCCTAGACCCTACCTCTACCCTGGCTCTCCCTCCCCTGCACCCTCCCATCTCTCCTTCTCTGTTCCCTCCTCCTCCACATTTCCCATTTCCTCCCCACCTCCTCCCTCTCACATTCCCCCTGCTCTGCCTCCCCTGTACCCTCCCACCTCTCCTTCTCTGTTCTCTCCTCCTCTCTGTCCTCTCCCCTCTCTCACATTCCCCCTGCTCTCCTTCCCCTGCACCCTCCCACCTCTCCTTCTCTGTTCTCTCCTCCTCTCTGTCCTCTCCTCCCTCTCAAATTCCCCCTGCTCTCCCTCCCCTGCACCCTCCCACCTCTCCTTCTCTGTTCTCTCCTCCTCCACATTTCCCATTTCTCCCCACCCTCACCCTAATCCGGGCCCGTATCCTACTCCCTCCCCTCCCCCAACCCTAGACCCTACCTCTACCCTGGCTCTCCCTCCCCTGCACCCTCCCACCTCTCCTCCTCTGTTCTCTCCTCCTCCACATTTCCTACTTTCTCCCCACCTCCCCCCTCTCCTCCCTCACATCCCCCCGCTCTCCCTCCCTCCTCCACTCTCCTGCTTTCTCCTCTTCCCGGTGTTCTTCCTCTTCCCCCCTTCCCCCACTACTCTAAAGCATAGTACACATTTTACTCCAAAGCATGGCACCCACTCTATCCCCTCCAATATTCCGCCACTATTTAAAGCATGGCATAGCATGGCAATATTCCGCCACTATTTAAAGCATGGCACCCATGCTCTTAGTATTTCGCCACTATTCAAAGCATGGCACCCACTCTTCCCTAAAGCAAGGCACCCATAAGCTCTATATGTGAACATGTGCTTATTTGGCAAAAGGACTCACTACTAAAGGCTTGCAGCCAATTAAATTAGGCATAGTTTGGTTGCTTAGAAATTGACATATGTCCGTTTGCAAGATGTGCGTCTATATTTCTCATTCTCTCCCCACCTCCTCCCTCCCCCTGCTCTCTTCTCCCCCACACCCCCCCCCCCCTTCCCCTCTCCTGCTCTCTCCTCTTGCTCCTTCCCCACCTCCTATACCCTCCAACATCTCCCATTCCCTCCCCACCCCATCACTCTCTCACATTCCCCCCGCTCTTCCCCCTTCTCCTGCTCTCTCCTCTGCTCTCTCTTCATTTCTATATTTTCTATATTATCAATTGTTCAAATGTTATCTTTATTCTGTATATTCTTGTTACTGTTGTGTCAGCTAGAATCAGCTAGACATACTTTCTGTGAAGCCCTCTGAGACATGCTTGTGAATTAGGGCTATATAAATAAACTTGACTTGACTTGACTTGACTTGACTTGCACTAACAAGCTTGAAAATGGCGTTCGAGAGGTCACAGTAACCTTGGCCTTTGACCTTTGACCACCAAAATCTAATCAGTTCATCCTTGAGCCTAAGTGGATGTTTAAGGCAGATTTGATGAAATTCCGTCAAGGCATTCCTGAGATATCGTGTCAACAAGCTTGAAAATCCCGTTTGAGAGGTCACAGTGTCCCACAAAATGGCAGCTATGACGGACAGTTAAACTAACCAATGACTGCTCATGACTAACCAATGACCGCTCCTGAATGATGTCACGGATCCAAGCGCAACAATACAACATGTAATCTATGGACATATACTTTTCGAGAAGTTTGATTCGAATTTGGCACAATGAGTGGTACTACAGTCTATGAGTGGTACAAATAAGTGACATTTTTGGCCGATGGACTAAGGCAGTGGTTCCCAAACTGTGGTCTGCACCTGGTAGTCCGCCAGAGCATTGCATTTTTTTTTCAGACAACAGTTCAAGATTCAAGATTCAAGATTTTTATTGTCACTCCATGGTACAAGTATCACGTGTGAAATTCTTGTGCTGTGGACTCCGTTTACAACATAGTACAAATATAACAGGGCATATGGGTGCAAAAACAAGCAATAAGGCAGTATAGTGATAAGACAAGTCAGAGACAGTGGCATATTCACTGCACATAGGTGCACATGTCGTGTGCATACTTTAGACGTGCTTAAACATTTTAAATTCTGCGTATTTGACATACAGGTGCAAATAACATATTCCTTATTAAACATACAATTAAACTCGGCATTTTAAATTCGGCGTATTTGACATACAGGTGCAAATAGCATATTCCTTATTAAACATACAATTAAACGTTAGACATACGTAATGGTAGCAGCTACAGTACTGTACAGTGCGGCTACTACACTATTTGTGTATGTTAAGGAGTCTCGTGGCCTGCGGGAAGAAACTGTTCCTCAAGCGATTTGTGCGTGCTTTCGGAACCCTGTATCTTCTCCCTGAGGGTAGCAGGGAGAACAGGCTGTTGTGGGGATGGTTTGTGTCTTTGATGATCTTCAGGGACCTCCTGAGGCACCGCTGTTTATACAGTTCATGCAGATCTGGCAACTCACATTCTGTTACGTGCTGTGCCGCGCGTCTCACTCTCCGTAGCGCCCTGCGGTCCATGGTGGTACAGTTCCCGTACCAGGTGGTGAAGCCGCCAGTCAGCAGGCTTTCAATGGTGCCTCTGTAGAAGTCCCTGAGGATTTCTTTCCTTAGCCCAAATTTCTTCAGGCGCTTGAGTCCGTGTATTCGCTGTTGGGCCTTTTTGACGACAGTGGCGGTGTGGCCGGCCCAAGTCAGGTCCTGGTGGATATTGACTCCCAGGTACTTGAAGCTGTCCACCCTTTCCACCACTGTGCCGTTGATGGTGATTGGGGGGTGTGCGCCCCCCCCCCCCCCTCCTGTAGTCTACAATGATCTCCTTGGTCTTGGAGACGTTCAGAGAGAGGTGGTTGTCCTGGCACCATTGTTCCAGGGCCCCCACCTCCTCTCTGTAGGCCGTCTCGTCGCTCCCCGAGATCAGCCCCACGACTGCTGTGTCGTCTGCAAACTTCACGATGGTGTTAGAGGTTTGAGTCGCCACGCAGTCGTGGGTGTAGAGGTCGTACCAGAAGGGGCTGGAGACGCACCCCTGGGGCGCTCCTATGCTGATGGTCAGTGGGGAGGAGGTGAGGTTGCCCACCCTCACCACCTGGCGGCGGTCTGTCAGGAAATCCAGGATCCAGTCGCACATTGCTGTGTTAAGTCCCAGGTCCTTGAGCTTGTATACCAGCCTGGAGGGTACTATGGTGTTGAACGCTGAGCTGTAGTCCACGAACAGCATTCTTACGTAGGTGTCCTTCCCCTCCAGGTGGGACAGGGCGGTGTGGAGCACGTGTGCTACTGCATCCGCTGTGCTCCTGTTGGGGCGGTATGCGAATTGTAGCAGGTCGTGGTCCGGGGGGGAGTGTGGGGCGGATCTTTGATATGACCAGCTTTTCAAAGCACTTGCTGGCTATTGGTGTGAGGGCTATTGGGCGCCAGTCGTTGAGGCTGGTCACTTTCTGCTGCTTGGGAATGGGGATGATTGTCGCTGCTTTGAAGCAGGAGGGAACTCGTCGGAGGGAGAGAGACTGGTTGAAAATGTCTGTGTATACGCCTGCCAGCTGGTGGGCGCAGGCCTTGAGGACCCGCCCGGGGATGCCGTCCGGGCCGGCCGCCTTGCGAGGGTTGATACGCAGGAACGACCGGCGCACCTCCTCCTCAGTGATGGTGAGAGGGCGGTCTGGGTCTGTGGGGGGGGTTGGTGGTTAGGTGGGGATGGGAGGGGGTGGGGGTGCTGAGGGGTGGTGGGGAGGGGGGGGAGGGGAGGTGGGGGGGAGAGGTGGCGGGGAGAGGAGGGCAGTGGGGGGGGGAGAGGAGGAGGGGTGGTGGGGGGGCGGAGGGGGGGAGTGGTGGTGGGGGGGGGGGAGAGGAGGGGAGGGGTGGTGGGGGGAGAGAGGTGGCAGGGGGGGAAGGAGAGGAGAGGAGGGGAGGGGTGGTGGGGGGAGAGAGGTGGCAGGGGGGGGGGAGAGGAGGTGGCAGGGGGGGGAGGAGAGGAGGGGGGGTGGTGGGGGAGGAGAGGAGGAGGGGGGGGGGTGGTGATGGGGGGGAGGAGAGGAGGAGAGGGGTGGGAGAGGAGGGGGGGAGGAGGGGAGGCGCTCTGACAGAGGGGTCGAACCTGGCGTAGAACCCGTTGAGTTCGTCTGGCAGGGTGGGTGACTCGTTTTGCTGTTTTACCCCTTTGAAGTCAGTGGCAGCATGGAGGCCTCTCCACAGGTGTCTGGGGTTGTTGGAGTCCAGTTTTGCCTCCAGCTGCCTTCCGTATTCTCTCCGCGCTTTTTTTATTGTAGCTCGGAGGGCGTATTTCGTCTGCTTGTATTGTTCTGGGGTCCCGGACTTGAAGGCGGTGGTCCGGGCGTGGAGTGCAGCCCGGACATCACAGTTAATCCAGGGTTTCTGGTTTGGCATTATTTTGGTTATTTTTTTGGGGATTATGTCCTCTGTGCATTTTTGTATGAAGCCTGTTACCGTGTCTGCATATTCGTCCAGGTCTCCTGCAGCCTTGAACTCTTCCCATGCTGTTTGGTCGAAACAGTCTCTCAGGATGTCCTCTGATTGGTCTGACCAGCAGTGGGCGGTTCGGAAGGCCGGGGGGTGTCGCTTGAGCTGTTGTTGATACCTGGGAACGAGCAGGATGGAGGCGTGGTCCGATCTGCCGAACGGGGGTCGGGGTGTAGCCTTGTAACAGTGTTTGATGTTCGTGTAACACTGGTCCAGTGTGCGTTCTCCCCTTGTGTGGAAGTTGATGTGCTGATGGAGTGAAGGCAAGCGTTTCCTCAGGTTGACTCTATTGAAGTCCCCTGCCAGGATCATTGCTGTTTCCGGTTTTTACATATACACATTAACCCTAAGGAGTAGGCTTGGGCCAATATTTTTCTCTGAAAATATTGCGATAAAATCTACTTTCAGAGGCTGGAGCGGGCTCAGTTTTAAAGCCAGAGTGAAGTTTCTGGTATCTTATGAAACTAAAGACGTAAGGCTTTGATATGCTAGTTTGTCAGGAAGGTGTAATAACACTCAGAATTTAGGCAAAATTTTGTTGAAGGGAAAAAATATTTTCAAAGGGGTCCTCTTTTTCGTGTGTGTGTGTGTGTGTGTGTGTGTGTGTGTGTGTGTGTGTGTGTGTGTGTGTGTGTGTGTGTGTGTGTGTGTGTGTGTGTGTGTGTGTGCGTGCGTACATGCGTGTGGCCTTATGTTGCCATTTAGCCTTTCTGATGAGATTGCATGGTTAAATCAACACATTTTATTTTATGGGGGTAAATTGTTGGTATCTGCAGTGGAAGTGGTCCCTGGGAAATTTGGTTTGGTACATAGTGGTACTTGGTCTTAAAAGTTTGGGAACCCCTGGACTAAGGAAAACACAACACTAGAGCACAACCACATATCCAGCCTTAAACACTCACTATGATGAGGAGGAAATGAAACTGCGTCTATAATGCTACCCATTGGCTGCTAATTATTCTGTGTAAAGGGGCGTGTCACGTCGCACATTAGGCACACTGAATCTGTCTGTCTGTGTGCGTGTGTGTAGTATATTTCAGTGGAGTCGCTTTACTTGTTGTGAATCCGTCAGCATGATCGCCTTTAACCCCCAGCCAGAGCCAATCGATTCCCCACAGGCTGGTGGGCTGGGAACCATAGTTAAGTTAAGTTAAGTTATCCTTTATTTATCCCCTTGGGGAAATTCATCCTCTGCATTTGACCCATCCTCTACTAGGAACCTTCCTAGAACTAGGAGCAGTGGGCAGCCACTGTGCAGCGCCCGGGGACCAACTCCAGTTCTTTTTGCCAGTACCTTGGCCAGGGGCACTGACAGGAGTATTAACCCTAACATACATGTCTTTCTTTGATGGTGGGAGGAAACCGGAGCACCCGGAGAAAACCCGAGACCTTCTTGCTGTGAGGCAACAGTGTTAACCACTGAGCCACCGTGCCGTCCTCTTGCCATCGCTTGCTGTCAGAGACTTCAATGAGGTGGTGGATGGATTACTTCATTGTGAGGGGCGTGCAGCTAGAGATTTCACATTATATTAAATTAAAACATACAATTATGAAAACAATGGCTGTAAAATTGTGCAACCCTATTTTATCCTAATGATTGATTTGATTTTCATTTAAGTAAAAAAAAAAAAAAGGAACCATGCAATTTTGGCAGGGGCACTTTCTGCAGCAAGCAGCCAGTGGAGAGCTGAACAAAAATCATTATTGGAAAACTAAGCCAGCGCCTGCAAGCTCCTCCTCATCACAGAAGATGAGGCTTCAAGGCATTTCTGGTGGTAAAGCAATTAAGCTTTAACATTCCTATTTTAACAACTTCCTTTAGCTTGAGTGACTGCAAATCTTGATCTTGTAGTTTTTATTATAATGAAGAGAAAAGATCAAGCAAAAGTTGCCAAAAATCTATTTAACAGATATATGCTGCCCCCCCCCCCCCCCACGCCTGCACACGCGCGCACACACACACACGCCCCGCTTGTCATTGCTTTGAATGTCATTGCCACACACCAGATGACGTTGTGAACTGAACCAGTGAATAAAATTGGAAGCTCCTCTCAAGCAAGGAGAAGTATATATTTGAAAACATTAATCAAACATCTTATTCCTATCAGTAATCTCCTATACGCCTCCCCCTGGAACCCCCCAAATCCCCCTGATCTCCCAATCATTTAGTTCCAGTCCCCTTCCCCTTGTTAGCTCCTCCCTGGGTGAATTGTGAGAGGGGAAGTGTAATTCTCACAGTCAATAACAAGGGCGCCTGCTATCAGATGTGGTGCAGATCGTAGGAAGTAAAAAATCTGGCCAAGTTGGCCAACAGTTCTAGCTTTTTGGTAGCAAGAAGTAGTTTATTTCCATAATCTTAAATATTTTCATATAAATGTCTATTTTGCTACTCTCTATTGCCAATTGATATAACACAATAGCAATAGCAATTTCATGAAAGCTTACATTTGGTGTTGTACATCTTTCCACGGAAAAATCCTCACAAGAAGTGATGCATTTTAAATTCTCGTTTGTTTGCAAAAAATCGAAGAACTGGGTAGTTAGTGTTACATCTCCCAGCTGTGGGACAGGGTAGCAGATAAGAGTCCTGGAAAACAGGATAAGAGACTTTCAGGGTTATATTTCAGGGTTTCTGCTGTATAGTGAATGTCTGCTTCTGTGCACTGCGGTTATTGGTTATTGTTTACAGTCTGATTGACGCGAGAATGGAGTTGGAGCTGATCGCTTGTAGGTGTTTTAGGTCCAGACGACATTTCGGCTAATGATAATAAATAGCTGCATGTGAGATGTTGGACTGTAAACAGTGACGGAAGGGGCGGGACGTCCGCTCAACAGCAGAAACCCCGAAATATGGGCCGTCTGTCCCAGAGTCATATTACTCGACAGACTGATAGACTCTGGGTGCCCAGATTGAGGCTGATGTCAATTTAACAGGACTACTTTCCCCTCTTGCCACAGGCTCACCTCTTTATCTGCTCTTTCTCTTTGTCCTTCCCTCTTCATCTTTCCTCATATTTCTCTCTTGTGAATTTGCCTTAATATTCATGGTGATTGAACCTGAGGGGAATTTAGCATGTCTCTCTAATTCATGTGAGATAGGCTTCATTATTCACTGTTTGATTTAATATGCATCATAAGAGTGTGTGAGGGAACATACTGTGAGAGAGGAAAGCTGCTTTCAGGATGGCTATAGAGTAAAACTTCTAAGGGGTTGACTGACAGTCTTACACCTATGGCAGGCACATGACTCCACTCCCCTGTTGTCATTTCTGCCCCTCATGCTCTCGCTCTCTCTAGCTCATGCACTTATAGGGGTCTATCATCAATACTGATATTTTCAAATAAGAGTATATATTTAAGCAATGGTTCACGACAGGCCATGGTATATGCTTATTATACCACACCTAAGGGTCGTGCCTCACCCGACGCCGGGTGTATTATACCACACCCTTAGGTGTGGTATAATAAGCATATATCAAGGCCTGAAGTGAACTATATTGCTTTTATAAAACGGTTACCAAGTATGGCAATATGAAAGGAATAAACAACTCCAATGGCTGTTATCGATAAATCATACTCTTCTGCGTAATAAAATAGTCCCTCCTACCTCCCTGAACCGACGCAGTTGCTGAACATAACGTCAGCTAGACAGGCTTAGTGATAAACAGCTAACATTAATGTTTATTCCATTCGGCCAATGCTAAGTTAGCATTCGCTGATGCTAGTTAATGCTGATAGTTTTAGCTCTACAAATGTTAATATGGCACTTTATGAACTTTTAAAATGTGTAGTAGATAGGCTTGGGCGGTATCTATTTTTTAATACCTTCATACCTGCCTGACATTAAACCCCGGCCGGTATACGGTATATGACGGTATAGTTTCAACAGCGGGGGGGGGGGGGGGGGGCTCTGTTGGCTCTTGTTCTCTTGGCTGTTGTATAAATTAATGTCCATCAATAAGAAAAAGTTGCTTCTATTCTATTCTAATTATATGTTTCAGAAAACCTTATTTACACGAACAAATGTCCTCAATGGCGAATGACAACAAACAGAATGGATACTGTTATGGGCAAGCCTGTTGTTCAGTTTAGTTTAAAATGGTTTTAAACAATAGTGTTGCTTGTAAAATGTGCTTGCCTATTAATAAGGTAAAAAAAAAAGTAGCCTACAAATGGCGAATAAAAATAAATCAACAAAAATAATTTAGGCTAAGCCCAACACAGGCAACGACACTTGCGCCTATTTTGGCTGAACAAAAAAGATAGAAAACGGTTTTGACAGTATTGAAAATCATACCGTCTGTATTTCTAAATACCCTGGTATACCATAATACTGCCCAAGCCTAGTAGTAGACAAATGACAATGTAGATTCCCTTTATGAGGTCAGTTTATCTAAATAACGCTAATTTGGATTTTCAATTTTAGAGGACCAGCCGGGACTGGGGCTAGCATGCCAAGCCACCACGGCTCCGTAAAAAATCTGGCAATTTAATGTGTCACTGATTATTGGTAAACATTATTTATTTTTTGGTGGAGGCGCAGAGAGAAGAAATTGATGAGGATTTTCTTCCTTTTGTGTCTCGTGGGTTTGTTTCTCTGGGGGGGAGATGAACAAAGTACCCGTTACTATTCTCCGAGATACGGGGGCTAAGCAAACCATTATCCGTGGAGGCATTTTGCCTTTCTCGGATGAGTCATATAGTGGGTATGATATTTTGGCGTGCGGAGTAAAATTGAGTGTGGTGCGTGGGTGCCATGGCACTAGTCCGACACCTCACGAGTAGTGATGGGAATTACGGCTCTTTGAAGGGAACCGGATCTTATGGCTCCGTTCCTTTCTGAGAGCCGTTCAAAATAGCGGCTCCTCGTTCCCCCCTTTTTTCTTTTTTTTTAGGGGGCGGGCACTACCGTTTATCTGCGAAATCACTAGGATAATGATATGGTACGATTTGGATCAGATTTTATCTTCGACCCACCACTATCTCATTTTGCATCAGTGGACTGCAGCAGCATTAAATAACTCATACAGTATTTCCAGACCTAATGTCAATGATCTGCATTGTAAACATTACACACGGTGACACCATCCATCTGCGCTTAGTCAGTGAATTTACTTCTTCTATGAAATGTGTTGTGTAAATAAACTTGGCTTTCCTTGAATGCAATTCATGCAACACTAACCAGAAAGTCGGCAGATGCACTCCGCGGCGTCTATGTTCTCTCATAGACCACTTGCGTGGTATACCATGCGCAACACCTCGTATAAGCACATAACATAAACACCTTATGCGGCTGGTACAGCAGCAGCACATTTTGGTGTTGGAATGTTGATAATATATGTATGTTTTTTTTCTTCTACCTGTGTCTGAGCTTGTTTTTGTTCTTATGCTCTGAAAAATTGAAAAATAATATTGTTCTTTCCCAAGGTCCACCCCCCTTGGAGTGCCCCCCTAAGCTAATTAAATGCCCCCTCTGGAATTTGGGTCTGGAGCCGGGCCTGATTAAATGTTATGGAAACTCAGGTATACATTTGGAATTAATTTAAAAAAGTATTGAGCAATTAAATTAATACTATGTGCAAAGAAAAATAAATTTCATTGCAGGGTTTACAGACTATTTCAATAGCTGCAGTCAGGGAGGAACCTCATCATATTGGCAGTGGATGACACTGACTGTCCAACATGTGTGATGTTTAATAAAAGGCCAATATATTCAGCGGTTCCCAACCTTTTCTGACTCATGGCCCACTAGAAAATCTCAAAAATGTCCGCGGCCCACATCCCGCCATAAACAATACAGAGGTCAAATAATGCGTTCTCAGAGAACTTTTTATTTTAACGATAAAAGAAGCTGTCCATCAGCACCACACAGAATTTAGAAAGTAAAAGTGAGGGGCTGTCTGCAATTGGTTAATTGATGGGCAATTGATTACAAATTAAATAACAATATCAGTAACACAGATACCTGGAAATTCTACTTATGTACAGTAATAAAGTATTTGTGTATTCGTAACTTCCCATCTCTGCCCACTTACAATCCCTTTGCGGCCCAGGTTGGGAATGGCTGTCATATATCATCAAACACGATTTATCGCTCTAACCCCACCATCTTTCTCTTAGCATATTTGTTTCTCTCTGTCCGTCCCACATTCTCCTGGCTCTGTATGGTTGTCTCCATCC
Source organism: Poromitra crassiceps (assembly GCF_964638095.1). Classification (NCBI taxonomy): domain Eukaryota; kingdom Metazoa; phylum Chordata; class Actinopteri; order Beryciformes; family Melamphaidae; genus Poromitra; species Poromitra crassiceps. The sequence continues at coordinate 82,498,343 of NC_139623.1, read as the reverse complement.
ATCCTCATGCCTTCACATTAGGGGTGTGAATATGTATCGTTTAATCGATGCATGTCGCGATGCATCGAATCGGATTGTTGGCAGATAATCTCTGAATCATGTATGTTTAAATTTATGTTGACATTCAGATTTTAAAACACTTTATTTTTTTTCAATATTTTATTTTCAAATTTTTGCAGAACAATAAACAAACAAGACCAGACACAGCAAAAGAAAAACAAAACAAAAACACAAAACGGAAAAAAACAAAAAACACAAAACAAAACAAAAAACACAAAAAAACACACACATCTTTGACATTTAGTATTGTAATGTGGTGCTACCAGCTGCATAAGGCGCCCATGTACAAGATAATATGCATGGGATCCTACGAAAGGGGTCCATGGAAAACCATCCAGGTAAGCAGTAGGGGGGGGGATCACCAGATGCCCACGATACGATACTAAAACGATACTTGAGTCACGATACGATAGTATTGCGATATCGCCGATATTGCGATATATTGAATATTGCAATATATTGAATATTGCGATATTTCGATATGCGATTTCTTACTTTTTCAACTGCAAATTATGTCCCCAAAGGAAAACTTTGTCAACATCTGGTTTATATAAGAAAAAAATTCCAGTCTGTACATCTGACTTCAACCATTTTATTGCAGCAACATTGTCAAGTAGACAGACCAACTTCTTTCATAAAGTCATGTTATAGTTGCATGTACCTGACAAACTGAACTGTTTGTTACAGTCTACTTACAGTCCACCTTAACTGGATGTGTGTGGAGTGCTGTACTTAGGTAGTTTTTGAACAATGCAACTTCACTTCACTTGCACAAAACTTGTGCAGCCCACTCAGTAACTGGGGAATTTGTAAATTACTGTTATGACAAAACTGTTACTGTTAAAACAAAATGAAAATATGCTACCGTTTGTTTACTGCTGGCCTTGGAACTAAAGTTTATAGTAGCCCGGTGGCCTAGCATGGCCTGCAAAAAAGATTTTTTTTTTTTTTTTTTTTTTTTTTCAATATCGATACTTGGCGTCCAAATATCGATACAATATCGTCAGGCAAAATATCGCGATACTATGGTGTATCGATTTTTTCCCCCACCCCTAGTAAGCAGTCTATCACGCCTAACCTCAGTCACTAGTCATTCTTAACTTCGTCAAAGCAAGCCAAAAAGGGTTAAAGCACTTTCTGAGTAAATAAGGGAGTTGATATTTATCTGACTGCTTGTATTAATTGAAGAAAAAGTAGCCATGTGCAGTAATAATATAGAAAATTGAGGATGTGATACTTGGAGCTGCAATACTTTGAGCTGTATCAAGATCGTGATGCATCGTGGAATCGAAATCCAATCGTTGACAGATGACAGGCCAGTGAAGATTCACAGCCCTACTTCACATAAGGTCTAAGGTTACATTCATGCACGCTCTCCTCTCTGGGACCATTTTTCCTGTGTTATCTTTCCCTTTTCACCTCGCTATGCTAAAAAGGGCATTTGTATTCCGGAGTCAGGTTGGCAGGCTACGCTTATCGCTTCAGAGTGCCTTTGAAAAGGCTCTGATTCGACATGAAAAGGATATTTGAAAGGCAACCTTGGTGACATCCCAGGCCATGTTCACACTGCAAGCCAGGGTGAAGAGCAACGGTGAGGAGTGGGTTCAAATCTGTGACGTGACTAGGGATGCACACGCTCGATTACTCGCTCGTTAAGGATTTACTCAAGCATGTGAAAATTAACTTGATCAAAACAAAACAAAAAGCAACGTGCATTCTGTCAGTAGAACGGTGTTTTCAAATCATTTTTCAATTATCCTCCAAAGGGCGCAATGATATCACTGTAACAGACTGTTCAGTGTGTATGCGAGGCTCTGTGGATATCCCCTCAGAGTTACCCTAGAAGTGCAGGGACTTGTTGACGAGAGCAGGTGTTGACAAGTGTGCTAACGCTAGGCGCTAGCTAGGGCTGGGCAATATTACTATAGATATCGTTTTCAGGATAGAAAATGTATTTCGTTTCATATGATGCTCTATCGTGTATATCGTTGTGTTGCAAATCACACTCTTTATGGCAATATTGTCCGTCATTTGGACGACGCTGTGCTTTTGTCATTCTGTTTTCTTTTTTACTCACGTCCACACGCACCAGACTCTGTCAACAATGTTATGAGTGGCACAAATCAGCCGGTGAGTAGAAAGAGCAGGGAAAAGTTAGCTCCACTCTAGTCTCACGTAGTCAGACCCACCATCGACATCATCAAGCTTGGGGACACCTCGGCATTCCGAAATGTCAGCACTCCGAAATACCAGCATTCCGACAAAATTGAGATCTGTCTCGCCATTGCGAAAGAACCCTCCCCCAGACCCTAACCCTAAACCTAACCTCTCCCACCCCCACGCCTAAGCCTAACCTCCCCCAGAACCTAACCTCTCGGCGAAACATTTTTTGGAGATAAAAAGGGCTGCCTCTCCGAAAGCATAGAAGTCAATGATCGGAATGCCGACACTTCGGAATGGCGAGCTGACCCCATCAAGCTTCCACGGCTGGCACTGCCGTCCGCCTAGTCTACCCAGGCATTTGTGCTGTGTTAAGTCCGTGTTTGATCCATATTTTTGGGCAAAACATCGCCTCTCGTACTCCCAAGGTAATCCATTGAGGAGCCAATAACCAAACGTCTAGCTTGCTAAAGCTAGCTAGTTAGCTTTAGCTTCCTTGGGTGAGAGTTGTGTTGGATAACCGGAAAATCCCAGAGTGGAGTATTTTTGTTGAGTGAAGTGAAGTGGTAACATAGAAATCCCGAAGTCGAGCATTTTTGTTCCTTTATAAACAAACAGAGAACTGTAGCCTACTGAACTAAAAATAACTTATTCTACCCGTTTTGCTCTAATGTAATCTTTGAAAATTGAGCTGGTGGTGTGGTTCAGTTTGTGTTTCATTCTACTGCCCTGCAACTCATTATACATTTGTTTGGGTTGTTAAGAATAGCCATGCTTATCTGTATTCTGAATGCATCCTTTGTGGGATTTGACTGACAAAATTGTAACTGGTTTAACTGCTACATAAATAAATGGCTATGTGGTAATTTTATATAAACTATCAATTGAATTTACAAAAAATATGCTATATCGTTATCGGGATATGAAATGACCTATATCGGGATATGAGATTTTGGTCATATCGCCCACCCCTAGCGCTAGCTGTCTGAGAATGTGAAAGCGTGTTATAACGTTACAGCCTGACTCTCTCGTTTATTGTTTTATTAACAAAGTGTAAGTAATAGGCGGACCCGGACACTCGGCTACATCACTATAGCCCTTTTCAGACAAGTCATGCTCTACTTGAACAGTGTTCATTCGGATAAATTGGCTGGCTCCTCTTCCTCAAACCTGGAGCAACCCGCCATCAGCGAGGAAGAGGAAGAGTTGCGAGGCACGTACAACAACAATCACTTGAACAATGTTCGTTCGGATCCTAGTCTCACCTGGACTGGAGCTGAGCAACTCGGCATCAGCGTTTAGAGCTGCGACGGCTGCTGATGCACTGCGAGCAGAAAAAGTAAACAATCTGCGGTAAGTGAGCCCCTGTTGGACCTATAGGCAGCGGCCGCGGTGGGGATTCTGGGCAAATGTTGACATGTCTAAAAGTTATGCCTCTCTTTTTATGCGTTTGATAGCGTATGACATAGGCTATGCTATGCAATACTGTGAGAAATATACAATAAGTAAGGGTTAATGTACGACGAGGTGTACATTATCACTTTTTAAGGGACGACGCGGAGGCGTGAACCGTCCGAGGCGAAGCCGAGGATGGTTTGCCTCCGCGAAGTCCCTTAAAAAGTGATAATGTTCACCTCGAAGTGCATTAACCCGCTTATACCATGGTCACTTGCCAACAAAACAATAAGACCAGTCATTTATATTTCCATGTGTAATAAATAAAGCAATCTAAATGGCTAAATGTCTGTTATTCATACTGTAAATCAGTCTTCCACGAAATAAAATAGTCCCTCCCACCTGCACCACCCTCCGTTTTAAAGCCGACTCAAACGTTAACTTTATCACAGGAATGCAGGTTTAACGATGTTTTGCGTTCTACATTAAATGAAGACATTACCGTTTGGCTGCTTGCTTTATTTTGTATGATAGATACGTATTGGCCAAGTATATTAACATTTAAGAGCGAAGAGTTTCAGGAAGTCAAACAGTGCAGCGGGGGCTCGCACTGCGTGTGCTGTATGTGGTGAAATGCCTCTCTCTCTCTCTCTCTCTCTCTCTCTCTCTCTCTCTCTCTCTCTCTCTCTCTCTCTCTCTCTCTCTCTCTCTCTCTCTCTCTCTCTCTCTTCTCCTCTTTGTCGCCGAGAAGTGCCTGGTGACGCGAGGTTAAAGATCTCCGAAACGAAAATCAAAATTGTAAATAAGAGTTATTTTTGATAAACTGAGCACACAGGGGTGATTTAAATAGTTACTTTGACCGACTCAATTTTTTTCTCAAGTTGCAAAAGTACCTTATTAACCCTTAACGGGGGTATAGAGCTCAAACTGCTCTCTTGATAACACTGTTGAAACTATGGCGCATTGATATGAATGGTGAACAGACCATTTGGCTGAACAACTTTACCAACTGTACATTATCACTTTTTAATGGACACCCTGCAGCCAATCAGAATCGAGTATTCACCCAGACCATGGTATAAGTATAAATGTTGTATAAATAAAGGTTTTATTGGGGAAAAAACGCATTTGGTATGGTTTGCAATTTATTACAATTACTCGATTGATTGCTCGTTAATGTTACCAATGATCGATTTCGGAATTTGTGGAAAATGTGCATCCCTAGACATGACTGTTGTGTATGCATAACATCAGGGTAGCTGTACCTTCAAGACAAGCCAGGCAGCTTTCTACAGCTGCCGGGAAGTGTCAGTGAGTGTCAAGAGTGTCCTTGGTGAAACGCTGTTGTCAGATGAAGCCTGTCTGGTCTGAACAGCATGTAAATAAACGTTAACAGTCAACCACGTGGTGGTCCACAGTTTATTGGAACATAACATTGGCGATGAGGATAATGGACTCTCTGCTGCTCTCACCTCTCTCCCCGTTCCTCAGTCTGCCTGGCGAGCCGCCGATTCCGTGGGTTCGCTGGCATGACTCCTTTGAAACGTTCATACTAACTGTGTTGTTTTCTGTTAATTGAGAAGTTGAAAAAGTAAAGTGTTGAAGTAGAATAGTGACCTCGTGCGGTAGTAGTGGTCACTCGCACTTTATTAGTCTTATGTTTATAATTACTGTTTCTTTTATGGGGTGGTAAATCTAAAATGTAGGGGGATGCAACATATCTTTATGAGAAGTTATTATTTTGATTAATGGTGTAGTCATATTTTATACTGTGTAACGGTGGGGTGTATATTTTGTTTACGTTGAATGGTACGTCAGATCTCCTCTGTTGCGCAAGCGTCGACCGGCTGATCCTCATATGTGATTTCGTTGTCGTTCTGAGTGGTATGCGGAGCTGGTAAGAGAAAAGCTGTGATAAATAATATTATTACCTGTATGTTGCTACCATTAACGTGCTCGAATATGTGTCTTATACACTCGATACCATTACCATGTCGTTAATGTTGCTGTTGTCTGTGTATTTGTGTTTTACAGTCGATTACCTGCTGGCAACCGAACTGATTTACTGTACACAGTGTAGCATAGCATATATGCCTGTATGAATGAATGTGTGTGTGGAATAAACGGTAAAAGACCCCTGCTGAAAAAACCAGCATAGACCAGCATGAATTTCTTGCTGGTCTATGCTGGTTTATGCTGGTTAGTGCTGGTCTGATGCTGGTGGACCAGCATTACCTTGCTGGTCCACCAGCTAATGCTTGCTGGTGAAGCTGGTAAACTACCATGGCCTTGCTGGTGAAGTTGCTGGACCAGCATGGTGAAGCTGGTGGACCAGCATGGTGAAGCTGGTGAAGCTGGTGGACCAGCATGGTCATGCTGATGAAGCTGGTGGACCAGCATGGTGAAGCGGGTGGACCAGCATGGTGAAGCTGGTGGACCTGCATGGTGAAGCGGGTGGACCAGCATGGTGAAGCTGGTGGACCTGCATGGTGAAGCTGGTGGACCAGCATGGTCATGCTGATGAAGCTGGTGGACCAGCATGGTGAAGCGGGTGGACCAGCATGGTGAAGCTGGTGAAGCTGGTAGACCAGCATGGTCATGCTGATGAAGCTGGTGGACCAGCATGGTGAAGCTGGTGAAGTTGCTGGACCAGCATGGTGAAGCTGGTGGACCAACATGGTTGTGCTGGGGATTGCTTGACCAGCATGGTCATGCTGGTGGAGGAGATTGTGAAGTGCTCCACAATGGAAATTACCTCCTCTGTACCCTGCTGGTCCATGGCATGGATTTAATTTTAACTTTCGTGTCCAGGCCAAGCCCAGGTCCCTTTTTGGGGTGTTTTACAAAAGTTAATTGTGTTAGTGTGTGTTAGAGAAGCAAATGAAAATGTAATTAATGTAATGAGAATATAATTAGGCCTATCAAAATCTTGGGGACAATTTTTGCCCCTTGATCATGTTTTTTTGGTGCATTCTGAGATTTATTAGAGCATATTTGGCCTTGCCCCTGGCTAATTTCCTACACTGGATCATACCATGAAAACATACAGTAAGGGGTAGACATCACCTTTTCTGTCATCATGTTTGGTTCAGGAGATTTGATGCAAAAATAATTAGGTTATAGTGGAAAGTAAAATGGTTGCCATGGCAACCATGAGGAAAACATCTAAAAGCAAAAGTTTTATTGGATGGGGGACCCTGGCACAAAATTGGGGGTCTGTGGTCTAGTTTAGGGGACCTTGATGTGAAAAAGTTTGGGAAACAATCTGGCCCATCACCCATCCCCTATGGGTTATAGGGTGGGTTATATTAGCCTGGGTAAACCCAGCCTCCACGTGACCTGCTCTCAGACCTGCTCTCAGTCACTACGAGAGCAGAGCAGGTCTGAGAGCAGGTCACGTGGAGGCTGGGTTTACCCAGGCTAGGGTTATATGCCTTCTTTTTTATATTTTGTAACGTCTTCTGGCCTCCATTGACAGCTTGCCAGATAAAATAAATGGTACAGGGCCAAGTTATAACATAAGCAACAAATAACGCAACACACAAGAAAAAAGTTTTAACCATGCCCAACAAAACACCTTACAGGGTAACAGGCTAATATAACACAATACAAGAGGCTAATGCAATTCTATATCAAGCATAGTCCTTTAAAATAACATTACACATGAATGTATTATTATTATTATTATTATTATTATTATTATTATTATTATTATTATTATTATTGTTGTTGTTGTTGTTGTTGTCATTATTATTACTATTATTACTTTCAAGCTATGTTATGTTTTCTACTGTAACAGAGGCTTTAATTAAACTCTAGGTGGCCCTGGGTCAGACTCATTTCTGAGGCCAGTTTTCCCATATAGAGGGTATGCACGTGATGTCACAGGCAGAAGTCACTGCATGGTCACGCCCACTGAGTGACAGCAAGACTGATTTTGAATGCAGTAATCAGCCTAGATTAATGACACCTACTGCTCCAAACAACAGAGAACCTGCTGAATGTTTTGCCCATAGGTTTTGCCAGTCCCGATTGAGGGGGCATGTTCCAGTGGGAAAGTGACGTCCGTGCTGCATACCCTCCATTCAATTGGAACTATTTTATGGAACTGAGTATCACTACGCCTCTGATATGCTGCGCGAGACCATCTCCAAACTTTCGCGCGGCTGGACCTGTCTGCACCATTTGTCAATTGTCAGTACAGCACTCACTGCTCCGGTCTTCAAATAAACTCCAGAAACAACGAACCGGCGGCTTGAAGCAGATTATTTGTGGAGGTGAGTGAAGTAGGCTTAACTTGTGTGTTATTTACTACGACAGAAAGAGGTCAATTACTTGTAAGAAGGAGAGGGGCCGCTGAGGGGGGAACACTTTTTTACCGATAGAGCGCTGCTCTCACCTTCAGCTCTGTGTGTGTGTGTGTGTGTGTGTGTGTGTGTGTGTGTGTGTGCGTGTGTGTGTGCGTGCGTGCGCGCGCGCGCCTGTGGTGGCATGGCTGGGTGATAATTCTATATTGTAACAGGTTAGTATTTTGGTTTAGTATTTAGTTTAGTATTTTGGTTCAGCTGTCAATCAAATCTTCATTACAGGATCATTTTCTCTTCCAAATGAAGGCGAAAATGGCGCCTAGTGCCTGTCATCTGGCAGAGTTTCTAGCCCATAAACTAACTACTAACTTGAGAAATTATGCAAACTAAATCCAACGGTAATGTCTAAGAATGCAAAGAAATGTAACTGGCTCGTTAAAACACGCATTCCAGGAATATTATTTACATTTATAACGATAATGGCGCGCGCCTCCGAGCCTGACAGCCTCCCTGGCTGTCAGGGGTCGTTTCTCGGAGATTCCAGGCGGGCGGGCAGCACCTATGAATCGGATTGTCCGCTCGCCCCGCACGAAGCAGCTGGCTCCCTGGTACTCTGCGGATCCCACTCGTGTAGCATGACAACAGGCTGAATCCCACTGGATTTGGGGGTGGAACACGCCAGGATTGGCCAATGCCAAAGCCAGTCCTCAGAATTGTCAAATCAAATCATCGACACGTATATGGTCCGCCTCTCAATTCGTTTTCAGTGTCTGACGCTCGCGCTGATGCATTCCGTTCCGGTTCACTTCGACTTTAATGGTGGAGCTGATTTAATTACTGTATAAATATGAAAACAGGGGGAAAGCTCTACCTTACCTGGTATTTGTGATGTGTAAAGTAAAGCTAGAGAAACTGACCCAGACCTTTTTTGTTGGGTTTCACTTTTCAATTGTGCAAATATTACACTCACTAAACTGTTTCCCTGTAGGCCTGCTCTGTAGATCTTGGATGTGCATGAGAAGCCTGGTGATGCCTCCTAAAGCAGACTGGACAGAGTGCTACAACATCAACTTCTCTATACAGAACCAGCTGCAGCTGACCGTGGCCTCACCCACTGCCACATGTCTGTATGTTAACTACAAGACTTTATCCACTATCTTTCTCCTACTAATACTGTCTCCTACCACTACACCATTCCACTCCCCTCTCTATCCCTCCATTTTTCTCTCTCATTGTTCTCTCTCCCATTGTAGATGATAACGGAACGCTGAACTGCCAGCATTACTATGGCATTGGCCAGGAGGCCATGCTGGACAAGAAGGTGGGTGCTGTCATCCACGCCGTCAACCTCAGGAAGCTCCTGGGAGCCAAGTGCAGGACGATACGGGAGGAGATGAGAGCGAGGAGGTCAGTGGCATGTGTGGAAACATACACATGAGCAAAGTGCACACAGACATACAGTACAGACAGACTGGATACTTGGTGAAAGAAGAGTGGCCAACTAAGAATCTTTCCCACTTCATACAACTGCTAATTTTTTTTACCTTTATTTATCCAGGGTAACCATAACGAGATTTCCATCTCTTTTTCAAGTGGGCCCTGCTCGCACTCACACACACATTAAGGGGTTAAGGGCCTTGCTCAAGGGCACCTCAGTGGTGGTAATGAGGGAGGGGCAAGTGCTGCTTTTCACACATGCTTTTCTAATGGACACTGTCTCTTTGTCTATATACTGTGTGTGTGCAGGTTTTCGATGAGATATCATACATTGAGGGAGAAACAGCCAGTGGAGGACACACATTAATCTGTTAAGTAAGTTGAGAACTTTTCTTTTCTCCAAAAACCTATTCCTGTGGTCCTCTAGACCTACTTGCTTTTTATCCTTTCTGGAAAGGATTTTATTTTATTTTATTTTATTTTTATTTTTTGTGTGTGCTTTGAGCACCACAACATGGCCGGTGTCTCCAAAACTCAGCAACTCACACCAAAATGATCTAGATGGACATATCCTGTGGGTGGCTGTAGTTTTAATTAAAGGTGACTGGCTTGTTAAATAAATGATTTGTGCACATAGCTGATGCCATGATCCCATGGAACCTAATGCATGTGTCACTGCATTTGGACTCTTATTTACCAAATTGTAATGTGTCTGGAATGGATGAGCTGTTTTACCAGGTTCCAAGGTGGATCAGAAAGGTGCGATTTAACGCCCCCACTTACAGTATCTGACTTATCAACTTCAAGATGAATTTTAAAATGTGTTGCGAACTTGGGACCAATCGGGCTGTGAGCCAGAAAGGTCTTTGTACAGCTAGACCCTGGGCAGACAGTACAGTGAAATAATTTTTAAAGTAGCTCATGCGTCATGCGTCACTTTTCTGTAGCACGTTTTCAAACAGCAGTTGAAATATTGACCAAAGAACAGTGTTACTCTGCCACTAATTTATCTCTGTTTGCTTTTCAGTTTGATACAAAGAATGGCTCCAGAACCAAAACCTGGGTGAAGCAGATGTGGACGCTCGAGTGGGGAAGCCTGGATGCTACATCACAGAGAAAATAATGGACATAAACAAACAAGCAAAGAATAGCACTTGAAGGGACACTCCACCGAAAAACAATGCTGATTTATTTTGCACATAATCTCACACATATCCAAAAACTGTAAACCGTTTTGCAGGCATTCATTTAGTTTGACAGTTATTGAGAGTTGATTTAAGTTGTGATTTGTGAATGACATCACTGGTCCACGACTGAACTCAAATCAACTCTCAATAACTGAAATTAATTAATTACGGTAAATGAATGCCTGCAAAACATTGTTTTTTTCCATAAAGTTTTTAGGATTGTGAGATTTTGTGCAAAATAAATCTGCATTGTTTTTCAGTGGAATTCTCTACTTCTGATTTGACTTAAGGCCTTTGCTCCTCAAGGGAGCATAGGCCATTGACAAAATGTCGGTGGTTGACGGTTCTTCCCTGTTCTCCCCAATTGAGCCTGCTCCCAGACATTTCTGCCTGCACACTTCTTCTCCAGCTGTTCCTGGGGTGACCTCTTTTCTTGTCAGGTGATGTTGCCTGTTTGTTGTGTTATTGTTAATTAGTCAGTAGTTTTATTATTTAATTGAGTTTAATTGTAATAAGTCTTTAATTGCCTTCAGCACATTAATTGAGTTGAGTCACACTTTTACTTTTAATACTTTTGACATAAAGACAGGTACAGGCTGACTGTTCAGGTGCACTGCTGTATGTGCGGTTCTCTCTCCCACTCCCTCTCTGTGTTGCTTTTATTTAATAAATAATTATATTGTTATGTAAACCTGAAATAGTCTTCATTTAACTAGTTCAAGAAAGATTACTTTTGTGATGTTTATCTGGTCTGACTACTCTCAGCATGGGGTGCTGGTTAACAAGCATTCAACCATAGACCAGCATGTTGTGTTTTGACACCAGAATAGCTGGTGTATGCTGGTCACACCAGCATCTACACCAGCATAGGTGTACTGGTGTATGCTTCCCATGCTGGTCCCAAAGACCAGCATATGTGACCAGCATCCCATGCTGGTCACACCACCAGCATACCAGCATCATCGCATGCTGGTCACACCACCAGCATCCCATGCTGGTGGTGTGACCAGCATGGGATGCTGGTCACACCACCAGCATACCAGCATCATCGCATGCTGGTCACACCACCAGCATCCCATGCTGGTCACACCACCAGCATCCCAGCATCCCATGCTGGTACACCAGCATAACTTGTTGTGTTTTCAAAACACAACAAATTTACCAGCATCCCAGCATGCGATGCTGGGATGCTGGTACACCAGCATAAAAAGCTATGCTGGTGCATGCTGGTTTTTTCAGCAGGGACAGTATCGAGTTTGCTTGAGTAATACACCGTCATCCAGTCAAGAACGCACCCCGTGCGGAGGGAGTTTATTGTGTCAATGTAGTTGGAGCAGTAAAAACCGTACAGTAATCGACACTAAGCCAGTCCCCGTGAAGGAGAAGCGGAGGAAGGACGGTGTCAACAACAGGCGAGCATCGCAAGCTAGCGCGGTGCCATCGGTGGGAGTATCTGTGGATATTGCTTGTGCAGCCGAGTGACTTTTTGGTGTATGTTTAGGCGATCGGTATAGAATAAGCCGATCGTCGCAAATTGACTGTGCTAACTTGCTAACTGTTAGCTAGCCGCTAGCTAACGCTAACCGGAACTGACTTGCCGTCGGCTAAACCGGAAGTTCGGCAGCCGCCATTTGAGGTGGGTCATCGTTGCCGTGGCGACAAGCACAACAACAACAAAGACAAGCAGTATGGCGGTCTGTGAAGAGTGGAAGAAGAAGCGTTCCCACTCACAGGGAGTTTTCAATAGGAGAGCAAATGCTGTTGCTTTCAACCATGAACATTTAAAAGAGCAACATCTTGTATCTGAACTGAAAGCACTGAAGGATGATTATGATGAGCTATGTAATGTCAGTTTTGATTACATTGCTGTCATGGAAGAGGAGGATACAGAAGCTTATGCGGGGGATATAGCAGCGGTGGAGAAAAAGCTGATTGACTGCCGCAAGAAGTATGTTGAAACTGATCTAAACCTCAAAAAGGCAGTGTGGCTGCATGTGACAGACCTGTTTAACAGTCTAAAAGACGATCTCAAGCAGAGTTTTGATCTGGACGAGTCGTACAAGAAGCAAGTAATGACTTATGAACAGTATGTTTCGGTGCGCACTACATTGGAGAGCAGAGTCGAAGCACAAGAGGAGTTTGTGCGGGACTGGGCCGACTACATCCCTGAAGGGGAGTTAACTAACCTCAGGAACAGCTACAAAGAAAATAAGGAGAAGAGAAAAGTGACTATGGCTGCGTTGTCTGACCACCTGCGCAGAAGTGAGGAGCGCGGTGGTGTTTGTGGTGAGAGCGGTGGAGAGGCGACCACCGCTATTAAACTCAGCAGTCCTGTGGACAGTGATGGTGGACAGAGTGTGAGCATAGACACGCCCACTATTCAAACCGGTGCAGGCAACGGCGGAGCACCGGATGGTAATGGTAACTCACCTGAGGGAGAGCGAAAAGTGGGCGCACCGCCGGGCTCTCCTCAGCTTCCATCGCCAGACCAATTCCCACTGCGGTCCTTGGGCTTGAAGTCTGAGTCTGATTCCTTTGGATCACAGCAGCAGCAAGGGGCGCATGCTGTACCACCAGATGGCGCGCGGCGAGCACACGCGCCAACCTACAGTCCTAGAATTGCACTCGCACCCATTAGCCTGCCAAAATTCGCCGGGGACAGAAGGTGCTACTGGCGCTGGAAAGGTAATTGGAGCACCCTCCAAGCATTAGCTGAACCCACAGGCTCCCCTGAGTGTATGCTATTTCACCTACTGGACAGCATCAGTGACTTGGTGAACAAAGAGCATAGACTGTCTTATTGCTGTGATGCGGGTGAAGTCTTCCGAGTCCTGGAGGACCGCTACGGGGACATTTCACAAATAGCAGACGACATCGTATTGGAACTACAGGAATTACCAGCTGTGCGCAACAACCAACCAAGAGAGGCGTTGCAGTTGATTCAAGCTGTAGAAAGAGCACTGTTGGACCTTATAGACTTGGGTTGTGAGGACGCTATAAAAAAATCAGCTGGTGATCCGGTCACTTGAAAGTAAGCTGCCGGACAGTATGAAGGAGAGGTGGCTTTTGTACCGGTGCGACGCTGCTAACAATGTCAACCCATGCAAACGGTTTGACAAACTGTGGCGCTTCCTGAGGGACGAGAAGACTGTCCTGGTGCAGCTGGAGCAGCTACAGTCCAGCCGACGGTCAAGCTTCGCCAGGGCGGGTGATGCACAACCCCGCGAGAAGCCAAGAGAAAGACCGGGGGACAGACTGCAGGAGAGGCGTTCGTCTACCAGGGCTACGGCGAGCGAGACCAAGGGAGAATCACAGCGGGGTCCTTGTACCGTGTGTGGTGAAGAGGGACATACTGGACGTTTGTACCGCTGTAAGACATTTAAAAAGGCCAACCCGTCAGAGAGGAGGGCCCAAGTAAAAAAGGCGAGAGCTTGCCTGAGATGCTTGGATCTCCATGGAAGTGACGGGCCGTGCAAAAATAACTTTCTGTGCCGCAAAGATGAATGTAAGAAGGGCGACGCCCTTGCAGATCACCACTTTTTCCTGTGCCTTAAATCACCAGTCAAAAGAGACACTGCCAGTGGGGAGAATAAGGGGGAGAACAGGAGAGAATCCCGTGGTCCGACCGAAGAACAAGAAGCTCTATTCGCTGGCCTAGGTCTGTCTCCAGGGCAGCTGGAAGCTGTTTGTAAGGCCTGCACCAATAAAGTGTCGTCGACAGTGTGTGCCGGCCAGGTGGACAATTGTGGACCGGAGGAGCATCCTGTCCTCATGATGTTGCTGGACGTTACGACCAAGAGGGGAGATTGGGTCGGAGCGTTAATTGATCTAGCCTCTGACACCAATTACATAACTCACCAGGCAGCAGAGAGGCTTGGTCTAACCGGTGAACCAATCACGCTGGTGGTGTATGGTGTTGGCGGAATGGAGGCGAGAGTGGACACTAAGAGGTACTTCGTGAGCATAAAGGTAGCAACAAAGAAGGGGATGTGGCGGCTCCATGAGATGCTCTGCTATGGTCTAGACGAGATCGCCAAGATGGGCCAAGCAGTGGACTTGGAGCGTCTGGAGAGGTTCTTCCCGGGTGCTGTCAAACCGGGGGAGCTGATCCGCCCAAAAAATGTTGAGCTGCTCATCAGTACCCGAGAAGGCTGTCTTGCACCCCAGCGGATGATGCGGTGCGGAGACCTGGTGTTGTGGGACGGGCCGCTTGGCAAGACAGTCAGCGGCGTGCACCCAGAACTGTTCGAGGACTTTGAAGTGACTGCGTGTCACTCATCGACCCACTTTGCATGCTCTATGAGGGCGGAGTCCAGGAAAGTCGAGGTACTCCATAACTGCCTGGAGCTAAAGAGCAGCAAGGGGGTCGGAACCACGGCGGCGAGCAATGCTGAGGTCGTGAAGTGGCTGCAGTGGGACAGCATTGGTGCCGCTTGCGACCCCGTGTGTGGTGGTTGCCATTGTGGACAGTGTGCCCCTGGGGGAAAGGAGATGACTCTTGCTGATGAGAGAGAGTTAGAAATCATCAGAGGAGGACTGACCTTCAAGGTGAGCGACGCTCACAGTGACAAGCCCCACTGGGACAAGCCCCACTGGGACGCCAGGTATCCCTGGAGAGAGAACCCTGCTACCCTGCCCAACAACCGCAAAGCTGTCGAGGCGACGTTCCTGAGATCAGAGAGGCGCCTCGAAAAAGACCCGGTGTGGAAAGGAGCCTACACCAGGCAGGTACGCGACATGGTTGCCAGGGGGGCCGCGGTCAAGCTAACTAGGACTGTGTTGGACAATTGGAGCAGAGCTGTGTGGTGGGTGAACCACCTGACAGCACCTAACCCACACTCTGTCTCCACACCGGTCAGGCTTGTCTGGGACAGCAGCCAGGAGTTTAGGGGTGTGAGCCTAAATTCCATTCTGCTGAAGGGCCCGGACGTCCTGAACCCCATCCGGGCGGTGTTGCTTCATTTCCGAGAGGGGCTACACGCGGCGATCGGTGACGTAGCCAAGATGTATAACTCGGTGTGTTTGGAGGAGCAGGAGGTGCACGTCCACCGGTTCCTGTGGAGAGACTCTCCGGCCAAGGACATCGAGGACTATGCCGTGGTGCGGGTTAACATGGGCGATAAGCCAGCCGGCTGCATCGCCCAGGTAGCCATGCGCGAAACCGCCCATCTGCCACAGTTTACCCACATGGTGGAAGAGAGAAGCGTGATCGTGGACAACGCCTACGTGGACGACATCCTTGTGTCCCACAACGACCCCCAGAGACTGAGCGAGATCCTGGTGGGGGTCGAAGCCATACTCGCAACCGGGGGGTTTTACTTGAAGCCCTGGGTGCGGTCTGGCCAAGGTGGGAGGCTGGGGGTTGTCCCCGCTAAACCAGAGACTATCGTGTTGCCTAACCTACTTTATGATCCCCTTGGCCTGGTGACGCCCCTGAAACAAAATGGCGTCATTCTGGTCCGGAGGGCTTTTCAGGAGGCCGGGACATTGACCAAGGATACGTGGGACCAGCCACTGTCTAATGAGCTACGCTGGAAGGCGATCGAGCTCTTCAAGGACTATGCGCGGTTGAGCACCGTCTCTTTCCCTAGGAGTATAACACCCTTGGGTTGGGAGAGTAAACCCTGGGGGATTACATTCTCCGATGGCAGCTGTGACTCCTACGGGGCGGTGCTCAACCTGCGCTGGGAGACCCCGGGCGGGGTTGAGACGCGGCTCGTGGAGTCAAAAGCCAAATTGACCCCCCTCGATCAGAAGGGCGAGGCGGTTAAGGCGGAGATCTTTGCCACGCGCCTGAAGGGACACATGCTGAAGCATGGACGTTTAGAAGTGGAAAAGTGGTATCACTTTGTGGACAGCCAGACTGTGCTGGGGGCGATCCAACGAGAGAGTTATGGGTTCCAGACCTTCTTTGCTAACCGTGTTGGTGAGATACAGAAGGCTGGACCCGTAACTGATTGGTGGTGGGTTCCCGGTCAGTATAACGTGGCCGATCTAGTCACAAGAGGATGTTCCCCTGAACAACTTGACGGGGACTCCCTGTGGCAGAAAGGTCCCGAGTTCTTGACCAGACCAGTGAAGGAGTGGCCCATGAAATCTGCTGCAGATGTGGCCGCCGGCACCAGGGAGATCGTGAGCAATCTACAGAGAAAAGCTTTCTCCGCCGTCGTGACAAGAGCCCAGGCGAAGAAGTCGTCAACTCCAGTCAGGGCCATCGTCGGGGGAGGTACAACGGCAGAGTCTTCTCCGGCCGGTGCCATGGGGGCCTCTCCAGGTGATGCTCCGGGGTCGGCGGCGGCGGCCCTTGATGTCTGCAGTCCAAAGAGGTTTTGGGGTTCGGCTCTCGTGGGTCGGATGGACCTTTCAAGGTACGGGACCTTAACCAAACTCTGTGGGGCCATGGGGTGGGTCCGCAGAGCCGTGCTCTCGTTCACCGGGTTTCGGACCGGTAAGCGAGTGCGGTGGGAGGCAGCACTCACAGTCAAGGAGCGCGAGGCTGCGTTTCAGGACTTATGCCTCGCTGCCCAGGCAGGGGTGTCCTTCCCCACGACGACTCTCAACCGACTCGTTGTGGGCAAAGATAATGAGACGGGCCTTTTACTATGCCGCGGCCGTGTCCAGACGGTGGACGAGGAGATTCCCGGGGTTCCGTTGATCCCCTACAAAGAGCGCATCAGCACCCTTCTCGCTGAGGAAGCACACCGGGCCAACCATGAAGGCATTGCCGGTACCCTCCTCCGGATGAGAAAGAGGGCCTGGGTGTTACAAGGCCCTAGGACCGCCCGCCAAGTGGTTGACTCTTGCGTACATTGCCGGAAGCGCAGAGCCAAGCTGGGCACTCAAGTAATGGGCAATCTTCCCCCTGCACGCACCAGACCAGCGGCGCCTTTTGAGTACACCACGCTGGACTTGTTTGGCCCGTACACGGTCAGGGATGCGGCGAGGCGGAGGGCGAAGATGAAGGTCTGGGGTGTAGTATTTAGTTGCATGGCCTCGAGAGCAGTCCATGCAGACTTGGTAGAGAACCTGTCGACTGAGGGCTTTCTCAAAACATATCAGCGATTCACCGCCTTGAGGGGTCATCCCCAGAAGCTCTGGTCCGACATGGGGACCAACTTTGTGGGGGCCAAACCAGCGCTGGAGGATCTCTACAGCTTCCTGGCGGGCATCAACAAGGAGGATGTCCAGGGGAGAGCAGCGACGGCCGGGACTGACTGGGCATGGGAGTTTAGCCCTGCAGACTCGCCGCATCGGAATGGAGCAGCGGAGGCGGCTGTCCGTGTGTTGAAGAGAGCGTTGAGCAGCGTGGGTGAGGAGGGTGACCTTACCACCTTGGAGTTTCAAACCCTCCTCTACCTGGCTGCCAACCTCTCCAACGAAAGGCCGATCAGAGCAAGAGCCCAGGTTCAGGATGAGACTGTGGACGTTGTGACGCCCAACTCTTTGCTACTGGGACGAGCGGGGCCCAGTGGCGATACCGGGGGATTTGACTTCCCTACCTACCCGTTCAGTCGTCTACGGGCTGTTCAGGTGGGGGTAGACAAGTTTTGGAAGCACTGGAGTCAATTGGCTGGCCCTCACCTTTTCGTCCGACAAAAATGGCATGCTCCGGCCAGAAATGTCGCTGTCGGGGATCTGGTCTGGGTCGCAGACCAAAACGCCCTCCGAGGTCGTTTCAAGCTGGGTCGGGTGGTGGAGGCGTGTCCGGATGACAAGGGCGTTGTCCGGGACGTCAAGGTGAAGACTTGCCATAGTCTCCCCATCAGCCTGAGCCAGGCAAAGAAGGATAAGGGACCCTGTCCTTCCTCCCTTCTCCACAGGGACGTTAGGAGATTGGTGGTGTTACTGCCAGTGGAGGAACAAGGAGGGGCCACGCTGGCTCCTTAGAGTGCCTAAGAGACACTAACAGTGGAACCAGAACTGTCCTCAGTGTGCTGTTATAGTGTGCGTTTTTCTAACCCTTTTTTCCTTCTATGCAGCACCGTTGTGTTAATTGTTTATTGTGGCCTACTTGTTCAATGACCAGTAGCCCAGGTGGGAGGTGTGTTGTTTTCTGTTAATTGAGAAGTTGAAAAAGTAAAGTGTTGCAGTAGAATAGTGACCTCGTGCGGTAGTAGTGGTCACTCGCACTTTATTAGTCTTATGTTTATAATTACTGTTTCTTTTATGGGGTGGTAAATCTAAAATGTAGGGGGATGCAACATATCTTTATGAGAAGTTATTATTTTGATTAATGGTGTAGTCATATTTTATACTGTGTAACGGTGGGGTGTATATTTTGTTTACGTTGAATGGTACGTCAGATTTCCTCTGTTGCGCAAGCGTCGACCGGCTGATCCTCATATGTGATTTCGTTGTCGTTCTGAGTGGTATGCGGAGCTGGTAAGAAAAGCTGTGATAAATAATATTATTACCTGTATGTTGCTACCATTAACGTGCTCGAATATGTGTCTTATACACTCGATACCATTACCATGTCGTTAATGTTGCTGTTGTCTGTGTATTTGTGTTTTACAGTCGATTACCTGCTGGCAACCGAACTGATTTACTGTACACAGTGTAGCATAGCATATAGCCTGTATGAATGAATGTGTGTGTGGAATAAACGGTAAAAGACAGTATCGAGTTTGCTTGAGTAATACACCGTCATCCAGTCAAGAACGCACCCCGTGCGGAGGGAGTTTATTGTGTCAATGTAGTTGGAGCAGTAAAAACCGTACACTAACCGTCGGGCTGGAAAAGTCTAATGTTGAGAGGAAGAAGGCCCAGTCTGGGCAACGAGGAACAGCGGATTTTTCAGCTCGCCGACGACCAGTGGCCGCCACCCCCCGATCGTTGAAGTGGTGCACGGTGGAGATGGATGGTGTATGCCTCCCACTGCTGCTGGATACGGGGGCCTCCAAGTCGCTCCTAAATGTTGCCACAGTCCGGCGGCTCTTTCCGCCCCGGATGCTCTCCGCCAACACCGAGGAATGGCTATGGACTCTAAGATAGGAGTGGCGGGCATGATCGCATTCGGTGTACGCTACAGGACCAAGGCCCTCCCTTCGTTCACCTTCCAAGTGACTCGCCATGGGGCCAACCTCATGGGCTTTGATTTGTATTGCGAGCTGGCGTTTTCCCTCATGGACAATACTGGGGCCGCCCATCCCAGACACGATGGAACCGGAGCTTATCCCTATACTCCACGCCCCACACTCTCCCAGCTCCGCACTCTGCTGCACTACCGGGCAACGCCACACTCAGCTACCGGCAGCAGCGCCCTACCAGAGCGCCAAGGTCACAGATGCTCAGCGTCGGAGGAAGCAGCGGTTCGACGAGACGGAGGAGGCAAGTGGGCCCCGGATTCGCAGTCCCAAGCGCGACCACAAGCTGCTCTCCTTTTGGTCTTCGCCGATGCAGATCACCGCTCAGCTGGGGCCAGTCACCTTTCGCCTGGCCGATGGATCACGACGGCACGCAAACCGTCTTCGGAAGGCGGCACCGCCTCCCATCGCGGGCCAAGGGACTGGAGAGAACTTGGTATCTACAATTGCGGACTTTGATTTTCCTGGTGAGCAGCTGCAGGCCCCAGCCGGGCGCCCACTGACCCGGCCGTACCCCTAGTTCACAGAGAAGCCCGTCCGGCCCGTGCCCGGGTCAGACCAGGATATTTGAAGGACTATATCACAACATGTTGATTCAAGAAGTGTGTTCAGAGCATAGTCTTAAAAAAAAGAGAGAGCAGTTGCTATAGACGAGTTTCCTGGGCACTTCCGGTTTGCTTCCGGACTCGGCCGCGATCGTGTCTGTCGCTTCCGGTGTTTGTGAATACGGAGAAGCGTAACGTACTACCGTAGTAGCCATAGCGACCGCCGGAAAAAATGCAAACTTGGGATCATTCTGCGAGTCTCCTATCTAACGAAAGAGTGTCTATCCCACACCCGTTGACAGTGGACACATGGCAAGATAATATGTGTAAATGGCCGAACGTAACTACAGGCAGGATTATAGCGTATTTTGAGGAATCAATGGCGGTGGACGGCAACGTGATGAACTCTCTCAAAAGCTCCAAAGCGTCAGCCAGACTAACGTTAGGTTACAGTCCTCTCCTCTGTCACAGTCAGTCAGACTAACGTTAGGCTACAGTCCTCTCCTCTGTCACAGTTAGACTAACGTTAGGTTACAGTCCTCTCCTCTGTCACAGTCAGTCAGACTAATGTTAGGTTACAGTGACAGTAGGCCTACTCTCCTCTCTCACAGTCAGACTAACGTTAGGTTACAGTCCTCTCCTCTCTCACGGTCAGTCAGACTAACGTTAGGTTACTGTCCTCTCCTCTGTCACAGTCAGTCAGACTAACGTTAGGTTACAGTCCTCTCCTCTGTCACAGTCAGCCAGACTAACGTTAGGTTACAGTACTCTCCTCTCTCACAGTCAGTCAGACTAACGTTAGGTTACTGTCCTCTCCTCTGTCACAGTCAGTCAGACTAATGTTAGGTTACAGTCCTTTCCTCTGTCACAGTCAGTCAGACTAACGTTAGGTTACAGTCCTCTCCTCTGTCACAGTCAGCCAGACTAACGTTAGGTTACAGTCCTCTCCTCTGTCACAGTCAGCCAGACTAATGTTAGGTTACAGTCCTCTCCTCTGTCACAGTCAGCCAGACTAACGTTAGGTGTCTCTCCATTCAAAAACAACCCAGTTTGCCTTGATCACTGCAAAACATGACATGCCGTGTGTAGCCTCCACACAATAGGGCTACACACGGTAAATCATGGTAAATACGCAGCACAATAACCGCCGTGGTAAACAGAAGAAGACTGGGATATTAACTTTAAGGCGACTCACTTCTAGACTTAAATGAAATTGTATTCACCTACTATCTGCTCCGTGGATTACCATTTTATAATTTCGGAGACGAAATTGTAACATAGCAACGTTGGTCCACAAACGTTGCCATTTAAAAAAAGAATTGGGAGATCGGGTTGGGATTATAACGTTAGTTTGCCGAGTCGCACCTGGTAATCCAGAAATGGCATTATGGTACCTTTGTCTACTTGTAGATCATTAAGAAACTTTAAATTAATAACGTTAGATGTGTTTAACAGAGCTGTATATCGGGTCTAGCAGCTGATCAGCAGCTCAGACAGCCTCAAACACGAGGTGATTGTCAGCTCTATAATTTGCAAAATAGCAGTGGATGGAAACGCGCACTGTGTTTTGTGACAGCCACGCACTGCACAATGTGTTCCAGAATAACCCATTGTTAATATTGTCTGCTAACGTTAGTGTAGCTGATGTTATCGATCGTTGTAAAAAAGTTTGGATATTTCGGCTGCTGCCTTCTGATGTGCTCGCTGCTGTGGACGCAATGTGGACTTAAACGGAAGCCGGGGACACGAAAGGCTGCTCCTCTGTCACAGTCAGCCAGACTAACGTTAGGTTACAGTCCTCTCCTCTCTCACAGTCAGTCAGACTAACGTTAGGTTACTGTCCTCTCCTCTGTCACAGTCAGTCAGACTAACGTTAGGTTACAGTCCTTTCCTCTGTCACAGTCAGTCAGACTAACGTTAGGTTACAGTCCTCTCCTCTGTCACAGTCAGCCAGACTAACGTTAGGTTACAGTCCTCTCCTCTGTCACAGTCAGCCAGACTAACGTTAGGTTACAGTCCTCTCCTCTGTCACAGTCAGCCAGACTAACGTTAGGTGTCTCTCCATTCAAAAACAACCCAGTTTGCCTTGATCACTGCAAAACATGACATGCCGTGTGTAGCCTCCACACAATAGGGCTACACACGGTAAATCATGGTAAATACGCAGCACAATAACCGCCGTGGTAAACAGAAGAAGACTGGGATATTAACTTTAAGGCGACTCACTTCTAGACTTAAATGAAATTGTATTCACCTACTATCTGCTCCGTGGATTACCATTTTATAATTTCGGAGACGAAATTGTAACATAGCAACGTTGGTCCACAAACGTTGCCATTTAAAAAAAGAATTGGGAGATCGGGTTGGGATTATAACGTTAGTTTGCCGAGTCGCACCTGGTAATCCAGAAATGGCATTATGGTACCTTTGTCTACTTGTAGATCATCAAGAAACTTTAAATTAATAACGTTAGATGTGTTTAACAGAGCTGTATATCGGGTCTAGCAGCTGATCAGCAGCTCAGACAGCCTCAAATACGAGGTGATTGTCAGCTCTATAATTTGCAAAATAGCAGTGGATGGAAACGCGCACTGTGTTTTGTGACAGCCACGCACTGCACAATGTGTTCCAGAATAACCCATTGTTAATATCGTCTGCTAACGTTAGTGTAGCTGATGTTATCGATCGTTGTAAAAAAGTTTGGATATTTCGGCTGCTGCCTTCTGATGTGCTCGCTGCTGTGGACGCAATGTGGACTTAAACGGAAGCCGGGGACACGAAAGGCTGCTATGGCGCCGCCCTAGGAACGGCCCAGGAAACTCGTCTATATTTTCCTTAGTTCCCTGTGAGGGGGGGGGGGGGGGGGTTGTGTATGCCTAACACCAGGGTAGCTGTACCTTTAAGACACGCCAGGCAGCTTTGCGACAGCTGCCAGAAAGCGTCAGTGTGTGTCAGAGTGTCGTTGGTGAAACGTTGTAAGATGGAGCCTGTCTGAACAGCATGTAAATAAACGTTAACAGTTACGTCGTGGTCCGCAGTTTATTGGAACATAACAGTGACGATGGGAGATGAAGGGTCTATGATACAGAAACAAATAATCTGGATTATTTGGGTGAATGTGAGGTATTCATGTAAACGCGCTTTGGGTAGTCAATAGACTATATAAAATGCGCTCTCTAAATACAGTCCATTTACCATTTACCATTATTTCTGTGTATGAAGAATGAATAGGGAATTCCAAGTATAGCAGACTTCCACTGAAAATAGGCTTGCCGTTCAAATACTGTTATTTCTTTGTTTGTTTTTGTTTTTTTGCTGACAGTGTCGCCTGATAGCCTATCGACATTTCCTCCAGTGGATTCCACAGTGCGAGAGAGGGAGGCATCGTCGTATTGTTTTGCCAGCATGTTGTGCAGGCGATCCATGTACCCTTCACCTGATAAACAATACCGTGGCTTCCAGCAAACAATCCATGGCATAGAAGAACATTTTCGAAATCTTAGAATTTGCTAGACATACATTTTCATTTTCTGTACGCTAGGCTACATCTTATTATTATATTTTACATAGTGTTTATACAGTATATTGTCAGAACCTGTATTAAAATTTAAAATATATGTTGCTTTGGTTCTTTGCCACTTTAATCAGTCATGCCTGTATGGGGTTGTAAAAGCTCTAGCGAATAGGTTGATATTTACATTAGATGCAGCAGATTCTTTGAGGTCTTTGAGCAGTTATTGCTGGCATCTATTCTTTCTGCACCTGCATCAATACTACTGTGTTAACCAAAGAAACGTGAACTTTTTACTGTTGTAAAAACAAAGTATAAACACATGATGCAGAGCTGTTGATTTTCACACCAACCTATAAAATGTCTTCATTTATGCCAGTAGAAATCACAGATCAGTTTGTCATATAAATCCTACTGCATTTTCTAAGACAGTGGTTCTCAAACCTTTCATGTCAAGTAAACTGTGTAAGTAAACTAAACTGTGCCAAATTAGACCACTGACCCTCATTTGATAAGAGTATGTCCCAGAGCACCCCATCTGATAAGATTTTAGCTTTAGATGTTTTATTACAGAAAGTGTATGAAACCCATGACCAAAATAGCCACATTCTGTCATTGTGTTATGGATTTAATTCACATCTGAATGAAAACATATTTGAATGATTTAAAATCCTTGACTTGCTGTGGTAAGTGATGGAAAAAATATATATCTATATATATATAACTTTATAATTCACAAATTGAAATTGATGATATATGCCAAGTCCTGGAAAGTGAAAATGTAGACAGCGAGGGGAGGCTGGCCAGCGATGATGATGAAAAGACAAGACAGGTAAAATCAAGCATTTTAAAACAAAATCAAAATGAATAAAATATGTAGGCTACATTGCAGCTATCGACATAGAGCTGTAGATTTTTATTGCAAGCAGTCTTCCCTCAATCTTTTCCGACTCTGAGCTGTCTCCGTGGCTAGAAAAGAACGTTGATAGTCCTCTTTGAAATGACTACTGCAAACTCGCA
This sequence comes from Poromitra crassiceps, assembly GCF_964638095.1. Taxonomy (NCBI): domain Eukaryota; kingdom Metazoa; phylum Chordata; class Actinopteri; order Beryciformes; family Melamphaidae; genus Poromitra; species Poromitra crassiceps. The sequence continues at coordinate 82,473,635 of NC_139623.1, read as the reverse complement.
GGTCCCAGCTAATGGAGCCCTATGCTAATGCTAGCTACCTGGGCTAGCCGTAGCGCTCAATCTTTTGGGAAACAATGGGAAATAAGCGCTTTGCCCGTTTCCTCTGCTTCTCTCCTCTTCTTCGCCATGCACGAGCTAACTACACATTTAACCCTTGTCATTATCGTTTGATGAACTAACGAAGTAAAGTTGAGTAGTAGCAAGATTGCGTGAATAATGTTGTTTTTTAGCCAGCGCCCCCAGGGCCTGCGGGCTGGGCGTGGACTTATTGGAAAACCACGACCCCAGTGCATTGTGGGAAGTGGAGGATTTCTGCCTCCCGCAACCGCCCCTTTTGTTGTCAAAACAACAGAAGCCTGGACAACGTTAGCCACTGAGATATCTGTTTTCTGTAAGTACAGCCAGCTATGTACAGTATGGGGGATGTCGAGATTGACTCAAGGAAAATATCGCCAATGTTACTAGTGTGATTATTGCCTGATAAGTAAAGTTAGTAATTGAGCTAACAGCCTAATATTACTGTGGGCACGCTAAGCTAAGTAATGTTAGCTCACTTACCACAGTCTCCGAAGCCAGATGACAGTCAGACCCAAACCCAAGCAGTAACAGGGTTCATTGGACGCATCTCTGTGTGCTGTTACTGCTGCTTGTGTTTATCGGTAGCCTACCATGTGGGATCGCCGACCAGGAACAAGCAAGCAAATGACCGCTTGATACATGAAGCAAGCAGTAATTTTGCTAGTGCACGTCTCTCAGAGGGGAGGGGAGGGGAAAGCCAGACGCGCACGCGGGAGCCACTCCCTACTCTGACGTGTCAGGCTGTTCATTAACAAAATAAAAGCCTGTTATTTTCTTCTAAAAAAGGAAGGTGTTTTCCCCCATATTTTTTTCTTTGTTTTGAATTTTTTTTTATCCTGCATTAACTTTTCAAATTGACCTATGGACAAGGTTAAGTATACATTTGGTAAAGGATTTACCCTGCTTCATGCTCTTTAATGATAAACCGTGATAAAATTCCTGACGATAACCGTACCTTTTCAAATTTTCATCATAATTAAAACCGTATTGGTGATTAAAGCGCTTTGAAAGTAAATACTGTTCATCATCAATCAAAGTTAGAAACAGTCTCCCAGATGCAGGCATGCAGCCCTGACAAATAATGCTCACACAAGCTGTGTGTCCCACATCATCAGCAACAGACACAGCCTGGCAGATTGTGTCTGACCCCTGAACCACCCCCACCCAACAAAGACTATGAAACAGGAATTGGTTATATCAAACAATAAAGAATGAGTGAAACTGAAGAATGACAAATGTAAGCCCTGGCATGCATGTATGTACTGCACTTGCATGTGAAGGGAAATATAATTGTTTGCATGCATGTGTTCATGTGTGTTTTACATGTGTCCGCCTGCCTGCCCCAGCCTTGCTGACAGCAGTGGAATGTGTGGACAGATTGCATTCCCTGGCAGATCGCCTTGTGCATGCCCTCCTGGATAATGTTTTCTCACAAATGTGAAAGCTGTCAGGGGGTTCGCTGCTTACTGGGGCATATATCATCTATGAGCAACCTCTCTGCCTCTTTGTTGTGGCGTCTCTATCCTTATCCTTATTCTTCACTGTGCACGGCTGCACGCTCTCCTCTTCATCTCTTTTTTCTGGGTAGACTGTTACTGTGCATGCATTCTGCATCTCTTTTCTCTGGGTAGACTTACTGTGCACGCTCTCCTCTTCATCTCTTTTCTCTGGGTAGACTGTTACTGTGCACGCTCTTCAAGATTCAAGATTCAAGATTTTTATTGTCACTCCATGGTACAAGTATCACGTGTGAAATTCTTGTGCTGTGGACTCCGTTTACAACATAGTACAAATATAGCAGGGCATATGAGTGCAAAAAAAACAACAAGAGACACAACAAGCAATAAGGCAGTATAGTGATAAGACAAGTCAGAGACAGTGGCATATTCACTGCACATAGGTGCACATGTCATGTGCATACTTTAGACGTGCTTAAACATTTTAAATTTGGCGTATTTGACATACAGGTGCAAATAGCATATTCCTTATTAAACATACAATTAAACTCGGCGTTTTAAATTCGGCGTATTTGACATACAGGTGCAAATAGCATATTCCTTATTAAACATACAATTCAACATTAGACATACGTAATGGTAGCAGCTACAGTACGGCTACTACACTATTTGTGTATGTTAAGGAGTCTCGTGGCCTGCGGGAAGAAACTGTTCCTCAAGCGATTTGTGCGTGCTTTTGGAACCCTGTATCTTCTCCCTGAGGGTAACAGGGAGAACAGGCTGTTGTGGGGATGATTTGTCTCTTTGATGATCTTCAGGGACCTCCTGAGGCACCGCTGTTTATATAGTTCATGCAGTTCTGGCAACTCACGTCCTGTTACGTGCTGGGCCGCGCGTCTCACTCTCCGTAGCGCCCTGCAGTCCATGGTGGTACAGTTCCCGTACCAGGCGGTGAAGCAGCCAGTCAGCAGGCTTTCAATGGTGCCTCTGTGGAAGTCACTAAGGATTTCTGGCCTTAGCCCAAATTTCTTCAGGCGCCTGAGTCCGTGTATTCGCTGTTGGGCCTTTTTGACAATAGTGGCGGTGTGGCCGGCCCAAGTCAGGTCCTGGTGGATGTTGACTCCCAGGTACTTGAAGCTGTCCACCCTTTCCACCACTGTGCCGTTGATGGTGATTGGGGGGGGTGTGCCCCCCCCCCCCCTCCTGTAGTCTACAATGACCTCCTTGGTCTTGGAGACGTTCAGAGAGAGGTGGTTGTCCTGGCAGCATTGTTCCAGGGCCCCCACCTCCTCTCTGTAGGCCGTCTCGTCGCCCCCCGAGATCAGCCCCATGACTGCTGTGTCGTCTGCAAACTTCACGATGGTGTTCGAAGTTTGAGTCGCCACGCAGTCGTGGGTGTAGAGGTCGTACCAGAAGGGGCTGGAGACGCACCCCTGAGGCGTTCCTATGCTGATGGTTACGTGCACAGTAACAGTCTACCCAGAGAAAAGAGATGAAGAGGAGAGCGTGCACTGTAACAGTCTAGTCTACCCAGAGAAAAGAGATGAAGAGGAGAGCGTGCACAGTAACAGTCTACCCAGAAAAAAGAGATGAAGAGGAGAGCGTGCACTATAACAGTCTACCCAGAAAAAAGAGGTGAAGAGGAGAGCGTACACAGTAACAGTCTACCCAGAAAAAAGAGATGCAGGGCGCTACGGAGGGTGAGGCGCGCGGCCCAGCACATAACAGGAGATGAGTTGCCAGAACTGCATGAACTGTATAACCAGCGGTGCCTCAGGAGGTCCCTGAAGATCATCAAAGACACAAACCATCCCCACAACAGCCTGTTCTCCCTGCTACCCTCAGGGAGGAGATACAGGGTTCCAAAAGCACGCACAAATCGCTTGAGGAACAGTTTCTTCCCGCAGGCCACGAGACTCCTTAACACGTTCACTGCCAATGGCGAGTTGACTCGTCAAACACAATCCAGCGGTTCACTGCCAATGACGAGTTGAGACGTCAAAAAATAAAAAATAAATTTTTTATTTATTTATTTTTTATTCATTTATTTATCAGGGACAGTGTACATTAATCAACAAGTCATGTAAGTGTAACATGACATGTAAATGTATCAGAGTTAGCTAGATAGCTAATTTCCATCTGTCGTCCCTTTTGACGGTGCTACGTGGATCAATGCCCCCCACGTCTCCTATAAAAATATTGGAAGTATTGAATGTGTATAATCTATTTTACCGACCAACTAAGTGGCGACAGTGCTCTCCCGACAGAGAGAAAGCCAACCAAAAACAGCCGCTGGAGCAAGCCATTCTCAAGGAAATGGCTTGGCGAAAACGCTTTCGATTTCACACACACACACACACACACGCGCGCGCGCACACACACACACACACTCGAGTACCTTTGAGCATAAATAAGACCAGAATCGCAAAAGCTTCATCAAAGCTCTCAACCGCCCGTTTTACAGTAATCCAGACTCACCCGAGAGCCGCCAGCAGCAGCAGCACAGACGAGCAGCAGCAGCAGCAGCAGCAGCAGAGCAGAGTAGGCTACGCCTCAAGATTGGAAGAAGGGGATCGCGAAGGAATTTCTCTCCCGTGTCTAACCCCCCCCCCCTCGCCTCTCCTCTCCTCTTCCCCGCTCCTGCGATTCCCTTCTCTCTTTTTGGGATCTGTGAGGCAACAGAAACTCGCCTGTGACAAAACACTGCAAAGCCACCAGAGACACACCTAAGGAGGGAGGAGTTTGGAGACACACACACACACACACACACACACACACAATACAGTATACAGACTTGCCCAAGGGCACCCATAATCACAGGCACGTGAGGTGGTTCTAAAAATCCATTTATCTCAAAACTCTCTGAAAATCTCTGAAACCATGCTGTACTCAACGGCTAATATCTACATAACTACTAACTCTACAAACTAACTCTTTTAGACAGAGAAAGCACACATTCTATTAGTACTTTTGTGAACTTTGTGTTCACAAAGTCCAAACAGAAAAGAATCCTCGGCTCTTGTAAAATGAGCCAGAATCCTCAAAAAAACCCTCTGGCAGAAGCTAACTACAGTATTGAAAAACGGCTGGCAGTGAATGTGTTAACATACACAAATAGTGTAGTAGTCGTACCGTACCGTACTGCAGCTGCTACCATTATGTATGCCTAATGTTTAATTGTATGTTTAATAAGGTACATGCTATTTGCACCTGTATGTCAAATACGTCGAATTTAAAATGTCTGAACACGTCTAACGTATGCACAATGCCTAATGTTAATTGTATGTTTAATAAGGTACTGTGGAAGTCGATAAAAAGAGACGGACAGCTGGTTGCAGGTAAAAGCTCTTGTCTTTACTCGTGACTTCCAACAAAACATTTCACAGGTAAGACACACCTTTCAAGGCAACTCCTATGTAAGACACACCTCCTTCTCTTCCCCATTCCCCCCACCATCCTGTCCCTTCTGGTGTGAGATACTACCATCTAGTGTCCATTTAGTGTCCACCACACAGGCCCCCCCCGAACACTCAGAAGAGACATTTACAAGAAAACACTTCATAAGTCCATAAACCAGTGCAAACACCTCAGTCCCGTTTGGGAGGCCTGACCGCACGGCCATACCGACTACGCGTAACAGTCACAGGGTTTGGGGGCGGGGCAGGAGGCCGCCCACGCCGGCGACGAGGCCGACCTGGCGGAAAAGCAGGGGTAGCTTTCCAGGCCGGGAGGGAAACCGGAATAGGACAGGTGCCCTGTGCCGACTTGGGAGGACGGCCACGTCGTGGGGGCTGAGCCAGCTCTACCGGCCCATCTGGGGCCACGTGAGCAGGCTTTAAGCGGTCCACTGAAATCCGCTCCTTATTCCCCCCCATGTCCACGACAAAGTTCTTAGGCCCCGCCTCCAAAACGCGGAAAGGCCCGTCATATGGAGACTGGAGTGGAGAACGATGGGCGTCGTGGCGGATGAACACGTATCTGGCCCAGATCCTTGGGAACATAGGACTTGGGGAGGCAGTGATGCACAGGAACAGGGGCGAAAGCGCTGGCGGTGTCCCGGGCAACGGAGCGATGAGTCGCAGCAGACCAGGGGACTGAAGCATCCAGCAGGAAGTCCCCCGGGACCCTCAGCGGCTGACCCAGCACCAGCTCGGCAGACGAGGACTGCAGGTCTTCTTTCGGGGCAGCCCGCAGGCCCAACATGACCCATGGCAGACGGTCGATCCAGTTGTTGTCTGTCAGAGAGGCCCGGAGAGCAGCTTTCATGGAGCGGTGAAATCGCTCACATAGTCCGTTGGCCTGTGGGTTGTACGCTGTGGTGCGATGGAGTTTCACCCCCAGGCCCTCAGCCACAGCGCTCCACAGCCCAGAGGTGAACTGGGCGCCCCGATCGGAGGTCAAGTCAGACGGTGTGCCGAAACGGGCCACCCAGGCAGAGATGAACGCCCGGGCCACCTCTGCAGATGTTGTTGATGTCAGGGGTACCACCTCCGGCCACCTGGTGGTCCTGTCCACCATGGTGAGGAGGTGAGTGAACCCCTGGGATGGGGGCAGCGGACCCACCAGGTCCACGTTGACGTGGTCAAAACGCCTCTCTGGGACAAGAAACGGCTCCAGGGGGGCTTTAGTGTGACGGTGGACTTTGGCTCGCTGGCACGCCAAACACGAGGCTGCCCAGCCTTTCACGTCCTTCCTGAGGCCCGGCCAGACGAATTTGGCCCCAACCAGCTTGACCGACGCCTTCACCCCCGGGTGAGAAAGGGCATGCATAGCGTCAAACACGCGACGGCGCCAACTGGTGGGGACCATGGGGCGGGGCTGGCCAGTGGACACATCGCAGAGGAGCGTGTCCCCCCTTTCCTGAAACGCCACATCCTCCAGCCGCAGCCCTGTTGCGGCCGTTCTAAAGGCCTGGATACCGGAGTCTGTGAGCTGGTCAGCAGCCATGGCAGCATAATCCACTCCCAGGTGCACGGTGCTGACGTGTGCCCGGGAGAGGCAGTCAGCCACCAGATTGTTCTTCCCGGCCACATGCTTAATGTCCGTGGTGAACTCCGAGATGGCTGAGAGCTGGCGCTGCTGCCGCCCTGACCACGGTTCGGTGGTCTTGGCCATGGCAAAGGTAAGGGGCTTGTGGTCCACAAAGGCGGTAAATTCCCGGCCCTCCAGCAGGAACCTGAAATGACGCGTGGCGAGAAAAAGGGCCAGGAGCTCCCTGTCAAACGTGCTGTACCTCCTCTCGTTGTCATGAAGCTTCCTGCTGAAAAAGGCGAGAGGCTGCCAGGCGCCAGCCACCCACTGCTCGCACACCGCACCGACTGCGTAATCCGAGGCATCGGTCGTCAGGGCCACCGGGGCAGCCGGGGAGGGGTGCGCCAGCATGGCAGCGTTAGCGAGAGCAGTCTTGGCCTCCTCAAAGGCTTGGACCCTCTCCGGGGACCACGCCACGTCCTGCCCTTCAGCGCATCATACAGGGGCCGCATCAGATGAGCTGCGTGCGCAATGAAGCGTTTGTAAAAGTTTACCATGCCGAGGAACTCCTGCAGCGTCTTGATGATGCGGGGACGTGGAAACGCAGTGATCGCCTCCACCTTGGCAGGCAGAGGCAGAGCCCCCTGCGGAGAGACTCGGTGGCCCAGGAAATCAATGGCTGGCAGGCCAAACTGACACTTGGCTGGATTCACAATTAACCCGTGCTCGTCTAGTCGCCCGAAAACCTGACGGAGGTGTGCCAGGTGCTCCTCGGGAGAGGCGCTGGCCACCAGAATGTCATCTAGGTAAACAAAAAGAAAAGGCATACCTCGCAGCACAGAGTCCATCAGTCGCTGGAATGTTTGCGCTGCCCCTTTAAGGCCGAACGGCATCCTGAGGAACTCAAACAGCCCGAACGGTGTTATAACGGCTGTTTTGGGTATGTCGTGCTGCTGGACCGGTACCTGATGGTAGCCCCGCACCAAATCCACTTTAGAAAAAATGGTGGTCCCCGCCAGGTGGACGGAGAAATCCTGGATGTGCGGGACAGGATACCGGTCATGAGTGGTGGCATTGTTAAGGCGACGGAAATCACCACAGGGCCGCCAACTCCCATCGGCCTTGGGCACCATGTGAAGAGCGGAGGCCCACGGGCTGTCGGAGCGCCGTACGATACCAAGCCGCTCCATCGTAGCAAACTCCCCCCTTGCAATGGCCAGTTTAGCTGCATCGAGGCGGCGTGCGCGTGCAAAAACTGGCGGGCCCACTGTGGTGATGAAATGTTCCACTCCATGTTTCGCGACCACAGCAGAGAAGGTGGGAACAGTCAGGGCCGGGAACCCAGCCAGGAGACGCTGGTACTCGTCCCCTGCGGCGAGCATGTTGGCCAGGGACAACGACCCCAGCGGCCCCCCCAGTGTGCATGGATATGAAGAGAAAGCAACTGCATCCATCAGACGACGGTTCGCGACGTCCACCAACAGCCTGTGCGCACACAAAAAATCCGCGCCCAGTATAGGCACCGAAACAGAGGCTACAACAAAGTCCCAACTAAACTGACGTCCGTTTAAACACAATGTCACAAACCTGGTGCAGAAAGTGCGAATGGGAGTGCCATTAGCCGCATCCAGCGGTGGCCCATGTCCATCTCCCAAAACGTCCGCGGCAGACGCAGGCAGGATGCTTCGCTGGGCGCCCGAGTCCACCAGTAGGCGCCTACCGGACAATGTGTCTTCAATAAACAGCAGCTTATCGGCACCGCCAGCGCTCACTGCCGCTGCTGAGCGCCGGCTCTCCCGTTTCCCTGGCCCTGCTGGACCAGAAAAGAACACGGCGGCGTGCAGCGCCTCGCCTTGGTTCCAAAACGGCGATGGAAGTAACACAGTCCATCATCGCCCCTCCGACGATCCGTCACAGCCGATACAGCGGCCGCCTCCTCCTCCAGCGGGAGCTGGAACTGTGTTGGAAGCAGGGCATGCACACTGTATTGGCGGGAGGCCAGCAGTATTCTGTCCGCTTCCTCTGCCATCCCCCGATAATCCTTGGTGCGCACGAGCGGCGAGCTGGCCAAAGCCGTGCGCACTGGAGGCGGAAGCTGGCGCAAAAAAAGTTGTACAAAAAGAAAGGAACAATCTCCCGAACCGAGCAGTGCCAGCATGTTCTCCATCAGCTCGGTGGGCTTACCGTCACCCAATCCGTTGAGGGACAACAGGCGTTCGGCCCGTTCCGTGTCGGACAGCTGGAACAGCCGGAGGAGCTGTGCTTTCAACGAGTCGTACTTTCCATCTGCTGGGGGATCCCTCAAAAACCCCATCACACGGCGGGTGGTGGAGGAATCCAACGCCGCGACTACATGGAAATATTTGGTGGCATCCACCGTGATCCCGCGGAGGTGAAATTGTGGCTCGATATGCTGGAACCACGGCTCTGGATCATGTTGCCAAAACTCTGGCAATTTCACTGTAGCCGCATAAACAGCGCGGGGAGCGGGACCGTTCTCCTCATCAGCCATGTTCAAACGTTCAGGGTCACCAATGTGGAAGTCGATAAAAAGAGACGGACAGCTGGTTGCAGGTAAAAGCTCTTGTCTTTACTCGTGACTTCCAACAAAACATTTCACAGGTAAGACACACCTTTCAAGGCAACTCCTATGTAAGACACACCTCCTTCTCTTCCCCATTCCCCCCACCATCCTGTCCCTTCTGGTGTGAGATGCTACCATCTAGTGTCCATTTAGTGTCCACCACAGTACATGCTATTTGCACCTGCATGTCAAATACGTCAAATTTAAAATGTCTGAACACGTCTAACGTATGCACATGACATGTGCACCTATGTGCAATGAATAAGCCGCTGACTTGTCTTATCGCTATTCTGCCTTATTGCCTATTGCTGCTTAGTATTGCTTATTGATGCCTATTTCTTATTGCCTATTGCTCATTGCTTGTTGCCTATTTGTACTATGTCGTAAACGGAGTCCACAGCACAAGAATTTCACACGTGATACTTGTACCATGGAGTGACAATAAAAATCTTGAATCTTGAATCTCTTCATCTCTTTTCTCTGGGTAGACTATTACTGTGCACGCTCTCCTCTTCACCTCTTTTTTCTGGGTAGACTGTTACTGTGCACGCTCTCCTCTTCATCTCTTTTTTCTGGGTAGACTGTTATAGTGCACGCTCTCCTCTTCATCTCTTTTTTCTGGGTAGACTGTTATAGTGCACGCTCTCCTCTTCATCTCTTTTTTCTGGGTAGACTGTTATAGTGCACGCTCTCCTCTTCATCTCTTTTTTCTGGGTAGACTGTTACTGTGCACGCTCTCCTCTTCATCTCTTTTCTCTGGGTAGACTGTTATAGTGCATGCTCTCCTCTTCATCTCTTTTTTCTGGGTAGACTGTTACTGTGCACGCTCTCCTCTTCACCTCTTTTTTCTGGGTAGACTGTTACAGTGCACGCTCTCCTCTTCATCTCTTTTTTCTGGGTAGACTATTACTGTGTACGCTCTCCTCTTCACCTCTTTTTTCTGGGTAGACTGTTATAGTGCACGCTCTCCTCTTCATCTCTTTTTTCTGGGTAGACTATTACTGTGTACGCTCTCCTCTTCACCTCTTTTTTCTGGGTAGACTGTTACTGTGCACGCTCTCCTCTTCATCTCTGTTCTCTGGGTAGACTGTGTGCACGCTCTCCTCTTCAACCCTTTTCTCTGGGTAGACTGTGTTACTGTGCACACTCTGCATCTCTTTTCTCTGGGTAGACTCTCTGGGTAGACTGTGTTACTGTGCACACTCTGCATCTCTTTTCTCTGGGTAGACTATGTGCTCTCCTCTAGAGGGTCAAATTGATAATTGTTGGAGGTAAATTATCCACTAGGTAAATTATCGTACAAATACGATAATTATCGTACGTCTGGTGTTTTGGAAAATTTTCTGCATGTATATTATTACAGTACAGTATGTATATTATTATTATTATTACAGTAAGTAGAGTAGCCCAAGTGTCGTCACAGGTGTTATCTGGATAGATGGCATTTTGAACATGTGCATTATGCCACCTTTTTCTCCATATTTCTGCCCTGAGGGCATGTTTAAATTTTGTTTTTTGCGGTATTTTCATAGGAATCTTGAGTCCAAACTGTAAATATATATATTTTTTACCTGCAGCACGCTCTTTAAGCTTAACCCAAACCATAATCATACATTTTAGCCTACTTGCCTAAACATAATCAAAGTTGTTGGACTTGCCTAAAAGTAGCCAAAGTTGTAAAAGTTGTTTTATTTGCAACGTTGGAAAGGCAGCAAGGTTTTCAAATTAATCGCAGTTTGTTTCAAATTTACATCGAGATTGTAGGTTTGCAGAAATATAAAATGACACATATTTTAGAAACATAAAAGGGTGATGATTTGTTTCAAAATTACATTGAGATTGTACCGTACATATCCGAATTGCAGAAACATATAATGCCAACATTATACATTATATAATGCAGCTTGATAGATAAAATGCTTACTGTAGAATTAAATACTACACTGGCTGTCTATTGGAAGCCTTTGACCTGAATTGATTCTGACACTTCGATCAGATTCCAAAAATGAATGAGACGCCCATGATATTTTCTTTGCTAAACATAAAATCCTTTGGCCATGCTTCACCCCAGGCCGGGTCGGTAACCAGGAAGTTGTGGTGCCTCCTCCGAGACCACCCGGACATTTTGAAACAATACCTTTCCATTGAATGAGGTGATTCATAGTAGATCAGGTGCACCAACGGAGGCAAGGGAGGCGGTTACGTGGTAGCCCAGCCCGGGTATGTAACCAAGCCAGTGCCTGTGCTGGAGGACTGGAATATTCATATTCTACATACATGGATTGCAAAAACGTAGAATGCTGACATTTTATCCTGGCGATTGGGTTGGCTACAGAAATTCTGTGGAAAACACTGAGTCTACTGTTGTAAATTCTTCAAAGAATAATAATAATGATATTATCAGTATAGAAATATCGGCTATTGGCATCTTCAATCCCAAAATATCGATATTGCTCATGTTTGCGTTGTGTTTTGCCCTACGACAGACAAGACATGCTGTACAAGAAGGGAAAGCTATGCTCTTAATCAGATGAAAAGTGTGAAACTGATGCCAGAAAAGTGTTCTAACAGGAGGAGAGATGCTTCCCCCTCCTTACACCCGTCTGTACTGCAAACATATTAATCACTGTCAACATCCTCAAATGTCAGACTGATGGTGGTGGTTCAAGATGATAGTACTGAATCAGCATACCAAACCCTCAAAGACCTGACAGCATCAAGGAAAAGTGTAGTTTTGTGCTGATAATTTATATGCCGATGATATTATGTGCGCTCATGTATCAAAAAGACGAATGCCTGTTTTCTTTCTGCGGTGATGTGAGGATGCTTCCCAGAGGTTGCATTGCTCCTGAAATGTGGGAACTATCCACAACTGAGCCATATTGCTTCTTTTCTCCTCCTCTGCTTTGCATAACCAATTATTCGCACATGACAGAATTCAATTTGTCCCTTCTCTTAAGAAACATTCAGGTCCTAATAGGGTCTGGGGTCTAGAAAAGGGGGTATTGAAACGTGGCAAGGAAACATTGATGGAGGCTGCACATATAAATACCAAGGCAAATCAAAGGGAACCCATCTCAAAGAAGGCCACTATTCATTTTGTAGCTATTTCTTGGCCATCCAAAAAAGGGTGTGCTGGGAGGACGAGGCTAGAGAATGTACTTTGTCGATCCAAGTATTATGTGGCCATGACTACATGATGAAACATCAGCCAAAAGAAACTGTATGGAAAGGCTGAGAGTCAATACACCAAAACAGGCTGCATGTGAAGTCACCTCGAACTTTTAGCGTATCTGGCACATTTCTTTCTGTTCTCCTTCTCTCAAAAGCCCTATTAAGGAGAGTCAACAATGGTAGGACAGAAAAAGCTATCTGGTAGAAAAGGGCATTGCTGGAGTACAGGCGCTTATCTCTACTGAATTAAAAGCCACTCTGTGTATGAATCTCCAGTGCATGTTCATACCAAACGTGTTCGCAGGGTTTTATTCCAATTCTGGAGGGTTTGCTCCTTTAGTTTGGTTCATTTTGGCCAGGTGTGAACAATGGCATTTCAACACCAAATTCAGACACAATCGTGCTGTGAGGATGAACTCAGCTTGCTGTGCTGTTAGCTTACATTAGCATCTTACATTCAGTATTAATAAGAATCAATGCATGTTAGTTAATTACCTGTCTTCTCGAACGTACTCATTGGCCATAGCAGTTGTGGGGAGCATAGCCAGTGTTGTGCAAGCTCACACTTCACTAGAGCTAGCTCAAAGTTCAGCTCATGCAGATTAAAATGAACTAGTTCACATATTTTGAACTTTGAGCTATAGCTCACAGTCCCAAACTAGAACGACAATTAAAAATACAATACAGTAGCCTACATAACTATTCATCCCCCCCCCCCTCTCCCCGTCCAGTTATTCACAGGCAGCTGTTCTATAAATTATAGATCCTATAGATCTATAATTCTTGTATGGTATCTTATATGGTATTGATTTGGTACTTATGGTAGACTATATCTTGTATTGTATCTTGTAATTCATTATATCATTATTCTATATTATACATCTATATAGATCATTTTAGTATAATCATCACTATAAGCGGATTCCACTGTATAAACATGCAACTGTTGGAATCAAGTTAATCGGTTGGGTGCTCAGTGGTTGGGAAGGTGTACTGCACAGTTTACAATTTTGAGTTTCGGCTCTGGCATGTGAATAAGGGCTCTTGGAAACTACGCAATATTTGGGAATACCATGGGACCCAAATCTTAGATAACATAACAACATTGTGTCGGAGGTGGGTACAGTTTTATTGTGATTGATAGCGTGATTAGTTGCTTGCAGCCATTTTAGTCGAGCCTGCAGTGGAATGAGGGGGGGGGCACTGAGGGGTGGGTAAGGGAGGAGGGCACTGGGTTAGATAGGAGTGGAGGGTAGGTTGTGGGGCAGTGGGGGGTGAGGGGTGGTGGGGGGGGAGAGAGGGGGGGAGAGGGAGGGGAGAGGAGGAGGGGTTGTGGGGTGATGCTCTGTGGGGGGTGGGCGCTCTGGCAGAGGGGTCGACCCTAGCGTAGAACGCGTTGAGTTCGCTGGCAGGGTGGGTGACGTGCTGGGGTTCTGACGTTTCACCCCTTTGAAGTCTGTGGCAGCATGGAGTCCACTCCACAGGTGTCTGGGGTTGTTAGTGTCCAATTTTGACTCCAGCTGCTTTCCATAATCTCTCCGTGCTTTTTTTATTGCAGTTCGGAGGGCATATTGTGCCTGCTTGTATTGTTCTGGTGTACCAGAACTGAAGGCGGTGGTCCGGGCGTGAAGGGCAGCCCGGACATCACTGTTGACCCAGGGCTTCTGATTTGGCATTATTTTGATTCTCTTTGTTGGGACTATATCCTCGGTGCATTTTTTTATGAAGCATGACACCGTCTCTGCATATTCGCCCAGGTCTCCTGCAGCCTTGAACTCCTCCCATACTACTTGCCCTGTTAAAGTCTCCAGCCACTACAGAGCCATTTCTGGTTGTTTTGTCTCTTGTGCGCTAATCGCACGTTGCAGCTCTTTCAGTGCAATGGTGACATTTGCCTGTGGAGGTATGTACATACCAATGACGGTGACTGATGTGAACTCCCTCGGGCTGTAGTGCGGCACGCACTGCAGCATGACATACTCCAGGTCTGCTGAGCAGTACTTCCCAATGTTAGTGTTGTTTACACACCAGTTTTCGTTTATCATTAGACAAACGCCTCCTCCTTTTTTCTTACCGGATCGTTCTGCGTCTCTGTCTCCCCTGTGGACGCTGAAACCTGGTATAGTGATGGCATGGTCCGTTGTATCAGGTGTGAGCCAGGTTTCAGTCAGACACAGAACGTTACAGCGCGCTATGTCTTTTTGGAATTGTGCTCGCACTCTCAGCTCACACATTTTATTCTCTAGAGATTGTACATTGGCTAGGAGGACGCTGGGCAATGGTGGCTTGTTAGCGCGTCTCCTTAGGCGGGCGAGTATTCCTCCTCTCCTTCCTCTTTTCCGTTGATGTTTTATAAGTTCAGGAAATTCGGTGAGGTCGGGAGCTTGCCAGTCTCGGTTGGGGTGATTCCGTTCATTCCTGATCTTGATTAGCACGTTCCTGTTGTATTTGTGTTTGTCGCTGTTGTCCGCGTCTCTGTTGTCCTCCATTGTAGGGAGGGGGGGGGGGGGCTGCAGCGAGAACAATGGTCCCGCAGTTTAGTCCTCTGTTATGTTCTTTCTTGCAAAAAGTGCAAAGACGCTACTATATACACTATATAAAAACACTGTTATATACAATAGGTATGTAGAAAATGGTCCATAATGGCCCACCATCAGGCCTGTTCTTGGGGCAATTGACGCCCACGAACCAAGGCGCCAACGATGTAATGATGATGACACCGCCGTGACATCTTCGATGATGATGTCAGAGTTCACCTCGTGAGGTCATCGGTGATGTCAGAGTTTCCCCTGTGAGGTCACCAGCGATGTCAGACGGTCAGGCTGACTGTGATGGCAGACGTGACTTTATGAGGTCACCGATGATGTCATACCTCCCCGGACGTTGTGACATCACCAACGATGTCATACACCAAATGTGGGGGGGTATAAAAGGTGTTGTTCTGTTATGATATGTATTGGTCCTATTCCCCTTTCTGCAATCTGTAAGCTCTGTACGCGGCTTCTGCCTTGCTCCAATCTGCCTGATATTTCATTAAAGCTTGAAAGACATCTCTGTGGTTCTAACCGATCACTGCCCGTGAGCCCTTACCTAAGATCCGACAACTTCACACAAGGCAAGCACCCAAACTTCCCTACAAGGTATTTACAAAGTGAATCGAAGCAATGAAATTAAAAACAAAACACGATTACACAAAAAAAGCCTATTTGTCTATGAAGTTAACGGAGCTCTCAGCGGGTCGCCTTCTCCCGGCGCCTCTCTCTCTGGATTGCGCCCCCTCAGATTTTTGAGAGGTAAAAAAATTATAATAATAATAAAAATAATAAAAATAATAATAAACATAGGCTATAATATTATAGGCTGTGTATGGTAGTTGAAACATAGTTTCAACTTGACATTTATTTATGTTTGTAGTTAAAACAAAAACATAAATACTGTATAGGCTACATACAGTACAACACAAAAGGCTGTTATTTACCCTTTGTCGCCACCTGGTGAGTAAATATATATGTAACTAAAACCATTAAAATTGACAACTGGTCTGCGAGTTTTTTTTCCATGTATTGTAATGATTTGCAAGCGACCTCTGACCTATGACCCCTCCCCTGAGAGTTAGAATAGCGTCATCGGAGCACTCCCAAATCACGGAGGTGAGAGACCGTGATAACCAGCGGATCTCTTCCTAATAGAGGCTATCCCATACGACTATAAATACCCAGAGTAAAAAGGCAGACACGTAAGTTCCCCGATGAGTAACAACACGTTAATCCTTAGTCCACCTCCGGGTCTTAATCTAGGACCTCTATCCCCTCCTCCCCGAACATCGGGTGGGCAGTCTACCGATACAGGTGGCCTTACGGCACTTTTTCCCTCCAGGGTGAAAGAATTGACTAACCTATATAGTAGAATCACCCAGTACATAATTTCTAGTGGGAACGGGCTGAAGCCCGAGATCATTCTGTCATTTCTACATGCATGGAGGAGGCTAATTATCTGAACCCAAAATCATGCCTCTTACCTTAATGGATGTGTGGACCCTTCTCAATGATGTTTTGAAGAAGAAAAATAAATAAATAAAAATCCTTGGTTTTTATAGGTTTTATATATAAGTTAACACTTCTCCTTACAAAGCATACTATTGTGCTGTCCAGTTCGGGATTGGGATAATTTACCTGTATATATTTAAACATAAGGGATAATATTGAGATTATTGGGTCAGATTTATTTTTGAGCTGATTCTGTAATGTGAGTGGGATTTTGTTGGGTCTAGTTGATGGGCGTGGTGTAAGGATACCTGGGGTGTGATTGGGTCAAAAGGTATAAAAGAAAGTGTACCAGGCACGTGTGGTTTAGTGTGATTTGGACGGACAATTCTGGATGCCACGGTACGTGTAAATTGTGTTTGATTTTGTGTGAATTTATTAGTTGTCCGTGTGTAGGTAATTAACAGTAATGTATGTATCTCTGTTTTTGTTCTTAGGTTATACAACCTGCTATTTGTTCAGTAAAACTACGAAACGAATTGAGTTGTGTCCGCGTCCAGTTTGTCTCCCCGTGTGCCGGGCAATAGGCATCACAGTTGTATAACCACGGCCGGGGAAGAAGAGAAAACTCTCTTTGAACCACCCGACGCGGAAAGCAGCAAGAGAAAACTCTCTTTTTGACGGTCGTCAGCGGACCCAACGTGAACCCCTCGTTAAACCACCCGACGCGGGAGGGAAGATAAAAAACCTCTCTCTTTGAAGGGAAAGCGACAAGCTAAAACACTCACTCTCTTGCGGGGACCGGACGAAAACCTCCCTTGCGGGGACCCGACGCGGAGGCCGACAGGTCGAGCGGGCTGCAGTATTCCCGAGTGGAAGGGAAGAGGTGGAAGCCAGTTTTCCGTGAAGACGTGCAGCGAGAGAGGCACGAAACGGCACGCACGTGAAGAGTGGGAGGGAGCGCAAAGAGCGTTGCTGTCTGTGGTGCTGATACAGCAGCTGTACCTGGACTCAATGCAACGTAGCTGTCCGTGGTGCTGAAACAGTAGCTGTGTTTTGGGCTGGCTGGAGACCAAATCTGTGTCAGAATTCTAGACTGGCAAAGGCTGTATAAAGCGAAAAAATAAATAAATAATAAAGTGTTCAGCACAAACAGGACTTAAACTGTGAAGACGAATAAAATTAAAATGGCTGAAGAGAAGACTGTGGCTCAACTAAAGAAAGAGCGAGGCTCAGCTAGAGCCAGTTTTAGAAAGAAATTGAACGCCATTATACGCCTTGCTCCTACTTTGGTGGAGAGTGAGTTGAAAGACCAATGGAGGGGGTTCTCCACTGAGGCAGAAAAACTCATCGCAACTAACAGTAGCTACGAAGATGGACTGCTCATAGAAGCGGATGGCGACCTGGCCAATGTGTCAGAGCAACTAATAAAAGAAATAGAAAAAGTGACAGAAGAATGTGTCGCCAAAACCACTGAGGTCAGTGAGCTCGTTAAATTCAATCTCTGGTCTAGATATGGAGAGAGAAAGGTGATGTTCGCACTCGGAGAGGCCACGCGAACTATTGAGGAAACAGCAGCAGCCTCGCTGGACCAAATGGATCACAGCGCCCACGCAAGACACCTGGCCCTCTTGGAGAGGCTCATCACAGAAGCGGAAGGAGAGCTTTCAGGCTGGAGAGAATGGGCTCCTGTAGCTGCTGTGGATGAAGTAGAGGAGAAGATGCAAAGAATAAAGTCTTCAAAAAATAAGCTCGAGTGGCAGAGAGAAGCCGCCTTCGGCAAAGCTCGCAAGGCAGCGGAGGAAGAACACGCAAAAGCTGAAGAAGAGGAGCGCACCCATCGCTTAAAGGCTGAAGAAGAAGATCGTGCCTGGCGTGCTGAAGCTGAAGGAAAACTCCTCATGGCGCAGCAAGCGGAGTCGGAGGCACGCGCTGAGCTCGTCAGAATCCAACAAAAGGTTGTGGGGGACCAGCGAAGTGCTGCTGGAACGAGCGTGGACCAGGGAGGCGTGGCTTCGGGAGCAGTTCCGAAGGTGAGACTCAAGCCAACGTGTCTCCCTAAATTTGGTGGCAGCATGCGGGAGTTTCACCGCTGGAAGAAAGACTGGGAGAGCCTCCAGAGACAAGGGGAGCCCTCTGGTTCTCCAGAGGTCAGGAAATTCCAGCTCTTGGATAGTCTTGAGGAAAAGATCGTCAAGGATCTCAGGTTGGCGAGCTACAGTAAAGCTGAAGACGTGTTCAGAGTACTAGAGAACCGCTTCGGAAATAAGAACGCGATCACCAGCCAAATTGTAGCGGAACTACAAAAGATCCCCCCAGTAAGGGGACGCCAGTATAGGAGAGTGATCGATCTCATCCAGACGGTCGAAAAGGCTCTAGCAGATCTTATAGATCTCGACAATGTCGGTGCTATCAAGAATCCAATGGTGACCGAGACGATAGAGAGTAAGCTGCCAGACAACTTGAAAGACCACTGGATCCACTTCAAAGCGAAACCTGAGAACGACGTCAAGCCAGAGAACCACTTCGATGCTCTTCTGAAGTTCCTGAAGGAGGAAGAAGGAGTACTCGAAGAGTTGGAGCGACTGACAATCGCGGATACATCTGAGAAACCCGGTTGGAAGGACCAGAGGAAACCAGAAAAGAGGTTTGCTTACACGAGAGCCACTGAGAGAGATGGCACCGGGGGTGAGTGCGTTGTTTGTGGTGACAAGAAGCATACAAGTAAACTATTCTCCTGCAAGAAATTCAGAGGCCTTGACTTGGCTGAAAGAAAGGCTGCTGTGAAAAGGTCAAAAGCCTGCTGGCTGTGTTTGGAGTCGCATGGCGCCAATGGAGAATGCAGCGATAGATTTCTCTGCAACAAGAAAGGCTGCCAGAAGGGGGCATCCTCGGATCATCACTACCTTCTCTGTCCCAACAGGGAGACCAGAAAGGGAGATGAGAATGAGAGAGAGAAGCCTAGCAGCGGCAGTAGAAAAGCAGGAAGGTTTACTGAAGAGCAAGAAGAGGCATTGTCTAAACTCCCCCCAGAAGCAGCACAGATGATGAGGAGAGTCTTCACCAACAAAACGGTAGTGACACATCGCACCGAGAGAAGTGGAAGTGAACTCTTAGAGGAGAATGGAGCGAAGGAGTATCCAGTCCTTATGATGCTGTTGGAGGTCACTCTTAACGCTGGGCAAAAAATTGGAGCCCTTATAGACCTCGCTTCTGACACCAACTATATAACCCACGAAGCTGCAGACAGGCTTGGACTCAGGAGTGAGAAGGTCACCTTGGTGGTGCAGGGAGTTGGGGGAATGACTGTGACAGTAAATACCAGAAGATACCTGCTGAAGGTGAGAGTCAGAACCCCAAAAGGAACTGAAAGAGCCCACCTGCTGGTGTGCTACGGCCTGGACGAAATAGCCAAAGTGCACCAGGTCGTCAAACCCCACCAACTGAAGAGGTTCTTCCCGGAGGTTGAAACAGAGGAGCTGATCCGACCGAGACGAATCGAACTCCTCATCAGCCACAGAGAAGGAAGGCTCGCTCCCCAAATCGTGAGGGTAGTGGGAGACCTCGTCCTGTGGGAGGGCCCGCTAGGGAAGACAGTGGGAGGAGCTCACCCCAACCTTTTTGAAGAAGTGGAGGTGGCTATGCATGAGTCCAAGACCCACTTCGCCCGTTCAATGAGGACAACTGCGGTCAAGTACCAAGAGATCGTCGAAACTGCCCGGTGCCTCAAAGAGGCCACTGAAAACGGCCTGGAGCAGGAGGGTGGAGCCAAGGTCAGAAGTACAACTGCGACCAACAGAGAAGTCCTTGAGTGGTGGCAATGGGACAGTATCGGTGCAGCCTGTGAGCCCAAGTGTGGAGGATGTCGCTGTGGAGGTTGCCAGCCAGGAGGGAAAGAGATGACCCTGGCGGAAGAGAGGGAGATCGAGAGGATAAAAGAGGGCCTCTTCTATGTAAGCAGTGATGACCACTGTGATTCTCCACATTGGGACGCTGAATACCCGTGGACTGAAGACCCGGCCTCACTCCCAAACAACCGAAGAGGTGTGGAGGCTACCTTCCTGAAAACAGAAAAGCGACTCTTGAACCAGCCGGAGTGGCGGGCTGCCTACAAGGAGCAAGTCCATGAGATGGTGAAGAGGGGCGCGGCAGTAAAGCTCACACCGGAGATGACCCGAAGCTGGAAAGGACCAGTGTGGTATGTGAGCCACCTGGTCGCACCAAACCCTCACTCTGTCACGACACCAGTCCGTCTGGTCTGGAACAGCAGCCAGGCTTTCAGAGGAGTGAGTATGAATGACCTCCTACTGAAAGGCCCAGATGTTCTGAATCCAATCAGAGGCGTCCTACTGAGGTTCAGAACAGGAGAACATGCGGCCCTAGGAGACATCCGAAAAATGTACAACTCGGTGTGGCTGAAGGAGCGGGAGGTCCACCTCCACAGATTTCTCTGGAGGGACAACCCTGAAGAGGAAATTGAGGAGTATGCCATCACCAGAGTTAACATTGGGGACCGACCTGCTGGCTGCATTGCACAACTGGCCATGAGGGAGACGGCAAAGCTGCCCCAGTTCGCTGCAAGGGAAGAGGAACGCCGTGTCCTGGAAGAGGACAGTTATGTTGATGATATTCTAACTTCCCATAACGATCCAGAGAAGCTAGACATCATCACCAAGGGAGTTGAGGAGATCCTGGATGCCGGAGGTTTCTCTCTCAAACCATGGGTCCGGTCTGGTCAAGGTGGGAGGTTCGAAAAGGAGCTCAAGGCCCGTGGGCGCGATAGACCAGAGGCGGAGCCCAAGACATTGGTGTTGCCCAATCAGTTGAGAGAAGAGGACAACAAGGCTTTGGGAATTGGATACCTCGTAAGTGAGGACCAACTCTACATGATGACTTCAATTAACTTCTCCAGGAGAAGAGGGAAGATGAGAACAGGCGTTGATCTCAGAGAGGAGGAAGTACGAGGAGAAACTCCTAGAGGCCTGTCCAGAAGAGAGTTGCTAAGCCAGATTGCCGGACTGTACGACCCGATCGGCTTAGTCACCCCGGCGAAGCAGAAAGGCAACATCCTCGTTAGGAAGGCTTTCCAGGAGGCAGGAGTTGGGAGCCTGTCTAAAGAAACATGGGACGACCCACTCTCAGCGAGTCTCCGTGAAGAGGCTATCAAGCTGTTCGAGGAGTACGTGAGACTGGGTCAAGTCAGGTTTCACAGAAGCCTCACGCCATCTGGTTGGGAAGGCAAGCCATGGGGAGTTACTTTCTCAGATGGGAGTGACAGCGCCTACGGAGCCGTGTTATATCTGAGATGGGAGACTCAACGAGGAGTTGAAGTCAGGCTGGTGGAGTCTAAGGCTAAGCTGGCGCCACTCGACCAGAAAGGAGACGCAGTGAGAGCCGAAGTGTGCGGCGCGGTCTTCGCTACTCGGTTGAGAAAGTACGTGGAGAAGCATGGCCGGCTGCAGGTCAAGCACTGGTTTCACCTAGTAGACAGCCGGACGGTGCTGGGAGCCATCCAGCGGGAGAGCTACGGCTACCAATCCTTCTTCGCAAACAGGATTGGAGAGATCCAGAAGGCGGGGCCGGTAACCGAGTGGTGGTGGGTCCCGGGAGAGTACAATGTGGCCGACATTATAACGAGAGGAGCGGCTCCTGAAGACCTGGATGAGAGTTCTGCGTGGCAGAAAGGGCCATGGTTCTTGGAGAAGCCTTTTGAAGAGTGGCCTGTAAAGTCTGCCGCAGAGGTGGCAGCTGACGCCAGGGAGAGCGTAAGTAAACTCCAGAGAAAAGCTTTCTCAGCGATGCTCACCAGGGCCCAAGCGAGAAAGGCTCCAGACGGGAGTCAGAATGATGCCGACAGGGAGTCCGGAGAAGTCAGAGGTGGCCAGAAAGGGCCTACATTGGACCCCAACCCTCCTAAAGGAACACAAGATCCAGCTCTGCCAGAGGACAGACCTGGAAGAGGACTCAGTACTGCACCCATTACAGACCTCGTGGACTCAGAGAGGTTCAGTAGCCTATCAAGACTGTGCCGGGTCATTGCTTGGGTTTGGCGTGCCGCCCGGAAGTGGCTAGAGAAGAGAGGCCAAACCTCAACCCAGGCAAGGAAGCGTGGGGAGCGCCTGGGCAGCCAAGCTGATGTCGGTGTGCTATCCTCAAAGGAGCGCGAAGATGCTCTCCGGGACCTCTTCCTGGCCATCCAGAAGGGGGTGACATTCCCTACAACAACGATGAACAGGTTGGTTGTGTACCGAGATGAGGGCACTGGACTCCTGATGTGCAGAGGGAGAGTGCGGATCTGGGACGGAGAAGAAACAGCGGTTCCGATTCTGCCCCACGGAACCTGGGTGAGCACCCTTCTCGCTCGTGAAGCCCATGATGAAGGCCACGAGGGCGTGGCCGGGACGCTGCTCCGTATGAGGAAGAAGGCCTGGGTGGTCAAGGGAAGACGAGTGGCGAAAAAGGTCGTAGAAGGCTGCATCCCCTGCAGGAAGGAGAGGGCGAGGAGATGCAGACAGGTCATGAGCGACCTTCCCCCAGAAAGAACCGCTCCAGCCGCCCCTTTCGCATACACATCTCTGGACCTTTTTGGTCCTTTCGAGGTCAGGGACGGGAAAAGGAGGAGAGTGACACTGAAGGTGTGGGGGGTCGTGTTCTGCTGCATGGCATCAAGGGCCGTGCACGCAGATGTAGTGGAAAACCAGTCAACGGAGGGGCTCCTGACGACGTATATGCGTTTCACGGCCCTCCGAGGGCACCCACGCCGGCTCTGGTCCGACCCCGGAACCAATTTCGTCGGGGCGAAGCCAGCCCTAGAAGACCTGTATAACTTCCTGGGCAAGGTGGACAAGAACGGATTGGAGGAAGAGGCCGCCAGGAACGGGACTGAGTGGTCGTGGAAGATCCACCCTGCTGACTCACCCCACAGGAATGGGGCTGCGGAGGCTGCCGTCAGGGTAGTGAAGAGGGCTTTGAGGGCCATCGACAAGAAGGGGCCTTTCACTCTTGTTGAGTTCCAGACCCTTTTGTACCTGGCGGCCAACCTAGCAAATGAGAGGCCCATCGAGGCCAGGATCCAGGCCCAAGAGGACACAGTTGAGTACCTGAGCCCCAACTCCCTCTTACTGGGGCGGTCCGGGCCGAGGGGAGACTCGGGGGGATTCACATGGGACTACCCCCTCGAGCGTTTCCGGGCTGTCCAGGGGGCTGTGGACGAGTTTTGGAGAAGGTGGTCCCAGCTGGCGGGACCAAACCTATTCACCCGCCCAAAGTGGCACACCCAGGAGAGAAATGTCGCCGTGGGCGACCTGGTCTGGCTGGCTGATCAAAATGCCCTGAGAGGCCAGTTCAGGCTGGGTCGAGTTGTTCAGACGTCATCAGATCCAGCTGGGGTGGTCAGAGACGTCCAGGTCCGGGTGGTTCCTAATCGCCCTGCCTCTGCCGAAGGTGCCACAGCGAGATGGAGGAGGGGCCCCCACAAGCCGCCTGGAGTTGTCCTTCACCGGGACGTTAGGAGGTTAGTGGTTCTCCTTCCCATGGAGGAGCAGGAGGCCAGGCAAGGAGACTGCGAAGCTGCTGAAAGTAACACGAACTGATCGAAGCCCAGAGCAGAGGGACCCTGCTCAAAGAAGAGCTGCGCAGGGCCAACTTGGAGTTCGAGGCCATGGAGGAAGTATGGTGGGAGGCAGTGGCGTGACCCACTGTGGAAGTCCGGGAGGGCTGGACGTCCCTACCCGGGCAAAGAAAGTTTTGGGCTGGACAGTTTAGTTCGGATTGTGTGGTGTGTTCTCCCTAGGCTATTAGCTAGGGCGGACCAGGTGGGAGGTGTGCTGTCCAGTTCGGGATTGGGATAATTTACCTGTATATATTTAAACATAAGGGATAATATTGAGATTATTGGGTCAGATTTATTTTTGAGCTGATTCTGTAATGTGAGTGGGATTTTGTTGGGTCTAGTTGATGGGCGTGGTGTAAGGATACCTGGGGTGTGATTGGGTCAAAAGGTATAAAAGAAAGTGTACCAGGCACGTGTGGTTTAGTGTGATTTGGACGGACAATTCTGGATGCCACGGTACGTGTAAATTGTGTTTGATTTTGTGTGAATTTATTAGTTGTCCGTGTGTAGGTAATTAACAGTAATGTATGTATCTCTGTTTTTGTTCTTAGGTTATACAACCTGCTATTTGTTCAGTAAAACTACGAAACGAATTGAGTTGTGTCCGCGTCCAGTTTGTCTCCCCGTGTGCCGGGCAATAGGCATCACAACTATCATTGTCCATTACATTCAGTCCAATATATATGACATCATTATCCAATGTACATTACCTTAATTTTCAACATGGAGTTCATTATACTCTCCCTATTTAAGTGTCACTCTTGGCTTTTAACGATTTCTTATCCGAGGTGGCCAACCTCTCTAAATGAAACCTTGTGTTGTTGTTTAGATCATTCTCTTAATCTAATGGCCTGCTTATCACCTCTCTCTCCCTTGTGGAGTCTATATCTGGTCTTCGTGCTCCAACCGTATTCTCACGGGGGATCTCCTGCACGGGCACTCAGTCAGTGCTTCTTTTACCCTATCCCACAGCTATCTCTCTCTCATCTAAGGTGGCCTGCCGGTCTCTAATATATATCTCAAACCTTTGTGCTCCAGCCGTAGTGCTATGTTCACGGGGGAATTGCACAGGCACTTATCGTGCTTCTTTTGCCCTATTTCCAGAACTTCTCTTAATCTAATGGCCTGCCTACAGACCTCTGCTCTTCGTGCTCCAACCGTAGTGCTATGTTCACGGGGGATCTCCTGCACGGGCACTCAGTCAGTGCTTCTTTTTCCCTAATTCCAGAACTTCTCTTAATCTAATGGCCTGCCTACAGACCTCTGCTCTTCGTGCTCCAACCGTAGTGCTATGTTCACGGGGGATCTCCTGCACGGGCACTCAGTCAGTGCTTCTTTTTCCCTAATTCCAGAACTTCTCTTAATCTAATGGCCTGCCTACAGACCTCTGCTCTTCGTGCTCCAACCGTAGTGCTATGTTCACGGGGGATCTCCTGCACGGGCACTCAGTCAGTGCTTCTTTTTCCCTAATTCCAGAACTTCTCTTAATCTAATGGCCTGCCTACAGAATCTCTGCTCTCTCCCTGGTGGATTCGAGAGCATCTAAGTGACGGTCTCCCGTCTGACTCCCTGCCTATGCAGGAGAGCACCAAGGCTCTGAGGTCCGGTTCTTTTATCTGTCATTGTCGAGGGTGTGTCTATATTTTTGCTGACTCAATGACTTCAATTCTGATTGGATCCAACATGATCCCTCTCCTAATGTTGGCCCTGCCCATCTACTGGGACACCTCCTATTGTCTTGAACTCAATGACACTCTCTTCCCACTCTCATCTGAAAACATGTTATGTAACAGGCTTACTTCAGCACACGACAATGCATTAATACAATTGTCATTTCAAACTTTGTGCATGTAACACAGACTATTTCAGCATACAATTAAAATCCATTCATATTGAGATTACATTTTCCACTTGGAAGTCCATAGACACGTGTTCACATCCCTCAGTCAACACAATGCATTTCAACGATATAATACAATCCATGTTTCACGTGACATATGGTTATAACATTGTGACTTCAGTGCACACAGGATATATAGAAAAACTTTGGTGAATAGCATTTTGATTAAATAGGAGTCTCCTCTCCTCCAGTCGGCTTTGCCCCCTCGCAGGTGGTGGAGCAAAAGTTAATCCAAAGTTCAGCTTTTCCAACAGTATCTACCGGTCCTTGGCACAAAAAAGGTTGGGAACCCCTGCTCTAGAGGACACTAGATGAGACTAATGGAATAGAAAAGATTTCTACCTTCTGAAAAGGCAATACCAGCCAAAATAAACATTGTGTTACATTGCTTTGAAACGTGTGGTCTCCCTTTTTTGTCAAGTCCATTGAGCCTGGGCAGTGGCAATGTACTTAGTCTGGTGATTATGGATCTTTCCAGGAGGCTGAGCAGTTTGGAAAATACCGGTAGCCTTATGGGCACACCTGCTCAGTCTGTTATCTAATATCTAATTTAAAATTAGATATTCCTCTAAATCTGGCTTCCAACCCCCCAAATCTTTTTTGGCGCCGCACTTCGTGCGCCACCAAAAATTCGCAGCGCCAGAGTTCGCCCCCTCAGATTGTGGGCTTGCATGACGCCCTTGAATATTATATTATATAATATACTCGTGAAAATTGATTATTCACCCAGACCATGGTATAAAGCTATTTCTTTGTGTGTTCTTAACTGGTTTGAACACCAGAGAAATTAAAGCTGCATTCAGTGATGTTTTTGTGTTCAAATAAGTGTTAAATGGCTCTATATTCTGACAGCAATCACTGAAATAGAGTGTTTGGCCAGTGACTTGGCACCAGTGGCGGACTGCATAATCGGGCACGTCGGGCAAATGCCCGGTGGCCTGGCCTGGCCTGGCCTGGCCTGGCCTGGCCTGCCAAAAAACAAAAAAAAAACAAAAAAAAAAAACATTTTTTTTTTTTTTTTTTTTGCAGGCCAGGCCAGGCCAGGCCACTCACTGAACAGCAGGCCAGGCGCCGCCTACTGGTTTACTAGTGGTTTTATTACTTTATTCAGGTTTAAAGTGGGTACATCTCATTGTAAAATTGGACTTGGCCCAAATTGGGCTTCAAACGGCCCAAATTGGGCTTCAAACGGCCCAAATCTGGCTTTAAACAACCCAAATAGGGCTTCAAACGGCCCAAATCTGGCTTCAAACAGCCCAAATTGGGCTTCAAACGCCCCAAATTGAGCTTCAAACGCCCCAAATTTTTCGCGCGTCGGCCCGTATCGGCCCGGCCTGCTTGGTATCTAATGCCCGGCCTGAATTATGATCCCAGTCCGCCCCTGCTTGGCACTGTCCTCTATCTCTCTCCTGTAGTCCTGCAGGCAGGGCGGATGTATCTCCGCAACTGTAACTCATAGAGACTCACGGATGGCGGCATTGGATTCAGGGTGAAAGAATACATAGTCCTTAATAGGCATCGCGATTGGACCTTCCGTTTCTCAGAAAATGTAAACTTTTCTCTGATTGGATCAAAATTGGCCGCAATCTCAAACTGTCCAATCAGAGAAAAGTTTACATTTTCTTGGAAACGGAAGGTCAGATCGCAATGCCTATAAAGGACTACATGTATTTTTCCACCCCGAATCCTTCAGTCTCTATGAGTTACGGTTGCGGAGATACGTCCGCCCTGCCTGCAGGACTACAGCAGGAGATAGAGGACAGCGGAGGGTGGAGGGTTTCAAGTCACTGACCAAACACTCTATTTCAGTGATTGCTGTCAAAATATAGAGTCATTCAACACTTATTTTAACACAAAAACATCGCTGAATGCAGCTTTAAAGTGGAGCAACAAACACGCAGCCAAGCCCATGATGCTTAGCTACACTAGTTAAGTAAGTAAGTTACAATGACTATAGTCAGATTTGTTTTTTGAGTCCCCCTCCTGCCAGAATCTCTAACCTGGCAGGATGACTGACAGCAGGTCACCAAAAACTCGAAAAGGAATTTCTTGTGACTCCATGTGACTTTTGTTTACAAGGCCTAGTTCCCTTGTAATTGGGAAGAGTGAACCTAAATTAACCAAATACAAACATGCCACAAAATCTTTTCCAGTATGTCTGGTTCGAACAGAAGAAAACTGCATAAAGTTCTCCCTCCTTAAGCCCAATTTATGTTTTGTCTGTCGACACTTTTGAAACCGTCGCCGACAGAAATGAGGGCTTGAGTCGACACTTTCAAGTGTCGGCGAGAGGTGTCTGCTACCTAGTGAAATTTTTAGTGTCGCTGACTACGTCACAGTGTCTCGCAAGTGTGATTTCTATAGACAGCACACGCGCTTGACTTCCTTGTTTTGGTTTTGGCTGAAATGAAATGAATGAACATGTCCCCGCTATTTTTATCAGCATGTCCTTGATGTATGACTTTGTGAAAATCACAAAGAACACTGACAAACTTCCCAGAGAGAGAGGAGGTGAGTTGTGTGATTGTGTGTCGTTATATGCGGCTGCAGCCAAGTACGTTACATCTTGCCTCCGACGTGCTTTCACTGACAGCATTCCCTTTCTTGGCTGTCTGCACTAGTTCTCTGTCTATAATAGCGTTCGAGTGTCACGTGACCGTTGAGCCGACGAGAGAAGCATAAATGCAGCAACATGAGTGACACTTTCCAATAAGTATAAATTAGCCTTTATGATTTCCTCTCTTCCTTCTGCTGTTGCTTTCTTGCTCACGTCCTCTCACATCATGCCTCAAAATAATGTCCATGGACGCCGGCTCAATGAGATGACATGGTAATAACTGAGGACAGAGACATGGCAAATTCCTTCCTCAATTTGGAGAAGAGGAAAGCAGGGGAAAAACGAATGCCAGAGACAATGTAAAACTCATTTCTTCATACTCACAACCCGCTTTAAACCATAAATGTATTGAACACTAACTCACCCCTTTCCCGTGTTAGGAGCAAATTGAAGTTTGTT
The DNA here is from genome assembly GCF_964638095.1 of Poromitra crassiceps. Lineage (NCBI taxonomy): Eukaryota > Metazoa > Chordata > Actinopteri > Beryciformes > Melamphaidae > Poromitra > Poromitra crassiceps. The sequence continues at coordinate 82,444,860 of NC_139623.1, read as the reverse complement.
GCGAGATTAGGAGGAGAAGTTTGTTTTGGGGTGTGATCATGGTCTAAATGCCATTTCAGAGGCTTTTCAAACCTGAGAAGAATACAATTCTGGAGAAAACAGAGTACTTGTATTCTTTTTTTATATGAAAATAAGATAAGATAGCACTTGAATAATCCACTTGGGGAAATTCAGGATGATGATCAATGTAATGTATGTATATATCAGCACAAAACATGAACTATTGGCAAAATGTCTTCAAAAATCCATATCAGCCTAACCCTGCTACTGGCATCCTGCTTAGTTACTTAGTATGCATGTATGCTATGATTCTCCTTGCTGAAAGGTACCATTGTATAGCAGCATACACAATTATGGCACCTGCTGTGCTGTGTTCACAGTCACTGAGCAATTGTGTAATAGTCTAAATGGTCGGTAAAGGCGGTTCATGCCCAACAGGTACTGATAACAATGCCAAAACATATGGCTTTGGACAGAACGGGTGACAGTTATGGTATAGCTGTGATAATTCTTGCTATACTGTGAAAGAGTTAGCATTCTCTTGGCAGCATGGTGCTGAGAGCTTTCTCATTAAAAGTACATTTATTCATATTGTTCCTGCCTCATGCCACAAAATGACCGTATCATATCTGCAATAGGGTTGTTTATCAATACCAATAACTGAATATTGTCACTTCCCATTTAAATAGTTAAAATCAATGTAGTGTATAGGGCTGTCTTCTAAAAGTCGACGATTCGATCATCAGTTGAGAGCCCCGTGAGTCGACGGAGATTCCTCAAGTTGAGCAGTCGTGTTTTTTTTTCTCTCCCTCCCCTCCAGTCAGTGTGGTGTGCTGTGCTCTTAAAATACTGAACACAACCTCTCAAAGTTGGCACATGTCTTAATTATAGTTAGTTTCTCGCTGGATGTGTCATTACATTATTAATATCTTACCTGGATAAGCTCAAATTATGTTGTTTATGTTATCAGTCTGACTTGGAAGCACTCTCTGCCGGCCGAGCAGCCGCGGGCACAAGCAGTGAGATTCCCACTGTCTCCCATTGCCCAGAGAGGGGATGAGAAGAGGCTGGCATAACGTCATGTTAATGTTACTTTATTCTCGTCAGAAACCACTTCGTTCGATTTGCATGTTTAAACAGCCTACGGGGATAACTCTAAAACATTTTATTGATCTATTCGCGTCAGAGGAAGCCAGAATTAAACAACACGATATCAGAAATACACAGCGCGTCCGCCCGTGTGTCTTTTCCGGGTGGGGTTCCTCTGCCTTTCCGACGCCCTGCCACTCCGAACGTTAACTTCCGTTATTCGGACTGGCGGTTGTTTACCTTAGAAGCCGCAATGCCGACCTTAGGTTTAGGCGTGGGGGTGGGAGAGGTTAGGTTTTGGGTTAGGGTCTGGGGGAGGTTAGGTTTAGGCATGGGGGGAGGTTAGGTTTGGAGTGGGGGCTGGGAGAGGTTAGTGAAAAACGGGGAATATAGACCCCCTTTCTTAGTGCCGATATTTCGGAGTGGCAGAACGTCGGAGTGGCAGCACGTCGGAGTGGCAGCATGTAACCTTTCCGGGTATAGTGTCCTCCTCGCTGGGGAAGTACTAGTCTCGCTGGCCAGCCTCCTCTCCCTTCCGTCCGAGGAGTCTGGCGCCGCAGGTCTCCATAGTGGGATTGCGATGGGCGGCGTTTAGCGGCAGTGCCCTTGGAAAATAGTTTCCAACAATCCAATTTGCCGTTTTCAGCGTGTAGCAACGAGCTAGCGTGTAGGTTTCTGCAGTTAGCTTGCTAGCTAGTTAGCGTTGTTGTTTTCACTGAGGCGGCAGGGCACTATCTCCAGTGACACACAGGGAGGAGGGAGCGGAAGCCGCTCTGCTTGACATGGTCGGAGCCAATGACAGAGCTTGTAATAAGCCGGGAGCGGACATCTGGCTGCCACCGAAACAGTCGCTCCAATGGGAAAGCAGAGTAGAGCAGGGGAGGGTTTATCCCAGTTATGGAGACCTGCGGCGCCAGACTCCTCGGATGGAAGGGAGAGGAGGCTGGCCAGCGAGACTAGGGAAGTACAGACGGAGGTAGGGGAGGAATTTCGATGTTTGAGTGACAGATTGAGGGCGAATGGTGTTACGAGAATTACTCACAAGCATGTTTTAATGCTTTTCCATTGGTTGCATTTTGTAAAAACCACACAGAAACGTGAAGCATTATTACGGAACCTACTGCGGTTTTGGGCAGACCACGCACTGTGCCCGCCTACGCAGCAGTCAAGCGCCGGGATTGGCCAGGCGCCCATGCTCCGTGAGCCAATGGGGCCAGGGCTCGACGCTTACCATTTTCCCAAGGAGCACATGTGTTACTGAGTTGAAAAAGTTAGGGGCACATAAAGAATTTTAGTAGCACAATTAAAATTTGATACAGAACAATATAACATGTTTTTTGTAAGGTTACAATTACGTTTAATTCAATTCAAAGTATTATCATGATGCAACATGCATTTATTTCCTAGAAGGGCTCAATACAGCTCATTGGCTATTGTTCTGTTGAAAACCATAGCTGTGTAACGTTATCAGATAGCTGATATCAGATAGCGTTAGATGGTCTATCTAATAACAGACAGCATAACGTTAGCCAGATTGTCAACAGTAGTGGGGCGGCATAGCTCAATATATGAGACCAATCGTTCATTTTGTGATAAAAGCACCAAATTTTGCAGATGTGTTCAGAGATATATTCTGAACAAAACTGGATATCGGGGCATCGCAAATTCCCCCCCTGGTGGCCGTGGCAGACATTTTTCAAAATGGCCACCATCGATTTGTCAATATTCCCTATCCCATTGGACCCACATGCAATCATGGCCGTAACTAGCTATGAGGACGGGGAGGTCCGGACCTCCCCTAACATTTCAGAGATTTTTTTTTTTTTTTTTTTTTAATAAAACAATCTGCATGGAAAAGCATGAAAAACACGGGATCGCTTTTATTTTGAAACGAAAGGCAGGTCAGGCAGGAAGTCATCTGATGCCGCGTCCGCGGTAACTTGATTCCGAGAGAGCAGCAGCATGGTGGTGAGTGATGACTGTCTGTCTGCCTGGCGAGATAATTGAAGGTGAGCGAGCTGCGAGACAGTGAGCGAGTGAACGACAGACAGTGAGTGACACTGACAGATTTTTTAGCAACAACCAAGAAAGTAAGTGTCTAGCTGTCTCTTAAGTAACGTTACCTGTGTGACACGTTGGGATGCTACTGGCTAATCATGCATGATGCCAATTGCCAAGCTCCCGAAGTCAGGTATGCAGGTGGCTATATGCATGGTTTCAGTTTCATGACCCAATAAGTAACAAAAAGAGGTGGTGTAAAGTTAAAAACAACATAATATATTTTATTTTTCAATCGTTCCTATCAGGAATAAATAAATGTCCCTCTGTATGTTTTTTTTATTATCGATGATGACTTTGTGTGTTGTGTACGGCTTGGGTTGTGTACCTGTGTTTGTAGGTGTCATTTTGATATGAATTTGGCTAAAACAGTTTGTGTTTGTTAGTTACAATTATGTTGACAGGAGAGCTGAGCAGGTGGTGACATGAAAGAGAATATACTGAATAATGACATCACAACAGTATAATCCTAATGTTGATTTAAAATGATATATTGCTCTAAATATGGCTAAAAAAGGGGGAAAAAAACCCTCAAACTTTTTTCCGGCGGCACCCTTGCGGGCGCCACCGAATCCACCTCCCCTTGCTGGACCTCCCCTATTTCGGAACCCTAGTTACGGCCCTGCATGCAATACCAGACATAATATAGATCCTAGTAAGCCTGAGAACCAAATAAAAATAGTCATTCAAAATTATATGGATTTTTACAAAGTAATTGGTCATTTCATTATATTATGTGTGTACATTATAGGCCTATTAGTGCGGCTATTGTTCATTTTGTGATAAACGTGCCAGATGTGGCACAGGAATTAGCTTAATATATGTAGAAGAAATCTGGATATTGGGGCATTGGAGATTGGCATTTTTATGACCATTTTCCAAAATGGCTGCCAGCCGTAGCTCAACAGAGACCAATCGTTCATTTTGTGATACAAGCACCACATTTTGCAGATGTGTTTATAGATACACTCTGAACAAAACTGGATATTGGGCCATCACAAATTTGCCCCCTGGTGGCTGTGGCAGGCATTTTTCAAAATGGCGGCCAGCAGTTTGTCAACATTTCCTATCCCATTGGATCCACATGCAATACCAGACATATATATATAGATCCTAGTGAGCCTTAGAACCAGATAAAAATACTCATTCAAAATTATAAGGACTTTTACAAAGTAATTGGTCACTTCATTATATTATGTGTGTACATTATAGGCCTATTAGTGCGGCTATTGTTCATTTAGTGATAAAAGTGCCAAATTTGGCACAGAAATCGCTTAATATATGTAGAAGACATCTGGATTATTATTTTTTCTGCATAGCTTCAGCTTTTAATTTCCTAAACTACATTTCTCGCAGGGTAGCTTTGCTGTAGTTTCAACTACTTCCATGGTGAAGTAGTTGGTAGCTTCCTAAGCAATGCATTCAAAGTAGCTTCCCCAACACTGGTTATTTCTTGTTTAGACTTATTTAGGCCTTATTAGTCTTGAGAACTGTAGCCTAGGCATTGGACATGTCATTTCAAAGCAGCACAATGTCCTTTTACACTTTAATTTGTTTATTCATGTAGACTACATGTTGTTTTAATGTTAAAGGGTGAAAAAAAATAGGCTAAGAGCCTAATTTAAAAAAGAAATGTGTCCTGCCGGTCTCATTCAGACTCCATTATCCCGACGTCGAATTGCCGCAATTGACTGTTAATGTGGTCAAAATAATCACTGAAGATATTATATATATAATATCTTATATTATATATACAGTGGGTTCGGAAAGTATTCAGACCCCCTTAAATTTTTCACTCTTTGTCATATTGCAGCCATTTGCTAAAAGCAATTAATTTCATTTTTTTCCTCGTTCATGCACACACAGCACCCAATATTGTCAGAAAAACACAGACTTGTAGACATTTTTGCAGATTTATTACAAAAAAACACTGAAATATCACATGGCCATAAGTATTCAGACCCTTTGCTCAGTATTGAGTAGAAGCACCTTTTTGAGCCAATACAGCCATGAGTCTTCTTGGGAATGATCCAACAAGTCTTTCACACCTGGATTTGGGGATCTTTTGCCAATCCTCCTTGCAGATCCTCTCCAGTTCTGTCAGGTTGGATGGTGAACGTTGGTGGACAGCCATCTTCAGGTCTCTCCAGAGATGCTCAATTGGATTTAAGTCAGGACTCTGGCTCGGCCATTCAAGAACATTCACAGAGTTGTTCTGAAACCACTCCTTCGTTATTTTAGCTGTGTGCTTGGGATCATTGTCTTGTTGGAAGGTGAACCTTCGGCCCATTCTGAGGTCGTGAACACTCTGGAAAAGGTTTTTGTCCAGGATATCAATGTACTTGGCTGCATTCATCTTTCCTTCAATTGCAACCAGTCGTCCTGTCCCTGCAGCTGAAAAACACCCCCACAGCATGATGCTGCCACCACCATGCTTCACTGTAGGGATGGTATTAGGCAGATGATGAGCAGTGCCAGGTGTTCTCCACAAATACCGCTTAGAATTAAGACCAAAAAGTTCGATTTTGGTCTCATCAGACCAGAGAATTTTATTTCTCAGAGTCTGGGAGTCCTTCAGGTGTTTTTTGGCAAACCCGATGCGGGCTTTCATGTGTTCTGCACTGAGGAGAGGCTTCCGTCGGGCCACTCTGCCATAAAGCCCCGACTGGTGGAGGGCTGCAGTGATGGTTGTCTTTCTAGAACTTTGTCCCATCTCCCTGCTGCATCTCTGGAGCTCAGCCAGAGTGATCTTTGGGTTCTTCTTTACCTCTCTCACCAAGGCTCTTCTCCCCCAGATGTTCAGTTTGGCCGGATGGCCAGTTCGAGGAAGAGTCCTGGTCACTTTACACTGTGAGCTGTAAGGTCTTATATTGACAGGTGTGTGCTTTTCCCAATCAAGTCCAATCTATATAATTAAGCACAATGAAGGTGTAGGCCCATCTCAAGGATGATCAGAAGAATTGGACAGCACCTGAGTTAAATATACAAGTGTCACAGCAAAGGGTCTGAATACTTATGGCCATGTGATATTTCAGTGTTTTTTTTGTAATAAATCTGCAAAAATGTTTACAAGTCTGTGTTTTTCTGACAATATTGGGTGCTGTGTGTGCATGAACGAGGAAAAAAATGAAATTAATTGCTTTTAGCAAATGGCTGCAATATGACAAAGAGTGAAAAATTTAAGGGGGTCTGAATACTTTCCGAACCCACTGTATATATATATATATATATATATATATATATATATATATATATATATATATATATATATATATATATATATATATATATATATATATATGTGTGTGTGTGTGTATATGCTTCTGGGGCACGAGTCGGGGTCTTAATTGGCCTCGGCTGGGTCTACTGGGCGAGGGTTGTAACAGTCACTTTGGGTGCAATTACATGTTGGTCCACTGTGTGGCGCTCCGTGTTATTGTATTGTCTTTACGACAACCTACTTTACGTCTCTCTTCCTCTTCTCCAGTCTGCCTCCACGCAAGACGCAAGACTATTCTCTGTTACAAGACTTGGCGTGTGTGAACTAGCTTCTCTGTCTAACTTCTACATGTGTGTAGACAAGTAGTGCCGTAGAGACCAGGCTTAATATGGTCGACAAGTAATAAACAGTCTGTCGCAAATCCCACAACTGCCGTGGTTTGAGTTTGTCACGTTAGCTAGCTATCCAGGAGGCTAACAAGCTACACAACACCCCCAAGCTTGTTACAAGTGGCGCCCGAACATAGTTCCTTGGACTTTTCCCCTCAACAAACAAGCTACGGATCTTGTGTTGGATCTTGCGAATGGAGTGCCTGCCGAGTCGAACATTGGTGACGGATATTCCACGTACGTCAAGCTAAGTGCTAATTGGAGCTAGGAGCTAGCCAGCAGCATACACGTGAATAGACAGTGGTGTGTGGAGCGCATCGGCGCAGGACGGAAAATCCCCCGAACGGTGTGTGTGCTGGAAACTTTTTGTGTGTCAGTGTGGAGAGCACTGAGGAGCAGGGACACAGAGGAGGCTCCAGACTGAGTTAACCGTTTCACGTCCAGGCAGCAGGGTAATGTTGCTACACCACCAAAACTGTTTTGAATCGTCATAATCTGGATGCATGGAACTTCAGTTTGCATCTATAGTCACGGTGTCCTGCATCGCACACCTCTTCGCCTGTTTCGTCACGTCCAGGTCAGAGGTCTCTCGACGTGGTTTCCGGTACTTTAGCGTGCATTTCAGATGGTGGATCGCCGCTTTGTGAAAGTGGAACTAATTTATACATCTATATGTGTCAATATGTGGAATTTCATATGAATATGTGCATGGTAACATGTCAAATTACTTTAGGAAAGTGACTTTGATGACAGAAAGCCATAAGACGTGCTTGGGCGACGAGAGTTACTGATCTTTAAAGTTGCTAGCTTGCTAGCTAGCTAACGCTAGCTTTGTCTAAAACACAACAAGGCCAGCAGGTGGCAATAATGCAGCAAAATGGGACTCAGCGATCACTACAAGCCACTCTTTGTTGACTATTACTGGCTTGCTAACCACTGGCTTGCTAACCAGCAGAGCCGCAGAGTAAGCTGTGCGTAACAGGACAAGAGCAGCTTCCAGTTGAGACGCCAGCGGTAGCGTCCGTTCCCCGACTCTGGTAAATCAAAGACACAACTAAAATAAATTATTTCAATGGTATGTTGCTAGAAAGAAGTTTGACTTAACGTTTTCGCCGTTAAACTACACGGAAACATGACATGATCATTGTAGCAGTGTTTGAAGCACAATTTTAACAGAAGTTTTGTAAAAATATTGTGCGATGCAGGACACGCTTCCGTTACTTTATTCTAATCTACATCTGACTTTTGCTACTTCACTAGAGTGGATTCTGAACTGAGCTGAACTGAACCGGATCGGATTTGGGAACAGTGGTAACAGTTTATAAAACACGCTATACTATTTGGTTAGGCTTGAAAAAAAAAAAAAAAAAAGCTTTTTGAAACTGTATTGTTTTCATCCAGGACTGTCATCTGAAGAAGAAAAAAAATCTATTTTGTTTTTGTGAGTCAAAACTTATGTTTGAGTTAATTTGCATAACAGAATATAAAAAGTGTGACTTGTAATATGAATACCTGGAATATTGTGGATATGGCGTTTGAAGTTTGGGTCATTTACATTCACTAGCGTGGTGTTTATGAGTATTTTGCATCTGATCCTGATTGATTGTTATTTCAACACTATTTGTTTACCTGCTAAAATGATGATGTCTGACTCTGACTGGCTGTCAGTGTTACCTGATTTTGAACATGAGAGTGGCACAGAGGCAATTCCAGAAAATGTTGTTGCTCATCAGACTGCACCAACCCTTGATGTGCAGGTTCAGGATCTAAAGACTGAGGTTCAGAGACTCAGTGGATGTATGCGTGAGTGCCTTGATCTGCAAAAGAGCATGCTCACACACTGGGAGCAAACCAGCAAAGTCCAAGCGGATGTCTCTGCAGCTCAACAGTCATCTCCTGTGCCAGTGGCTACCTCAACCCCCTACGCCCCTGCTGTAGCATATATGGGACCCGCACCTTCTAGTGGGGAGTATGCTGCTAAAGCTCACGCTGGACACGCCCCCTCTTTCCATCAATCTAATTCACTTGAGCTCAACAACACAAGCAGAGTTCTCGCAGCAGCTCTACACCAAGCTAAACTCGAACCACCTGTCTTTGCGGGTGATGGTAAAGTCCACCCAGAGGAATGGCTACAGTCTGTCAATACTTATAGGTCTTCCTTGAATCTACCTGATGTCCAAATACTTCATGAGCTGCCAAACTTTCTTGCAAAAGAACCTAGGAAATGGTTCAAGGTCCTCAGCTCTCTCGTTGTCACTTGGGGTCATTTCTGTGAGCTTTTCAGAACAGTTTTCCTGCCGGGAGACAACCAAGAACGTGTCATGAGAGGCATCCTCGATCGTGTACAGGGGCAGGAGGAACCTCTACCTACATTTGTAGCTCACATGCTGAGTGAGTACAACAAACTAAAAAGCCCACCCCCTGAGCGAGAACAGATTGAACTGATATGTAAGCATGCACGGGAGAGATACAGAGTTGCTCTCTACGGGACACACATCCCAACAGCGATGGACCTGTTGTTACGGGCTCACGAGCTTCACTCAGTTCTTGGTCCAACTGGCCCGCTTCACTTTCCTGTTGGTTCCAGAGGGAATCCAACTAGTGACACCTACTGCTTTAAATGCTCGAGACCTGGTTTCACTTCTCGTACCTGCCCAAGCTGCAACAGCGTGGCCCATTTCAACACTCGTGCTCGAGAGGAACCTGAGCAGCACAATCAATCTCAGCAAATGATTCCAAATCCAAGCACGGCTGAGCACGGGAGTGGACCAGCTGATGTGTCTGATCAGTCCAGGCAGTTCAACAGGCAGGAGGGAAACTCCAGAGGAGGGAGGACATCTCATCGAGGCAATCCTCTCTCCAGACGCTAACTGAGCCTCGCACACATGAACCGACCTCACAAGATGAACACATGCTTGGTCACGTGGAGGATGTAACGTCGCAGTCACACTGGAACACGCCTTTTAGAGTGAAAGTGAACTTCAAAGGTGTGTGTTTGGATGCTACACTCGATACAGGGGCATCACTCTCAGCTGTCCGGGCAGAACTTGTTCAGACGAATGGGGAAAACCCCAATAAAGTCAAAAACTGGGAGGGTCCGCCAGTGTCTCTTGCAGATAATGCTCCTTGTGTCGCCAATAGGGCTCCTGCTTCTGTGTTATCATTCTGATTTATGATGTGAATTGACTGTGGGATTGTTTACCTGTAATGTGGGCAGTGACTTGAGTTTACATGGGCTGGGTTTGGATGGACTTGGGGGGGGGGAGGAAAAGAGTGTCACAAGATTGTTCCCAGGTGCAGCGCGTCAGCTGATTACAGTGGGCAAGGTGCCGCACATCAGCTGATTGCAGTGGGCACACCCGCTGTGTGCTGAGCTGGCCAGCTGATTGGCTGGCGGCAGCGACACAGCAGGATTTAAACCTGGTGTTTGGAGAGGCCGAGGAGAAAGGCACTGGACGGACGGGAGAGAGCAGACCTCTGGCAGATGGACGAGGCGAGGGCCCGATCGACACCTGACCGGCCAGTGGAGAGAAGCTGAACCACCGAGAGCACAACATACAACGCCCTCTAATTTCCTGATAAAGGAAAGTAGGACGCCTGCCATCGCTGTGTGAGTGAGTCTGCTACCTTATTGTAATCAGCCACTGATACCTGTGTGTTGTGTTTCGTCAGCTGGACCCGCGCTGCCCCCGGACCCGTCATCGCCGCCTGATTGGGAGTCAAGAGAGCCCGCAGACTCGGACCTGTGGATCATCGGACCCACCTCAACATAGCCTACATACAACGCTCGCTATTTCCTGTGAAAAGGAAAGTTGAATGGCCGTCTGCCTATAGTAGCCTACTTGTGTTCCCCCTGTTGAAAAGCGCTTTTTTATTGATTCAAGTTTTGCTGTGTCCCGTCAGTGCCTGAGCCGGATCGGACGGACTGCGCAGGCCAAGTGTCTTCGCCCGTGACCAGTGGACCCGCCTCACGTCACCAAGGACGCTTTTGCTGGACTGAACGCTTGTATCAGACTGTGTCCATTGGGAAGGGGTGAGGTGGACAAACCGTTTTTAATTCTCTCGGCCGGACGCCTCCGACCGAGAGCAGACCTCAAAATCTTTAATCTTGTACAGTCCAACTACCATTTGAGCACTGTGAAGCTCTATGTGTATTGCAGCCGGCCAGTAGCACTCGCTCAGTTTTATTAGCAGTTTTCCCCTTTAATCCATAGAGGCTAATAGAGTCCCAGTGTGTTTTCACAGTGTGTTTTGGAAGAAACATTCCCATAGTGATTTCCTTAGTTGTATTGTGTGAAATCCTTACCCACTCTGTAGTGGTTTTCTTAGATTTGCTGTGAGTACATTTTGGTCTTTGCAGACCTTGCTGTGAGTTTTTCATAAGTGTGCCGTGTGCTGTCACCCCGTGACCCTTTGCAGTGATTGCCTTTCACCATTAATACTCTTGGCCATAGGGAGAGGGAGGGGTTAACTCTCACCTGAACTGCAGTGCCCTGGTGGCGGGGGCTACCACTCTAGTGTCTGATCAGTGGGTTCTTTGGGAGGGAAACTGTATAAGAATGTATTGTTATTTATCATGCTGTTTCTAATTGTTCATTTTTGTAATAAAGTATATATCTTTTTATAAATACCTGTTGTATGTGTGTGTGTGCCATTTGGGGGATCAAAGAGTATTTTTACTCAAGTGTCTTTAACCAAGGTGGGCATTGCCCGTGACACTTGCACCCCCGAAGGTGTCACTTGGTTGCCGCTTGGTTTCATGAACAAAGTTTCTACCATCGCTTTGCCATAATTCACAACCTCTCCTCACCTCTCGTACTGGGGATGGATTTCATGATGAGAGCCTCAATAACCATCCATATCCCCTCAAGGACTGTGATTATGGATGATAGCGCAGTTCTGTTTGAAGAGGAGGAGGACTGTGTACCGTACACGGGACACGAAACCATCATGTGCCTCGGCGTGTTCACATCCACCCTTCACACAAAAGTTGATGAAGCTGATCTTGATATGGAGCAAAAGGAACGGATGTTAGGTCTCTTGACACCCTTTGGAGACATGCTTGATGGTCGTTTAGGCCGCACCTCTCTGACAGAACATGCCATTGATACAGAGAAGGCAAAGCCCATTCATCTTCCTCCATACCGCACATCTCCAGCAAAGAAACAACTGATCGAGGATCAGGTACAACAAATGTTGCAAGACGGAATCATTGAGCCGGCATCAAGCCCGTGGGCGGCTCCAGTAGTGATCGTGAGCAAACCGGACACTGATCCCAGGTTTTGCGTTGACTACAGGGGACTGAACCAAGTTACAGTGAAAGATTCATATCCTCTGCCACGTGTGGATGAATCTCTTGATTTCCTATCCAGAGGGCCTTTCATCTCCACACTGGATTTGGCTCGAGGATACTGGCAGGTGGCAGTTGCAGAGGAATCGAGACCAAAGACAGCTTTCGTGTCTCACTGCGGTCTATTCCAGTTCCGTGTGCTTCCCTTTGGACTCTGCAACGCACCTGCCACGTTTCAAAGACTCATGAACACAGTACTCTCTGGTCTTGTGTACAGGACCTGTGCAGTATATTTGGACGACATCGTCGTCGTTTCACCAACCTTTGAGCAACACTTGGCTGACCTTAAGGAGGTGCTCGAGAGGCTAAAAGCTGCTGGTCTCTCACTGAAGGTCAGTAAATGTCACTTCTGCCGGTCAGAGTTCACCTTCCTCGGCTACCACATCACACCTTTAGGTATAAAACCTAATCCTGATAAAGTGAGGGCGGTGATGGAATTCAAAACGCCATCCACCGTACAGCAAGTCCAACAGTTCACGGGCCTGACAGGATACTATCGTCGCTTTGTCCATGACTACGCCCGCCATTGCGAGCCCCTCCATGCCCTCACCAGGAAAGACGTACCGTTTCTTTGGAGTGATGAGTGCCAGGCCTCCATGGATCTCTTGAAACGCTTCATAACATCTGCGCCGGTCTTGAGATTTCCAGACTTCACACACCCTTTCTACATTCATGCTGATGCATGTGACATCGGGTTGGGAGCAGCCTTGATGCAGAAGGATGAAGGGGGCAATGACGTGGTTGTAGCGTATGCAAGCCGTACCCTGCATAAGTCTGAAAAGCCATACTCAACCCCTGAAAAGGAGTGTTTAGCAGTGATATGGGGTCTCGAACACTTCAGACCCTATGTTGAGGGCCTACATGTAACTGTCATCACAGACCACAGCAGTCTACGGTGGTTAATGGGTCGTCCTAACCTCTCTGGCCGGTTAGGCAGATGGTCTCTTAGGCTCCAAGACTTTGACTTCACCATAGTGCACAAGCCCGGTGTACAAAACAAAGTGCCCGACGCTCTCTCCCGAAACCCCCTGTCTCCCTCTTGTGAGACTCCCATGGATCTCCTGCCTGATTTTGCTGTTATAGGGGGTCTTGATCTTCGTGCCCTGCCCCCAGTGATGTTAGCAGACCGACATCATGTGAGACAGCTGCAGCTGGATGACCCACTGACGGGTGAGCTACTCAGGAGTCTTGAGGAGGAGCTCCCAGCTGAGACAGGAGGAAACCAATCTCTGCAGTACGCAATACATGATGGTCTACTCTACTACCAAGACCCCAAGATGAAATGCGGGGTCACATCCGCTCAAGCAACTCAAGCTCTATGCCCCTACATCAATGCGTGGCTCTCTTCTCAACTATTACCATGGCCACCCCACTGCGGGACATCTAGGTGTTACAAAGACACTAGCAAGGCTACGGCACAGGTTCTTCTGGCCTAAGATGCCAGCTGATGTTAAGCGGTATGTCACTTCCTGTTCAGTCTGTCAACTCACCAAGCCAAGCCAGAGAAAACCAGCAGGTCTCATGGTTCCCATCCTGCCTCAAAAACCTTGGGAATATGCCGGAGTGGATTTTGTTGGTCCGCTCCCTCGCACGCAACATGGAAATGCGTACATACTAGTGTTTGTGGACTATTTCTCTAAGTGGATTGAAGTGAGCGCAGTGAGGGAAGCTACTGCTCAGGTGGCAGCGGGGAAGTTCATGAGCGAAGTGTTTGCCCGACATGGTGCTCCAAGGTACCTCATATCAGACAGAGGATCACCATTTGTGAGTGAGTTCTTTGAGCGTGTCATATCGACACTTGGGTCTGAACACAGGCTCACTACAGCCTACCACCCTCAAACGAATGCAACTGAGCGTGTAAACCGAACTCTGAAAGCAGCTATACGCACTTATGTTGGGGACAAGCACACGTCATGGGACAAATATATTCCCCAAATCTGCTTCGCGCTGCGCACTGCCCCTCATGAAAGCACAAGTCTCAGCCCCTCCATGATGCTGTACGGTCGGGAGCTAGAAACTTCTCTTGATCTCATTACTCAACCCACCTGTGATGGAATGGATGAGCCTGGAGTTCCTTACCCTGAGAATCTGAAAGCGTCTCTCCAGGAAGCACATGAACATGCCAGAGCAGCTCTAAATCAGAGCCACGAACGTCAAAAGCGCTATTATGACCTGAGACGTAGAGAAGTTGCATACAAAGTCGGTGATCTTGTCAGGGTAAAGTCTCACCCAAGGTCAGATGCCTTAGCTAACTTCACAGCTAAGTTGGCCCCACTGTTCACAGGCCCCTTGCGTGTCACACAGAAGTTAAGTGATGTCAACTACAGGCTCACACGTGTGGATACTGGCCAGGATGCTGGAGTCTTCCATGTAGTGAACATGCAACCTTTCCATACGTGGAGTACAACTTCTTCCAGCAGGCGCCCTGTTTCTGTGGCCACGGAACAAGAGGAGCCCAGGTCTGTGGATCTGGATGTTTCCGCGGATGAAGGATCGAGCCATGTCCCTGATGTGTACATGAACTGTGAAAGTGTCCCAGACATGACAGAGGAAATGGACTGTGAGCCTGACGGCACTGACCGAGTAACTCCTGTGACTGAGACTGACCTTGGTGGTGCACACTATGACTTGAGACCAAGACGCTTCCCCAGAGTCACTTCTGGTTGGTCAGAGGACAGATGGACGAACCGTTACCATACTGACAAGCTTGACCTGAAGTAGAGGTTTCAGTTGAAAGTGCACAAGTGGAAGTGCTATGTAAAAAAAAAAAAAAAAAAAGAGAGAGAGAGAGAGAGAAAAAAAGAGATGATGTAACCCTTTGTGTAAATGTATGGTGCATATTTTGGTTTCATTGATCTGCCTAAGAGGTATTTTTGTTTTCTGCATCATTCAAGTTTTTGGATGGGTTGACTGTTCAGTAACACATTTTGGTGTTAAGTTAAAGTTCATTTACGAAGAAAAAAAAAAGGGGGATTTTGTGCTGTACGTTTAGACTTGCTGCTGGAGCGTTTCTTGTTTTGTTTTTGGGTTGTGAATTTCTCTATATGCTGACATGTGTAACGGTGTTATGGAGGTTTATGTTTTTCCCTGTGTGATTGAGAGAGCTTTTCTTATAGTCTGTGTGGATATTGGAAAAGTAGTGTCTTTCCTCAGTTATGTGCGGCTGGGGTCAGCCTTTGTTTCACCGGGGGGAATATGTAACAGTCACTTTGAGTGCAATTACATGTTGGTCCACTGTGTGGCGCTCCGTGTTATTGTATTGTCTTTACGACAACCTACTTTACGTCTCTCTTCCTCTTCTCCAGTCTGCCTCCACGCAAGACGCAAGACTATTCTCTGTTACAAGACTTGGCGTGTGTGAACTAGCTTCTCTGTCTAACTTCTACATGTGTGTAGACAAGTAGTGCCGTAGAGACCAGGCTTAATATGGTCGACAAGTAATAAACAGTCTGTCGCAAATCCCACAACTGCCGTGGTTTGAGTTTGTCACGTTAGCTAGCTATCCAGGAGGCTAACAAGCTACACAACACCCCCAAGCTTGTTACAGGGTGTATGATGTTGAGAGACGCGAAACACCTTACGACCCCAGTTAACATCACTGATGACGCGTCCCAGCGCATGATGTAGTATGTATTTTAAAACATAGAATCCTGGCTCCCCTGGCCAGTGACACTTAGGAATAGACTAGGTGACAACCAAGTATAGTTTGGTGACAAGCTGGAGAGACAGTTGACGGTCGGAGAGACGGCATCCGGTATGGGATGGGTTTAGCACCCCAGCCTGGCTCTCTCGTGAGGGAGAAATCCACAAACGCTACGGATTAGCCTCCTGAAAATCTGTGCAAAGATCGGCGTGGCCTGGGGTCCTTCAGGCTAGAGCGAGGTGCTCGCCACAGGCGAATAACGTGCAGCGCACAGGCCTTCTTGAGGCGTCCTCTCTGCCCATGGTAGGATTGCCTTTACCCCGGGAGGGTCTGGTGAGACGAAGGAGGAGCCCGGCCTGGAGTCACCCACAGGGCCTAGCCCTAGACCTTCCATGCACCGAAGGGCCTTACAATACTGCGGTATATATATATACATATATATATATATATATATATATATATATATATATTAGTGTTGTCACGGTTCTCGGTACTTCGGTACTTAGTCGGTACTACATTGCTACGGTACTGAACGGTGTTTTTCATGGTACCGGGGGTACCGAGTTTAGTTTGCCACCATGGCTTTAACTCCAGGCGACTGAGGCGAGTTTATTTGAGTGCTGGCAATGAACACCAAAACATGGACACAGCCGTCAGCTAACGTTAGCCTGTCTGCCTGAGCAACACACATACATACTGCGCATACAGCCCCGCGCACTTCCGGGACTACGGTGTCCCCGAACGTCCACACGAGCTGACAATGTTGACACGAGCAGTGCGCACAGTGCGGCGAAGAGAATGGCTAGTGGAAGTACAGCAGGAGCGGCTGCTCCGATTCCAACAACTCAACTTGTAGAAAAGAAGAATGCAAAGAGTCGCATTTGGAAATATTTCGTATTCAAGGCAAATGCAGAAGGTGTTATCATCAGTCCCCAAAACCACATCCAATCTCACCAAGCACCTGAAAGACAGGCACCCAGACCTGTTCAAAGAATTCAAGGTGGGTTAATTCTTTCAAACGGTGTAAAATAACACGTTTAACAACATATCAAACGGACCTTATCCTGTCGCATTAGTTTTTGAGATAGCTGGCAATGCATTGTGTAACCAAAAAACGTTTGGCTAACGTTAACGTGTTTTGTAATAGAATCATTATGGGACACGGCTAATACCTGGCACAGCGTTAGCTAGCATAGTGTAGCACGTGTGCAATGCAATGTTTGTAATGGAATCATTATGGAACTATGGCTAAGTTCGGCTATTAGCCGTGTATGTACAGTATATGTATATATATATACAGGGCTGTAGTGGTGGCTAAACGCACGTAAACAGCGTTTACGTACCTTTTTCAATGCTCTGCAGCGTTTAGGCACCTTTTAAGATCGTTTACTCACATGTTTAAATCGTTTATGCACACTTATTATTGCACGAGTTTTAACACGTTGCGTAAACTCCGTTGATGCGGAGACCATGCCAAGCACGTCACACACCAAAAGAAAAGAAAAAAGATTACATATGGGCATGGCACTGACCAGGATCTCCGCGAACCGTAGCCTATTTTTGTGGAGCGCTCCGCGGGAAAGGTACACGGCCCCGGTCACGTTGGTGCCTTTATCGAGCTGTGCTTGCCTGCCCAGACAGCGCTCCCTTCAAACAACTTAACGGTGCCATTGTGCCAGCGATGCGCAATGCGCATTTGGAGATGTGCATTTGGAGACCAGCTCATGGTGAGCTGAACATAGGTAAGGTTCGTTAAAAATGTGTGTCCGGAGTGGGGAAAATCATATAGGCTCACCGTTTTACAACTGAAGAGTGAATCACTGGTGTAAGAAACATGATTGATTTCCCTCTGATCAAGTAGCTAAAGTTTGTAACATTAGGTGCGTGCGAGTCGACTTGAATAGTCCAGGTGCTACTGTATAAAGCCAATATAATACGACCATGTTGAAAACTATCTAGAAACATACTGGTGTTTGTTGTGCCGAGATCTGTATAAATAAATATTGGCTGACTAAAATTTAGTGGCCAGAGTGGCAGAACCACTTTTATTTCCATGTACAGTATGTTGTCTACCTATCCTTGCCCAATGTGTTTGGGGACAGTTTGAAATATATATTGGTATTCAAGAATCACAGATTCAATCTGTCTACATACTTTTAGCTATAAAGCTGAAGCTGACAATCACAGGTACAGTGTGTGTGTGAGAGAGAACTATATTACTCTTCAAACTGTATATACAGGGTTCATACAAGGTCCTTTAAAGTAGGCTACCTACTGTATAATTTAACTTTTCATACCTGGAGAAATTCAACAAATGTTCAATAAATACATTTTATATTGATTGTTTAGGGCTAATTATTTGCAAAGTCACAACACATTAGAGATGTGTGTAGTTCATTTTGCTCTCAAATGCACCAGGTTGATGAATTTTACTTTAAAATGTAAAAAAAAAATCTTCCGGGGAGAATCCCCCCGGACCCCCCTTGAGGGGCAAGGCCCATCCCATAGCCAGCTACTTTTTCTATCTGGCTGGCTACTCAGAAATGTGGGGGAACCCCCTGATATACCTTATAGGGCTATATGATTCAGATTAAGTTGTTCTATATACTCTCATATTTGTCTTGTATATCGGTCACGGAAGCTTATTTATCCGCCGTTATAACACTGCCGGTGCCGCGTGAGAAAGCTGCCTCGAGTCAAAAGTATAGTTTACCCACCTTTTTTATTACCACTACAGCACTGTATATATATATATATATATATATATATATATATATATATAAAGAATAGTTGAATATTCGTATTGGACAGTCAAAATCGAGTTGACTGGCAGAATCCTGAGTCGAGGACAGCTCTAGTAGTGTACAACCCAGTTACTTTGATAGGCTGACATGAATCTTGATGGCTGAAATTCTTAGTGTATGTATATAATAGTGTGTCATATCAGAATGATTTAACTTATATGGATAAGATAAATCTTTTAAGGAAAAACATAATTAAACCAATGCATAAATCAATGCCTTTCTAAGTGAACGGGAGGTCATAGTTTACCCACCTTTATGTTTAGCACTAGAGCACTTGTTATAAGACACTAATTATTATTTTTGTAATATACTGAGAGATTATGTCACACCTTTCCTTGTGTAAATAAATACTGATACCTTAATGAGGTTTTTTACTGGCTGGCTGGTTTTCATCTTGCTGTTTCTCTGTCTCTTTCAAACACACACACACACACACACACACACACACACACACACACACACACACACACACACACACAGTCTGTCTCTCATTTTCACTCTCTCACACACACAGTCTGTCTCTCATTTTTCACACACACACACACACACACACACACACACACACACACACACACATACGCACGCACGCACACACACACACACACACACACACACACACAATCTTTCTATTTGCCTCACTCCTATACAACTGTATATCCTTGGCTCTGTAGTTGATTAGAGCTCATTCTGCCTCCCTTGAATAATGTGTGTCCAGACCAGTCAGCTGCTCCCCACTTTATTTAAATCGCTTCTGTCAAAGTCCAAATTAAAATCTTGCTCCTCCATTATTATTTTTTTACAGTGTGGTGAAACTGTCTGCTGTAGTTTTCAGTTGGAGGATTTGGAGAAGATCTTTGTACTGACACAGAGTAGGCTAATTGCTTTCCACGGGGAAATTTTGCAGTAAACTTCAGGCCTTTCCCTCAGCCCCCTGTCTCATCATTAGGGATGGGCATTTACAGAAATGTCCTTAATTGAAAGATTAACAATCAATTATTGATTCTACTTTTTTTTTAACACGTTCACTGCCAATGATGAGTTGACTCGTCAAAAAAAATCCAACGGTTGACTGCCAATGACGAGTTGAGTCGTCAAAAAAAAAAAAAAAAAATTTGACGGTGGGACGTGGATCAACGCCCCCCACGTCTCCTATAAAAATATTGGAGCCACCGAACGTGTACAACCCATTCCACCGACCCACTAAGTGGCGACAGTGCTCTCCAGACTAGAAAAAGCCGAGCCAAAACTGCAGGGGAACGCGCGAGGAAACCATTCTCATACTGTAAAATGGATTGGCGAAAACGCTTTCGCTTTCGCGCATTATCGCGCTGGGAGCTGGCGGTGGGGGATTGCAAATTTGCATAATAGATTATGCGTGCAACACACTTTGAAACACGGCAGAAAGCCCACAATCGCACGCAGCTTCATTGCAGCTGAGCTCACAACCGAAACGACTCATGCAGACTCGCCCAAAGAGCAGCCGCCAGCAGCCAGGCAGCACAGACAGGCAGAGCCTCGCTTGTGACAAACGCTGCAAAGCCACCAGAGACACACCCATGGAGGGAGGAGTTTGAAGGAGAGGGGGGTTTCCTGCTGCTATGGAGGAAATTACTGTTCAAAACTATTGTTTAGATGTCTGATGTCTTACGCCAAAAATAAATGGTTAAAGTGACTGTTCTATCGAATTTCACAAAAAGCCATTTATCTCAGAATAAATTTTCAGACGCTGAAACCATGCTGTATTCTACTGCTAATGCCTACATAACTACTAACTCTACAAACTAACTCTTTTAGACAGAGAAAGCACACATTCTATTAGTTCTTTTGAGATCATTTGTGTTCACAAAATCTTAGCAGAAAAGAATCCTCGGCTCTTGAAAGATGAGCCAGAATCCTAAAAAAAAAACCTTGGCAGAACCTACCTACAGTATTGAAAAAACGGCTGGCAGTGAATGTGTTAATATAATAAAAAAAAAAATTCTATGGCAGAAAAAATGAAAGAAAGTGTGTTTTTCCTCAATGAAATCTTTCTTCCAAGAAGAAATTATAGTCCAACAACATTCCTCTTAAACAACACAGTTAAAGTTGAACAAAACAAAAACAAATATGCGGTGCTCATAAAGGCAACCGAGCCAGAGGCTCCAAGCCAAACGTCTTCACAAATTAACAAGCCAACAGTAGTGCACTCTGAACCACACCTGAGCCTCTTGCACGCACGCGCACACACACACACACACACACACACACACACACACACACACACACACACACACACACACACACAATCATCAATCAAATGATTATGTTAACTGTGCCCCCGGTTGGAAAGATGTGTCATTGCTGCCACATAGTGAAATGCATTCATTCATCCTTTATTTGATGCCAAAGTTAGAACTATCAAACTCCATGTTATCAACAAAATTCTTAACGATCGATAGTTCTTAACAATCAAATATCAATTAAATTCTTAATGATCAATTATCAATCATCGATTAAACATGCTCATCCATCCCTTCCTCAGCACTATGTTATCTACTTCCCTCACACCAATGTTCCTTCAGAATCCTATGATGTTTGATGGCAGCGTAAAAATACATTTCATTGCTTGAAAAATTCACTCTCTCTCTCACACACACACACACACACACACAAAATAATCAGTTGAGGTGTCTCCACTCTCCATTGGTGCCAACATGTCGCGAACAGTGACAGTGAACAGTCTTTACCATATGTGATGTTTTTCTATAACATTACATTACATTACATTACGTCATTTGGCAGACGCTTTTATCCAAAGCGACTTACAATAACACATTTTTTGTCAGCAATAGAGCAATCAACTATGGAGCACAGTCTATGACAACTACAAATTCTGAAGGAACAGTGGTACGAGTTTAGTTTAGGAATTTCTTTTTTTTATTAATAGAAAGAGAGAGAAAGAAGTTAGATCAAGAAACCCCAGATGGTGCCTGTTGGAGAAAAATATAAGTTAACATGACATCTGACACATTAATCAATAAGCTATAGGCCATGCCATTTGACACATAGACTCACACTGACATTTCACCCATATAGAATAGCAGGGACTGCTCCAGTTGCTGAAACCTTGGACAGTGCATCAAGTCCCATAACAACTGATACAGACAGGCAGCCCTGTAGGCTCCAAGTCAAGTCATCACCCCCTCCTCTCTGCCTTTTCCTCCTCCTCTTCCTTTACAGTATAAAGCATATGTTGACTGTCGGCCATTTGCTGAATATTTGACTCTGTATGACATATCAGAATTGTGTACATTGAGGTTCAGCCCTCTGTCAATATACATGTATTGCAGAGAATGTATGGTATTAAATATACTTTTATGTTAAATCTTCCAAGACTCATGGCTTCAATTCATTTGGTAGATAAGCTGTTATAAATAATCACATTTAGCGGATGTATAGAATTTATTCTCTATCAATTGGCGTCACTTTTGCAGGATATCTACGGCAGAGCGGGTAAGTCTGAATTAATTTCATAATTCATTACTGAGCTGTCGTCTGATATTTAAAAGAATCTGAAATATTTGCATGTTGTGGGTTTATCAAAAGGCTTTTGAGATATGGATCTATAAATACTGTAGGTCCAGCAACAGGTCCAAGGAAGCAGGACCAAGTTGATGCTTTTGAACAAATGGGTCTTTTCAATATGGATCTCCTTTTAAAGGAGGTCCAGCAACAGGTCCGACGCAAACAGGACCTAGTTGAGGCTTTTGTGAAACAGGTCCAGCAACAGGTCCGGCGAAGCAGGACTTAGTTGAGGCTATTAAGAGGACATAACAAGTCCAGCAACAGGTCCAAACGCAGGACCAAGTTGATGCTTTTGTAAGATCCCCCATAACCTGCCACTCACTCGGCGGGGTGTAGCCCCATGGCGCGCTGGCTAGGATCGGCCAGAGATATTGAGCACCGAGCGAGACTGGGAAGCAATCATAGTTGTATAGCAATATGGTTGATATGTTTTTTGAGATTCCCACAATGTGTAACAAACAACATGTAACAAACAAACAACCAAAAATAAGCAGCTATTTCATATGGGACTGTAAAACAAAACAATTTCTTAAGAAGCCTATGTTAAAGAAAAAATTGAATGGGAAGTTTGCAAAAAGTGTATTTTAACCACCCCCAAAATACAGAATCAATTATGTCCCTTGAACAAATTGATCTGTCACCAAAATTTGTAGTTCCAGATACCCCAAACACGGACGGAACTGGTCAACAGGAGAACAACCGTTCCTCTGTCACCACCCCACATCGACTAAAAGGTAAGGTGTTGAAAATTACTTTACACACACGGACACTATCAGAGATCACAAGTAAGTGATAAACAAAACAGTAGTTCTCTCTTAGTTCTCTCTTTCTCTAAAATACAGGTTTAATACCTACAGAAGTTCACCTGAGAGGTCAGTTTACCTCCAGAGTTTTGAGTTCACCTGAGATGTGTGTTTACCTCCAGAGTTTTGAGTTCACCTGAGATGTGTGTTTACCTCCAGAGTTTTTCCTGAGAGGTCAGTTTACCTCCAGAGTTTTGCCTTCACCTGAGAGGTCAGTTTACCTCCAGAGTTTTGAGTTCACCTGAGATGTGTGTTTACCTCAAGAAGTTTTGAGTTCACCTGAGATGTGTGTTTACCTCCAGAGTTTTTCCTGAGAGGTCAGTTTACCTAATCAGTGCTTTGCCTTCTGCCAAAGAGAGAGAGAGAGAGAGAGAGAGACACGCAACAGAATTGATCAAAACAACGGCTCTGCACCGAGTCGTGTGTAACTAAAACAATTAGATAAGACACTGTCTGCTCTCTGAGAATGGACACTGAAAAAGGGCCTTGTAGAAGGCCGGAGTGTGAAGGAGCCAGAGAGACAATTAGACAGTTTGAGATGGTTATCAGACAGTATGGAGATGAGCCCGTAAAATTTGACACAGGCACCGAACAAAGTGTTTTAAATATGGCCAAGCAGATACCTGTGAACATACAAACAGGCCCAAATCATTTGCCAGATCAGATGGTTCAGCATTCTATATCAGCTGACCACATGCCAGTACGCATACACCCTAATTTCACTCTGCATGTGCCTCGAAAACGCCCCCGTTATAAAGGCAACCGGAAATGCTACAACTGCAGGGAAAGTGGTCATTATGCAATTGAATGTCGAAACAAGCCCCAGGTTCAATCCCCAAACCTTTGAGCACACAGATGCTGTGATCAGATCAACATGGGTAGGACAGAAAAAAAATGTTTTGGAATATAACAGGCTGAAAGAATTTGTTTATCTTCCCTCAGAACAACTTAGCCAAAACATTAGCCTAGCGAAAACAATTTGGAATACGACGCCAAGCTAGTCTATGGCGACACCTCCAGGCTGATTGTGTTAACACACCCTGAGAGAGCAAAGTGATTGAATGTTTTGTTGGTTATGAATCAATAGAGTGGAGTAAGCTCTGCATTATTTAAAGTGCAGTAAGCAAATTTGAATCAATCAATTAGTAATAAATAGACTGTTGATTATTATTTTGAAAATAAATCCTAATAGAATGTGTTGTGAAGGGTGAAGAGTTCCTGTGTAAGATAATCTGAACCTGAAGTGTTTTCTTAAACAGGAAAAATACACATATATGAACCACCAATTGGGTGGATAAGAAAAGAAATATTATTATAAAATGTGCATACCAACATTTAACTTTTGGTATGATTTACACATAAGCAAAATTTACACTTAAGTACGGGTGGAAAGGTTTCAAAAGTAGCCTATCTATAGATAAGACAATGGCCTCTGAGGACAGACAGTCCTGAGTTTGTGTTTGGAGCATGTGAACAATGTTGGCCCTCACTGTTTTATCTAGTGGGGTCTTGCCATCCCCAAAATCACTCAAGTGAACTGCCTGGGGTCTAGCCCGCCCCCCATGTAAAGCCCTCACCAACAGCACCTTCTGGGGTCACCCTCCGCCCCATTGCACATTGCCACAAGTCCACAAGGTCAATTCATTGCCACGCTGTAAGCTGTGAATGCTGTGAGTCATCTTGTTTACGAGGTTCATTGCAAACAAATTATAAAGTAAACAATTGAATATGTACTCACAGAGTATCTCAAACATTATCTGCCATACGTGCGTACTTGTTGTACTAATAACTTGTAATGAAAATTATTTTGTCTAAAATACAGGCACATTGTGAAATATAAGTTACAGTATACAGTTACAGGTTGTACGTCACAGGAAACCTTCAACACCAGCACAACTCTGTACTTTGAGTACTTTGATCCACAGTTCAAGAGGTCTACTTGACCTAGTTTTTTGTAGAGTAAAGAAAATTCTTTCTATTTTCAATATTAAATAAAATGAAGTGTTTTAAAGTGTCATTTTAAGAATAATCAGTTATATGATTCTGTGATTATGGTTTAATGAATATGATTAATCAATGTTATGAATGTTTTGCATTTTAGAAAGTTTCAGTTCCTATTCCAAACAAACCAATATTAAAGTAAACTAGAAATAGAATTTTATTCTAATAAAATAGTTCCCAAAAAGAAATTAAACCACTGCGATGGAGTTGGGCTATTAAATAGTTTAATAACAACAATTACAACAACAGCACCAGGAACAAACAAATAAATGAATGAACTAGAGTCATCACATAAGATGAGAAATATTGTTGTTGTTGTGAATACTTTGAAAATATTGTTCCTGTTGTGAATACTTAACACGTTCACTGCCATTGACGAGATATCTCGGCTTACAGAATCCAACGGTTCACTGCCAATGACGAGATATCTCGGCTTAAATTTTTTTTTTTTTTTTTTGACGGTGGGACGTGGATCAACGCTCCCCACGTCTCCTATAAAAATATTGGAGACAGCGAACGTGTACAACCCATTCCACGGACCCACTAAGTGGCGACAGTGCTCTCCACACTAGAAAAGGCAGAGCCAAAACTGTAGGGGAACGCGCGAGGAAACCATTCTCTACTGTAAAATGGATTGGCGAAAACGCTTTCACTTTCGCGCATTATCGCGCTGGGAGCTGGCGGTGGGGGATTCCAAAAATAGACTGGGTGGAAAACACACTTTGAAACACGCAGCATAAAGCCTAGAATCGCACAAAGCTTCATCAAAGCTCTCAAACCCAAGAAACGAGTGAGCCCTATCCACACTCGCTGCCAGGGAGGGAGGCTGCTCAAACTCGCAGCAGCAGCAGCAGCAGCAGAACACTCGCTTGTGACAAACGCTGCTGAAAGCCACCAGACACGCCCACGGAGGGAGGAGTTTGAAGGAGAGGGCGTTCAGAACTATATTGTTTAGATGTCTGATCTCTCACTGATGCCAAAAATAAATGGTTAAAGTGACTGTTCTGCCTGTTTGATTGAATTTCACAAAACTACGATTATCTCAGCTTTCAGTCTCAGACACTGAAACCATGCTGTACTCAACGGCTAATATCTACATAACTACTAACTCTACAAACTAACTCTTTTAGGCAGAGAAAGCACACATTCTATTAGTACTTTTGTGAACTTTGTGTTCACAAAGTCCAAGCAGAAAAGAATCCTCGGCTCTTGTAAAATGAGCCAGAATCCTCAAAAAAACCCTCTGGCAGAACCTACCTACAGTAAAAAAAAAAAAAAGGCTGGCAGTGAATGTGTTAACATGATTCCTTTTAGAGGAAGGTCCGAAGGACTCAAGGGTTGAATAAAGTGAAACTGGAATTATATATATACATACATGTATATAAGAAGTTTCTTTTACAAAAGTGGAAAAGATTTAAGTGTGATTTGGGTCACACTGAATATTAAGTTCAATGCATTATATAATGATATTAATTAGACTATTTGCATACCATATAGAGTTAAGATTAGTAGGCCCACTCCTATATATTATAGCCGCAGTGGTGATGTAATTTTCATTGTATCACTAAAATTTGTTTTTCTCTTCCCAATAGATAATGGAGATGCTGTGATAATGGAGCTGAGACTGCGCTGGAACTGCATATTGATCAAAAATTCTGTGTTTTTTTCAAGTGTTTAATGTTTCCTATGTTTAAAAAAAAAAAACTGCCCAGCCCTGGCCCACAATTAAGTACAGATACAAGCATTATATTGAATAGTGAACTTAAATTTTGTTATTTTATTGTTATAGTTGATGAACATAACAATTGGGTGGATTGTTGGAGAAAAATATAAGTTAACATGACATCTGACACATTAATCAATAAGCTATAGGCCATGCCATTTGACACATAGACTCACACTGACATTTCACCCATATAGAATAGCAGGGACTGCTCCAGTTGCTGAAACCTTGGACAGTGCATCAAGTCCCATAACAACTGATACAGACAGGCAGCCCTGTAGGCTCCAAGTCAAGTCATCACCCCCTCCTCTCTGCCTTTTCCTCCTCCTCTTCCTTTACAGTATAAAGCATATGTTGACTGTCGGCCATTTGCTGAATATTTGACTCTGTATGACATATCAGAATTGTGTACATTGAGGTTCAGCCCTCTGTCAATATACATGTATTGCAGAGAATGTATGGTATTAAATATACTTTTATGTTAAATCTTCCAAGACTCATGGCTTCAATTCATCTGGTAGATAAGCTGTTATAAATAATCACATTTAGCGGATGTATAGAATTTATTCTCTATCAGTGCCTGAAAAGGTGAGTCTTTAGTCTTTTCCGAAAGATCGGCAGTGATTCAGCAGTCCTGACCGAAGGTGGAAGCTCGTTCCACCATTGGGGTGCCAGGGATGAGAAGAGTTGAGATCGGGATGAGCGACTTTTGAGCCCCCGTAGCGAAGGAGGGGCGAGGCGACCTGCACTGGTGGAGGAGTGAAGGGAGCGCTGAGAGGTTTGGAACCTGACCATAGATTATAACCTGTATAATACTATAACCTCTCGTGACCTTCTCTTTTTAATGTTGGTGCTTTCTGAAGCAAAGAAGTATGTATGCAAAACTCTGATCTGTGGACAGCAATTGCAATGTCAACCTTCCACTCTGTCTAAACCTTCCAAATGCATCAACTTAACATAGTTACTTCAGAGGTTTACAGGTTAACAATTTTAAAGGACGCGCTTCAGCCAATCGAGTATATTCTCCAACGCCATGGCATAAGCTATAATAAAGCTATGAAGCAGTCAAGCAGATGAGTTAGGGGTGGCAGACCTTACTCTGAATCTATATTGCCTATGACCTGATATGCGTTGTAGCCTCAAATTTCTCCGGTAGAGGTGTCATGTAAAATGTATTTCCTGCTGTCATGATGGTTGTATGCCGTTTACAATAAGTTGTGATAAATTACTGTCATGGGTGCTGACTCCTGGACTGGGCAACATAGAGGTGATCCTCTTTAAAAGAACCCACAATGGTCCGTTTTCTCCCGTTTAATTTTTTTCTCATGAACAAAGTCCGAAGATAAATGACGATTCACGAGAAAGTTGCATTCGCACTACAACTGCTGTGTTAGAGTAAATAGACACTCCTTTCAGATCACTGCAGTGCCGTGCCACAGACCTGGGAATTACCCTTGCGTTATTGCTTAGGCAGATAATGCAACACAAATACAATCAGCCACTGCCGATGAGCAAAATTAGCATTTGCACATGCTCATTACTGATTATGATAATGATGGCAAAATTAATCAAGGGCAATGAGGATGTGGTTTGTAACAATGATGAGATCCTAATGATGATGACGATAATGACGAGGACCCATTGATCCCCGATGGCACCGGCAATGGAAAGAGCGATGACGACGCTAAGAACCACTGGATTATTATAATGCCAATATGCAGTTCTAGTATCCAGCCTATTAGCTCATCCTCCACTCTGATGGGCATGTGTGAGTGCAGTGTGGGATTATGCAAATGGAAATTGAAGAAGCTGCCTGGTGGTTTCCCTGCAGTCGACTTCAAAAATGGAATTAGTGCTCTGCCTAATCCCACTGGAGGAGGGAGGGAGGGGAAGCTGCACTTTGTTAATGCACCAGCAAGCTTAATCAGAGAGAGAGAAACAGAGAGACAGACAGACAGACAGACATAAAGAGAGAGAGACAGACAGCAGAGGAATGGAGGTTAGAAAGGTATAAGAGGGTGACAGAATGAGAAAGAAGGAAAATAGGCCTACAGGAGTTAAGGAAGAGAGGGAGGATAATAATAAGCGATGGAGGCAAAGAGAGGTGAGAATGGAGCCTGTCCTCCCCCCAAAACAACTCCATATTTCACTTTGTACAAGCAGCTTTTACAACCTGTAGTAGAGCTTTGAAATTAAGCGACCTCTAGTGGTCAGGTAAATAACGACAGTCTGCTCTTGAAATAGCATGGTGGAAAGTAAAGGTGTTGTCGAGGGGGCAGCTTTCTACTTCCACATTGACGCCAATGCAGGAGTAGCAAAAACTGCAAGTCCTCGAATGGCCACTTGCGGCTGGCTGCAAGAGTGAGTCAATCCCTATTCCTTGTTAAAATGCCTGTATTCTCCTTCTAGACTACATCGATTAGGCCTTAAGAATACAGCAGACTGCTGGATAAGCCAGAGTTCAGAAGGTACATAACTTCATGCTCTTTGGCAATGCCCTAAGATACAGAAATTCTGGGAACAAGTTCATAAATGTATAAAAGAGATGACTAGTAATGACTGAGTTTTCTCCTAGGTTATATGTGCTGGGTGACCAGTTAGTGGGAAAGACTGTGGAAATGGAGAATTGATCCAAACGGCCATAAAGGTGGGTAGACATGCTTTACTTTACATGCTGGAAAAAGAAAGAGGCCCCCCTTCTTGGCGGGAGTGGTTCATAGCGCTTGAAAAGGTGGCCTCATATGAACAACTCTTCTATAGAAAGAATGACAGACTCGAAGACTACACCGTAGTCCGTTTCTATTTCTACAAGGACAGATAATGTTGTAGGCTATCCAAAGTATGTTTACGTGCCATTGGTATATATACCGTATAATGTATAATGTATAATGTATAATTTGTGTGTCTTGTAAGCCCATGAGGGCTGGGCACTGTCAAGTGCATGACACATTTAATAAAAATCAATCAATCAATCAAATATACTGTATTTTAATGTAGGCTATATATGGTTTATTTATCTATTTTTGTTGTATTTTTTTATTTTTTATTTTACGTTATCTTTGACTGTCTCCCTCTTAGATACTGTTATTGTTGTCATTGTTCTTTGTGTATGTTTGTTGTGCAGATTTGTTTGTTACATTTTCATATCTGTTATTAATGGAAAATGACAATAAACTTTAAACCATAAAAAAAAATGCCTGTATTTTAAGTTCAAGTTCAAGTTTATTCGTATGTCCCAGAAGGGCACTTTGGGTTGCAGCAAAACATAAAAACATAGAAAACAGGCATAACATCACATCATCAAATTTGGGGCATTTGAAGCCAGGTTTGGAGGAATAACTCATACAGTTGTGATGTCATTATTCAGTCTTAACCACCAATATTTGATCCTTTTCTCACTCACTCCTATGTCACCACCTGCTCTCCCTGCAGGGCTTGAAATTAACTTTTTTGACCACCTGCCAATATGGCTGCTAGATTTTAAAGTTACCAGCCAATTAGAATTTCCACTAGCCAAAATGTTTTTCTTGAAATAAACCAGGATATGAGTGGGTTAATTTAAGCATAAGTATCAGTAAGTGGCCCAGGATTCTCAAAGCCTGTGTTGAGGGTCACACAAACAAAAATGCACTCTTGAAGCTAAATAAATCCAAAACCAATGAGTTAATTATTTAAATTTCTACTTCAATGTAGAACAGTCATTTCTTACACATGAGATTACTTTTAGGGGTCTATCCTCCCACTGGCCTTAGGCGCTAAACTGGCGTTAAACGCAAAAAAACACGCTTTGCGCCTGCCTCGGGAAGATAGCATCATGTTTTTAGGCCCCGAAATGCGCTTTACGCCGAAGAGGAGTGGCGCAGTGCCAGAATAGGCCAGAATGGGCGTTTCGGCCTTAAATACTGGCCTAACGCCATCTTCCCCCCTGGCGTTAATTTAGCGTTTAGCGCTTTTCAAAACCAGGCCAGTGCGCCGGGGATTTGTGCATAATTGCGTGCAGCTCTCCTCTCACTCTCTCTCCCCCTCTCTCTCTCTCTCTCACTCCCTCTCTCTCGCGCGTCAGACAGGCACAATGACCGATGAAAAAAAAGTTGTTATACCGTAGTTTTGAGCCCCTGTCATTCAGAGGCTGTTGCATCATCCTACCTGTGCAGTGGGGGAGAAGAAAAGGTAGCGAGAGAAAACAATATAATTCTGCCCAAACTTTCACCAATCTAATCTCATCATGACATCCAGGGATCATAGGCGCCGGAAGCAGGGGGACATGGGGACATTTTGTCCCCCTAAAAAGTTTGGTCCCCCTTAAAAAAAAAAAAAAAAATCCTCTCAAAAATCTGAGGGGGCAATTACAATGGGCATGACGCTTAGAGCCCACTTTACACTTTTTACACAGTCTGTGATGCTTGTTAAAGCCACGATCGTTGTGGGATTATTACACTTGAGAGACAGACAGACCCGGGGATCAAGTTACAGAGAGCCCACTTTACACTGTTTACACAGCCTGTGACGCTTGTTAAAGCCGTGATCGTTGTGGGATTATTACACCTGAGAGACAGACAGACCCGGACTCTGTACTGCACTCACTAATGCACTTTAGGATGGCTTGAATGTGTTGTCATTGGCTGCTGCTATAATAGTATAGTATACGGTTAGTTTTATTTTTGTGTTGAGATGACAAGTTTTGCACTGTGCTACAAAGTGATAATAATAATAATAATAATAATAATAATAATAATAATAATAATAATAATAATAATAATAATAATAAAGGTAATAATAATAATAATAATAATAATAATAATAAGTTCAGTGTTTCTGCCTGTGTTGCTATCTGTTGTAGTGTAATTGTAAAACGACCTAAGGGGCCGTTCGTTATTTAGAAGGGGGGTCACTGGAGGGATTTGGTGTGCTCTGAAATAAAAAGCTGTGCCCCTTCCCCGATCAAAATATATTTTTCCTTGACCCTCCCCAAGTGATTTGAAAAATATGATTAACCCTCCCCAAACAATATTGTGGCGAGCGTGGAAGAATGCAGACTGACACCGATATCTTACCTTTAACCAAACATATGCAGAAACTCCGGCCAGAGGTGATCAAACACACTAACAGTCTCAGTCGTTGTGGCTACATTGATAGTAAAACTAAACATCCTGGCCACACAAACATTGCCATTACCACATAATGCAATCAAAACATGAGCACAACATCACTAAACCACGTTTTTAACTGTAACAGTAATAAGCTTCCCACAAGAACATGAACTCCCATAATCCTTTGCGCTTCTTAGAGCAGAACTGTCACCAATCAGAGTGACCGCCTCCTCTGGTCGCTACATAATGCTATTTTCGCTTGTGAAACAATCTTCAGTCTGTGTATATCAATATTTGTGTTTAAATAGCAGTCAATGACTGATGGAAAAAAGTTAGCCGGTTCTATGTGGCGGACTCTCCACTCTCTGTCCCCCCTCTCTCTCTCTCTCTCTCACTCCCTCAGCAGACAGGCACAAAGCCACACATGTAAAATCTCCCAGCATCCATTGAGCTACATTTCGATAACAAATAGCATCCAAATTAGCCTAAATAGATAGAAAGGTAGATAGAAATAATGTTAACACAACATGCAATTGTCGAACATTTCAATATTGGACAAAATAAAATCTCGAAATCAAAACACAACCCTATGTGAAACATATATGTCATCCTGGTGGTATAAATATCCCTTGTAGACTTAAAGGAACACTCCGCCCATTTTCAACCAGCTTTGTATCATTAGAACATCAGTAGTATATCAGAAAACTGTAAACTGTTTTGAAGTCTGTCATTTAATTTGACAGTTATTGAGTGTTAAAGTGTGGACCAGTGACATCACTGGTCCACACTAACTCAAATTAATAACTCATTAACTCAAATCAACTCTCAATAACTGTCAAACTAGATGAATGATGAATAGTTTGACAGTTATTGAGAGTTGATTTGAGTTAATGAGTTATTAATTTGAGTTAGTGTGGACCAGTGATGTCACTGGTCCACACTTTAACACTCAATAACTGTCAAATTAAATGACAGACTTCAAAACAGTTGACAGTTTTCTGATATACTACTGATGTTCTAATGATACAAAGCTGTAGTAGGGTCATCTGTGGCACTTCCGTGACCGTGGAGAGCGAAGGTCCGTTTCTCAATGGATTTGTCATCTAGGAGGGTTAATAAACAAATTTAGCCGGGGTGTATTTTTAAAAAAGGCGGGGAAAATATTTGAGAGACCAAAATCCAAAATGTCTGCCGTGGAAATGAACTTTTTAATGCTTTGACCTACAATGATGCACAATACATGGTTTCAGAGCTTATTCTGGCCAAGGAATACATATTTGGTGTTTATATAATGATTTGACCTATTTTTGACCTTCAAATCCAAGATGGCTGCCAATTTTGAGGCAGTGTTTTCAAAATCGTCATAGAGCCTTCATATTAGGCTTGAATGACAGGTCTTCTCATGATGAGTTGAATAATATACAGTATAAGTACACAGAAGTAATCTCGGAGGTCAATAAAGTCAATGTTTGTGTGTAAACAACAGTTGCTGATTTGCGGTTTCCCATTAAATAGGGTAGGCTACTGAGAATATGGTGTCCAGTTCATCCCATCACATTTTCATAATGAACCAAAAACAATTTTGCACTATAGCCTAACATAAAATAGTATTCTGTATGCAAAGCTAGCAAGGTTAGTTGCTTGAGCTGAATTTAAAGGTCAACTCAAAACAAACAATGAAATTAACTTTGAAATTAAAACTGAATCCTAGGCTACTAAATTTCATCAGCACACAGTAAAGGAAACTTGTCTTTGAACTCAGCTGACTGTCTAGTCCTAATCCCTGTTGTGCAATGTCCCTTTTCAGTGAAGTTTTTGTTTTTGTTAAGAGTATGGACTTTTAATCTTGACCTTGTTGGTAGGCAACGGCCCTTTTCCAGTCAAGCATTTTCAGATTAGCTCAGTCAGTCTGTGAAGCAGTCAATAACTGGGTTTCCATCCACCTCTGGATATTCGCATTTACCCAAAATGCGAATATAAACTTGAATGGAAACACCAGAAATTTGAATAAAGGTCGAAATATCGCATAAAAGTTTTTACGCTTGGAGGGGGTGGATTTATCAGCGTATCGACACTAGGAAGATGCGAACTTTTGCAATGGAAACAGATTTTGCGAATTAACGATGACGTACCGTGTGAAATGGTGCTGGACGACAACTTCCCAAAACTCCTTACTGCGTTTACGTTCCCAGACACGCGGACGGCGGCGACGTGGTCCTCCAGCCCCAGCTTCTTCCCACATTATTCTCATCATTGCATGCCTTCTTTCGCGTTTCTGCATCAGGATGTTGATGTAAATTGCTAACATTGATAATGCCGTTATGAGAGTCCTCCCAAAAGCCACGATGTTTGCAAACACTCTCTCCATCTTGTCGTAGACTAGTTGTTGTTAGTATTGTAAGCTATTTTTATGAAGGTGCTATGCGATATCATTTATGTTTACGTTCTAGGCAGCACTGTAGGCTTTTATGTTGAAGGCCGGAAACGGAAGTGTGTGGTGGTTGTTGTGGGGAACTTGAGGCTGGAAGAGTACGAGCAAAGAACTTTTCCTTCCACGCTCTTTGGTACGAGGATGAGAGAACGGGAAGAATAATAAAGTTGGCGTCTCATGGTGAGAGTGTTCAAGTGGGAGTTGCTCCGTTTATTGCTTTTTATGCGCAGCCTAATAACGCTCGGCTACAGTATCATGTCGCTCTTATGACGTCATCCCATCGCGCCCCCTTCTTCTTCGGGTGTCTTTTGCATTTCCCCCTCCACTTTTCCGAGAAGCGCCACCTACTGCTCAACCTGCCGACTCCCAAAACTCGCTAAACAAAACTGAATGGAAACATGCATAAATTCGCATTTTATTTTGCGGATTTTCACAAATTCGCTTGAATTATGCGATACATTTGGATGGAAACCCAGTTAGTGTCAGCACTTGCGTGAGCTCGCTTTTTCTCTAACTAATGTTAACATTACACACTTTAAGACACTTTGTTTGAGGATATCAACGTTATTCACTAGTCTAAAGATAGTTCTACCATCAAGAACATATAAAACAAATGCAAAAACAATTTTTATTTGCAGAAGTCATCATTGATATTTGGTGTTAGCTAACGTTAGGTAACGTTATTATTTTTAGCTAAAGTTAATGTTATCTGTCTCCACACTTCTGTCAACTGACATATGCATTTGCTTTTGAAAATAAACAGCCTGGCTTGCTTAAGCATAACTGAAGATTAAATAGAATTATAAAACGGCTCTCTCAAATCAAGCAATCTGATTGGTTCACAGCCATTGTATAAATCCAATAACCCACTCCAATAACCCATGGCCATGGGTTATTGGTTGCCATGGCAACTCTCTTACTAAAAGCCTTTGGTTACCTCAAAAAAAACAAATGGAGACAGCTGTCAGATCCTTGTGAATCGATCTTCGCTTATAACTTTACTAATACTTCGCAGAAAATTATGTTTTGTACAAGAATAAATGCGGGCTAATGTCTTCTTTGCAAAAATAAGGCTGTTAACCCCGCATTTAACCCCGTAACGTTAGTTGGTGTCGGGCTTTGCAGAAAGCACTCAGCTTCTCAGCAAGCGCTGAGAATGCAGCGCTGCGCTCGAGCTGCCTGTCGGCTTTCCAGAAAGCTCTCAGCTTCTCAGCAAGCGCCAGGATTGGCCAATGTCAACTTCAGTCTCCACAACGATCCAATCAAATCACCCGCACGTTCTTGCGGTCCCGCCTTACAGTAGTGTTTCAACTGACTCTATCAGAATACCATGCCAGTCGGACTTATAGTATTATTATTATTATATTATTATACTTGGAAACCGTTTTATAAAAGCAATATAGCACTCGAGCTGCGTGGTGTTGTGGCATATATCCCGCTGATAAGCTGTTATCCCACGAGGCCGCAGGCGTGCCCGAGACATGCGGACGGGCACGCATTCCTTCAGCGTTCACATCGTCCCAGGTGGGAATCGAACCCACGACCTTCGAGCTGTGAGGCGATAGTGCTTACCACTTCACCACCGTACCTCCTTTTATATCCTCAAACAAAGTGTCTTAAAGTGTGTAATGTTAACATTAGTTAGAGAAAAAGCGAGCTCGCGCAAGTGCTGACACTGACTGCTTCACAGACTGACTGAGCTAATCTGAAAATGCTTGACTGAAAAAGGGCCGTTGCCTACCAACAAGGTCAAGATTAAAAGTCCATACTCTTAACAAAAACTAAAACTTCACTGAAAAGGGACATTGCACAACAGGGATTAGGACTAGACAGTCAGCTGAGTTCAAAGACAAGTTTCCTTTACTGTGTGCTGATGAAATTTAGTAGCCTAGGATTCAGTTTTAATTTCAAAGTTAATTTCATTGTTTGTTTTGAGTTGACCTTTAAATTCAGCTCAAGCAACTAACCTTGCTAGCTTTGCATACAGAATACTATTTTATGTTAGGCTATAGTGCAAAATTGTTTTTGGTTCATTATGAAAATGTGATGGGATGAACTGGACACCATATTCTCAGTAGCCTACCCTATTTAATGGGAAACCGCAAATCAGCAACTGTTGTTTACACACAAACATTGACTTTATTGACCTCAGAGATTACTTCTGTGTACGTATACTGTATATTATTCAACTCATCATGAGAAGACCTGTCATTCAAGCCTAATATGAAGGCTCTATGACGATTTTGAAAAAACTGCCTTTTAGAGCTCAAAATTGGCAGCCATCTTGGATTTGAAGGTAAAAAATAAGTCAAATCATTATATAAACACCAAATATGTATTACTTGACCAGAATAAGCTCTGAAACCATGTATTGTGCATCATTGTAGGTCAAACCATTAAAAAGTTCATTTCCACGGCAGACATTTTGGATTTTGGTCTCTCAAATATTTTCCCCGCCTTTTTTAAAAATACACCCCGGCTAAATTTGTTTATTAACCCTCCTAGATGACAAATCCATTGAGAAATGGACCTTCGCTCTCCACGGTCACGGAAGTGCCACAGATGACCCTACTACTGGTTGAAAATGGGTGGAGTGTTCCTTTAACGTAATTTAGGAGATGAGTGAGCCGTAACTGTTCTACTGTGACTTCCTAGACTTATCAGGCGCAACGATAGAGCCCATATATATTTTGTGATGTCATGTCTGTTTGTTTGCTCGACATATATATATTTTGTGATGCCATGTCTGTTTGTTTGCTCGACTTTTCGTGCTGGAAATGTAGCCTACTTCCATATTGTGGCACCTAGAGACCACAGCCACAGGCTCCAACGCCATTAAGGCACACACACCAAGAAGCAGCTTAATATTAAAATAGGAATCTTTATTATCGACAAAAATATATATATATGTTTTAATTAAAACAGCTCATAGCATCACAGCACAGGTTGGTTGACACTTGTTACATATCACCACGTCATGATAGCACGCAGCAACAATAATTACGTGTAAGGGCTCCCGCAGGATGGTGGTCTTACACAGTAAGTTATACAATCAAATGAAACTAATGTATCACAATGAGTCGGCCACTCGTTACGAAAGACACCTCTGGGGCTCGCGCTCCCGAAAGAAAGCAGCAACAGCACAGCAGCCTGTCGCAGCCTCGCTGGTATGAACGTATAGGTTACCCCAGCGGTGCGTACAAGACCCCAGCCCTCCATCGAGGCAAACAGAGCCCAGCAGCCGCGGAATCACCAGAAAAGCGCCACTGATTCGCCAGATACTGTACACGCCTACTGTCTGGATAGGCCAAGCACAAAGATCGACAGATCAGACCGCCAAAGAGAAACAATGCACTGGGACATACCAAACAGTTTGGACAGGAGGGGTGTAAATGAAGCAACTCAGTAGTTGTTGAAGTCCGAAAAGCAAACATTACACACAAACAAAAAGTTTATATATTTTTATCTAATCAAAATTGTATACCCCTCCCCTGGACTCAAATTAAAGAGAGTGTACCCTCCCTCAAACTAAATTTAAAACAAGATTACCCTCCCCTATATTCCTCCAGTGGCCCCTTCCCTAAATAACGAACGGTCCCTAAAGGGAGAGCAGGTCACCAAGTGAGTGAGAAAAAGAGAAAATACTGAATAATGACATCACTACAGTATAATCCTAATGTTAATTTAAAAGTAGATATTCCTCTAAATATGGCAACAACAAAAAAAATGTCAATTTCGTTGATGTTGCAGGCCCTTGCCCTTGTGGGCGCCGGCAAGACTCCCTTCCTGCTTTTGTCCCCCTAATTGCAAACTCGTTCCGGCGCCACTGCCAGGGATAGGCTATATTTTTCTAGCCGATGCGTTTAGAACATTCTTTTCACTTTTATCTTGCTATAGTGTAGCGTATTTACATGCTTGCTGTATTTAAACTGCAGTGAGAATGGTTTGAGAATCATAATAATATGGAATAATATATATGGAGACAGACGGGGCTTTGGTCGGGCATTTCTGACCGGATTGGATCGCTCCGTGGAATGGAACATGAAAGGGACATTGTGATTCGGTAACACTTTACAATACTGTAACACAAAAATTGGGTAGTTACTGACGAACGAGTCAGGAACGAACCATTAGTTCATGATTAGTTCATGAATAGTTAATAGGTAGTTCCTTAATTGTAGTTACTTAAGAACTGACCATTAGAACTGACCATTAGTTACTGAACCATATACCTTGGATATGTACGACCTTTACTGGAGTATGCTGCCCCC
This sequence comes from Poromitra crassiceps, assembly GCF_964638095.1. Lineage (NCBI taxonomy): Eukaryota > Metazoa > Chordata > Actinopteri > Beryciformes > Melamphaidae > Poromitra > Poromitra crassiceps. The sequence continues at coordinate 82,406,424 of NC_139623.1, read as the reverse complement.
ATCTGGAATGCTGGCATCACACAAGCTCTTTCATCCCAATTGGAGCGGGTACAGAAGAGGGCCTGTCGCATCATCCTCGGCCCCAACTATGACCACTACCCAACCGCCCTGTTAAAGCTAGGGCTCATTGACCTGGCTTCCCGACGTGAGCAGATCTGTCTGTCATTTGCCCAAAACCTCCAAACCTCCCAATTCGCCAACTGGCTACCCCCAACACGTCTGCAGATCTCTGGCCGTATAACCCGGAACTGTCATAAACTGAACAATCCCCTCACAAAAACATGCCGCCATCAGAACTCTCCCATACCATATCTGACTAGACTCCTGAACCAACATATTATCCCATAACATGTCCTGTTGATTTAGTTTGCTCTTGTCTATGCCTGAAGTCCCATTTTAGTTATGTGCTGTTTTGAATTTTAACTTGTGTCGATGTCTGCTATTTAACCTGTAAATTGGTAATTAATTCAGCCTACGGACTGCTATATGCCAATAAAGTACTACTACTACTACTACTACTAGTTACCATGTTAACGAACCAGTAAGTAATGATTACTTCCTTAAATTTATTTATTTTCTTTCGCTAGTTCATGAGTAGTTAATGGGTAGTTCCTTAATGACCCTTAATGGTAGTTCCTTAAAGATCCTTAATGGTAGTTACTTAAGAACTGACCTTTAGTTACCATGTTAACGAACCAGTAAGTAATGATTACTTCCTTAATTTTTTTCCGCTAGTTCATGAGTAGTTAATGGGTAGTTACTTAAAGGGGCCATATCATGCATTTCTTAATTTTGTATCATATATATGTTGTTACAATCTTGGGTGGTCATATTAAACATAAGCCTGGTAAACCAGCCCGTCACGTGAACTCACATTTCATTTGGTTCTCTGTGACGGTCTGGCCCCGGCGCCATGGGGGGGGTTTAGCAGGGGCGGGAGCATGGGCGGGCGTAGTTGCCTTGACAGACAACTCCTTCAGCCAATCAGCGTCGGATCCAATCAAACCCAAATCCACTCGGGAGAATGGCAAAAACATATTTTCCGCCGAGAAACTCTGCGGTTGCGGCGATACTCCTGTACTTGTTTAATTGTTGTTATTGAGTCTATTTCTGCAATAACTGCACTTTATGGCTGTTTAAACTAGACAAACGCTGACATGACTCCTCGAGATGATCAGGCAAGGAGGCGGCCGTTACTGTTTTGTTAGTGCAGTGCTAGTGGCGTTCCTGATTGGCCAACTTGCGCTGTCAATCACAGCGGCGTCGCTGATTGGCTCTTCCGCTCTGCAGCTTCTGCTAAACCCTCCCCATGGCGCCGGGGCCAGACCGTCACGGAGAAACAAATGAAATGTGAGTTCACGTGACGGGCTGGTTTACCAGGCTAATTAAACGTGGGCTAAGCCTCAAATAAATATGTGAAAGTGTTTGAATGTTACCCCCATGAACCCCCCCTCCCCCCCATGAAGTCTCGTAGACGAGAGGAGATGGATTTGTGCGAGAGCCATAGTCCTAGGTGACGTCAGGTAGGACTTGTTACCATGGTGATGCCAAGCATAGCCCAGGCCGGCGGCGCACGCGCCCTAGCCTTCACCCGTCTGTCCGCCCCTCCCTTCCGTGTTCTGACATTGCTCGAGTAGTCACATTTTGAAAGTAGGACTGAGCTCACCCGCTGCGGCTTCCAGGCTTATAAACTTGTGACAAAAACCTCATCATCCTGATGGTCAAGTTCCATCCAGCTGCTCTCAGTCCGACGCGTGGATATTATTAGCATTATTTGCCACGAGATGTGTGTGAATTGATTCAGGTGGGCGTTAGCAGCTAAAGGCTAGCTGAGTCCATGCTGACTGCTGCTACTTCATAGTTCATAACGTTATAAACAAATAAAACGACTTGAATTCACTTAAGTGTAGCGTTACTCACACTTTGTTGAAAATTAGGCGAGAAGTGTACGAAGTGTCAGTTATAACGGCCTCAATGAGGTCCGCAGACCGCTGGGTGCGTTCGTTTGTGTCCCCGGCGCATGCCGGTGTTAATTCCCCATGTTTAAAAACAGTGTTGTTGGCACAAAGGGCCCTGCCCAGCCAGAAAACTAGAGACTATGAAGCTCCACCTCACGTTAGTCAGCTGTGCAATGGAGTGGGGCAAGGAGGGACGAATTCCACCCAAACCTAGTCCGCAAAAAAAAAAAAGTAATCGATAAAAATTCCACATGATCGAATTTATTCCTCAACGATCAATTATCGATTATCGATGAACATCCCATAGTGTAAACCATCCAAAAATCTAAATTGTATCCCTTTCCTTTGTTATTGTCATCTATTGTGGTTATTTGCATAAAACCACATAATTTGATTAGGAAATGATTGTATCTTTATTCAAATATGTGCTTTGATTAAAAAAGTTAACACAATTTGTAACTTGTGTGTAACTGGTATAATATTACTGAAATCCTATTGGTAATAAGTTATTACTAAGTTACTGCTAAAAGTAATATACAGGCCAGCAGAATTAGATTTATTCTAGGGGCTACTTATGATGTGCTGCCATCTCCCCAGAACTTAAATCAGTGGTTGGGCGAGGATGGTGCCTGCCCGTTGTGTTCTAGTGTATGTACATTGAGGCATATACTGTCAGGGTGTAAGGTCAGTCTCTCCCAGGGGCGATACACCTGGCGTCACAACCAGGTGTTGAAATGTTTGGCAGCTGCAGTTGAGGAAAAGCGGCTAGAAGTAAATTCTCTAGTTGCTAGCAAAGAGACTAGACAGATCAAATTTGTACGTGAGGGAGAAAAGATTAGACCAATTAAGGTCAGGCACAAGTTAGGGCAGCTAAGTGTAGGTGGAGCCTGGGAAATGAGGGTTGACTTGAATGAACAGTTAGTCATCCCAGCATATATAGTTAGCACCCGGCTACGTCCGGACTTGTTACTGTGGTCTGAGGTAGAGAAGAGAGTTTATTTTATCGAACTCACAGTCCCGTGGGAAGATCGAGTTGAGGAGGCTTATGAGCGCAAGAAAGCTAGGTATGCTGAAATGGCAGCAGAGGCAGAGCAGCGAGGTTGGAGGGCTCGAGTGCGGCCTGTAGAGGTGGGCTGCCGTGGTTTTGTGGCAAAGTCCGTTATTGCCTTACTAACTGAGTTGGGCTTTCGGGGACGGAGCCTGAAACTTGCGGTTAGCAACATGTCTCAGGCAGCAGAACGAGCAAGTGAATGGCTGTGGATAAGGAGGAAACATGCTAGCTGGGGAGCTCGCTAAGGTCAGATTGATTGTTTGTTGTTGGTCATGATTAACGGTCCGCATCAACAGGGCTGAATCATTGACGGTGGTGGTGTAGTTAGGGATTGTTTGTTGTTGGTCATGATTAACGGTCCGCATCAACAGGGCTGAATCATTGACAGTAGTGGTGTAGTTAGGGATTGTTTGTTGTTGGTCATGATTAACGGTCCGCATCAACAGGGCTGAATCATTGACAGTGGTGGTGTAGTCAGGAATGTCATACCGAACCGACCTGGATAGCTAGGCTTAGATAGTGAGGTAATATGCAGTTGTGCGGTGGTAGCATGGAGGGGGGTGTTTCCAGGACGCTGGATTACACCGTTAAGCCTTCTTGAGGTGTCGTGGGCCTAACTTAACGAAACGTCTGTGAAGGAAGGTGCCCACTTGAAAACCCCAATGACATGCTTCATACTGCTGTTGGCTAGGGTAGGTAACTGGTGATTTGTGTCTTGTTTATTAGTTTGTTAGCCTGTTAGCTTGTTTTATTCTGGATTGGGCTTCTAAATGTGTTTTTCCTCGGATTTTGGCACAAGGGATAGTAACATCTTGTCCTGTGTATTAATTAATACTAAAGCTAGCTTAGGCTAGTGACTGTTGTGAATAGTGCAGCTGACAACTAGGGAAAGACCTAGTGACAGCATGGAAAGACAGCTGACAGGAGGGATTAGACCCCATCGGGGCTGCAATGGGTTAGCTGCTCATTGTGGCAGTAGCCAAGGCCAATAGGCCACTGGTTACACCCAAACTTGCTACGAAACAGAATTATGAAAAAACACCCCTAGAGTCTGCGAGAGCGGGGGCGGAAGATGACTCACCTATGGTTGACACGGTTATTGACTCTGGAACGGACTTGACTATGAGTAGGGAAAACATGTCAGTGGAAGCCACTAGTTCAGATGTAGATGGAAAGAAGCGTCAGGTTTGCTTGTGTGGCTGGCAGAAGGTAACAACTTTGAGGGGCCTTAGAATCCATCAAGGCAGGAAGAGGTGCTTGGTAGAGGGAACACAGGGACCCCGTATTGATAATTATTTCTTAAGAAGTTTATCAAGTCAGTCAGGTGAAGTCCAGCGACAGGAAGTAACCCACAGCTCGCAGGACATCAGCACCCCTGATGTTGAGGCAGGTCCGAGCACCGAGGAAAGCAGAGAGGCCAGCCAGCCAAAAAGGGAGAAGATTAGCGGTCAGAAGCCTAGAGTTAAGTGGCCAGGTGCAGCGGAAAGTAGGAAGTGGGAAGATATCAATAGTGATTTGGTTAGGATGTTATAGAAGCTTAAAGGAACTGCTGAGAGTAAGTTGGAGAAAATGGGAGATTGTATTTATGATTATGGTAAGGAAAGGTTTGGCGTCTTTGAGAAAAGGAAGAAACTAGAGGGTGAGGTAGTTAAATCTAGGCACCAACAAGAGATAGATAGACTTATCCAGGAGAGAAGACAGCTTAAGAGGCAGTGGAGGAAAGCCACAGAGGTTGAGAAGGAAGGCAGTGATTGCTTGCAGTCAGATGTGAGGGATCGGTTGGCAGTTTTAAGAAGAGCAGAGAGCATTCGGAAAAATAGGAAAAAGAAAGAGAGAGCTAGAATAGCATTCTATAAGGATCCATTTAGATTTGTGAAGTCATTGTTTAGTAAGGAAAAGAATGGTAGCCTTATGGTACCTAAGCAGAAGCTTGAGGAATATTTGGAGGAGGTTCACAAAGATAGGGAAAGGTTTAGAGAGATGACAGTCCCAGCTGATATTCCACCTATTGGTGAAATAGAGAGCCAGTGTGATGATAGCCCACCAAGGTGGAAAGAAGTTCAAGAAGTAGTGAGACGTGCAAGGGCCTCTTCAGCCCCGGGTCCTAATGGAGTCCCCTACCGGCTGTATAAGAGTGCTCCAGATGTGTTGCAGTTTCTATGGAAGCTGATGAAGGTAGTCTGGAAGAAGCAGGTTATTCCTAAGGCATGGCGTAGAGCAGGGGGAATCTTCATTCCTAAAGAAAGGGACTCGTTAGAGATAAGTCAGTTTAGACCTATCAGTCTACTTAATGTTGAAGGGAAGGTTTTCTTTAGTGTTGTGGCACAGAGGCTGTCTAGTTATCTAGAAAAGAATAGGCGAATAGATACCTCGGTGCAAAAGGCTGGAATTCCCGGCTTCTCCGGGTGCTTAGAGCACACCAGCATGATCTGGCACCAAATCCAGTCAGCTAGGCGTGAGAAGAGAGACCTGCATGTAGTATTCTTGGACCTGGCTAATGCTTTCGGGTCAGTGCCGCATAGTCTGTTATGGGAGGCCTTTGATTTCTTTAGAGTGCCAGGTAGTATAAAGAGCTTAGTTAAAGCCTACTTCTTAGATATTCAACTCTGCTTTACCACAGCAGAGTACACTACAGCTTGGCAGCAGCTGGAGATAGGCATTATGGCAGGGTGTACAATTTCCCCATTAGCTTTTACCATGGCAATGGAGATCATTATTAGGGCTTCAAAATGGGTAGTGGGTGGAGAAAGGCTGCAGGGAGGGCTGCGGCTCCCTCCAATTAGGGCATACATGGATGACATGACGACTATGACGTCAACCGCTCCATGTACTAGCAGATTGTTGGATAAGTTAAATAGTAATCTGCAGTGGGCTAGAATGAAAGTGAAGCCAAGTAAGTCCAGGAGTATTTCAATCATTAAAGGGAGGGTAGTAGGTAAGAAGTTTGTTATAAATGATGAGGTGGTGCCTACAGTGTTAGAGAAACCAGTCAAGAGTTTGGGAAGATGGTATGATGCAAGTCTCAGTGATAAGGGACAGTTTGAGGAGGTGAGGCAGGAAATGATTCAAGGTATTTCAAGTATAGACAAGTCAGGGCTCCCAGGAAAGTTAAAGTTGTGGTGTTTGCAGTTTGGATTGTTGCCTCGGTTGATGTGGCCACTGACAGTGTATGAGGTTCCCCTTTCAAAGGTAGAAAAGCTAGAAAGGATGATTAACTCATTCATTAGAAAATGGCTCGGAGTCGCACGCTGCCTAAGCAGTGTAGCCTTATATGGGAAAGGCATATTGGAATTGCCATTATCTAGCCTGACAGAGGAGTTCAAGTGTGCTAAGGTTAGACTGGAAATGACTCTGACTCAGTCAAAGGATCCAGTGGTTAGGAGTGTAGCGCCCACAGTTAAAACAGGGAGGAAGTGGAACCCAAAGGAGGCAGTACAGCAAGCACAGTCAGCTCTTAGACACAGGGATATCATAGGTCAGGTGCAGCATGGGCGTGGAGGCTTAGGGTTGTGCATAGGGAAACCTGTGTGGAACAAGGCATCAGTAATAGAAAAGAGGAAGATGGTAGTTGAAGAAGTACATAGGCAAGAGGAGGCAGTAAGATGTACTAAGGCAGTGTCGCAGGCAAAGCAAGGACAGTGGGTGAACTGGGAGAGTGTAGAGAAGAGAAAGTTGAAGTGGAGAGAGTTGTGGAGCATGGAGGCCAGCAGAATTAGATTTATTCTAGGGGCTACTTATGATGTGCTGCCATCTCCCCAGAACTTACATCAGTGGTTGGGCGAGGATGGTGCCTGCCCGTTGTGTTCTAGTGTATGTACATTGAGGCATATACTGTCAGGGTGTAAGGTCAGTCTCTCCCAGGGGCGATACACCTGGCGTCACAACCAGGTGTTGAAATGTTTGGCAGCTGCAGTTGAGGAAAAGCGGCTAGAAGTAAATTCTCTAGTTGCTAGCAAAGAGACTAGACAGATCAAATTTGTACGTGAGGGAGAAAAGATTAGACCAATTAAGGTCAGGCACAAGTTAGGGCAGCTAAGTGTAGGTGGAGCCTGGGAAATGAGGGTTGACTTGAATGAACAGTTAGTCATCCCAGCATATATAGTTAGCACCCGGCTACGTCCGGACTTGTTACTGTGGTCTGAGGTAGAGAAGAGAGTTTATTTTATCGAACTCACAGTCCCGTGGGAAGATCGAGTTGAGGAGGCTTATGAGCGCAAGAAAGCTAGGTATGCTGAAATGGCAGCAGAGGCAGAGCAGCGAGGTTGGAGGGCTCGAGTGCGGCCTGTAGAGGTGGGCTGCCGTGGTTTTGTGGCAAAGTCCGTTATTGCCTTACTAACTGAGTTGGGCATTCGGGGACGGAGCCTGAAACTTGCGGTTAGCAACATGTCTCAGGCAGCAGAAGGAGCAAGTGAATGGCTGTGGATAAGGAGGAAACATGCTAGCTGGGGAGCTCGCTAAGGTCAGATTGATTGTTTGTTGTTGGTCATGATTAACGGTCCGCATCAACAGGGCTGAATCATTGACGGTGGTGGTGTAGTTAGGGATTGTTTGTTGTTGGTCATGATTAACGGTCCGCATCAACAGGGCTGAATCATTGACAGTAGTGGTGTAGTTAGGGATTGTTTGTTGTTGGTCATGATTAACGGTCCGCATCAACAGGGCTGAATCATTGACAGTGGTGGTGTAGTCAGGAATGTCATACCGAACCGACCTGGAGCTAGGCTTAGATAGTGAGGTAATATGCAGTTGTGCGGTGGTAGCATGGAGGGGGGTGTTTCCAGGAGGCTGGATTACACCGTTAAGCCTTCTTGAGGTGTCGTGGGCCTAACTTAACGAAACGTCTGTGAAGGAAGGTGCCCACTTGAAAACCCCAATGACATGCTTCATACTGCTGTTGGCTAGGGTAGGTAACTGGTGATTTGTGTCTTGTTTATTAGTTTGTTAGCCTGTTAGCTTGTTTTATTCTGGATTGGGCTTCTAAATGTGTTTTTCCTCAGATTTTGGCACAAGGGATAGTAACATCTTGTCCTGTGTATTAATTAATACATGTAATGTTACTTTTGTAATGCATTACCCTCAACACTGCTGGAGAATCCCTGGAATTCCACAGACAGACCGATCCCATTTTGAGAACACCATGGCATCATTCCTAACTCAGAGATCAACCTATTTGGATTCACTATTGACATTTCAATCAATCAATCAATCCACTGTGCTGGTGAATCTTAGCATACACTGTTTGCATTTTCTTCTCAATGCTGCTGTATAATGTTATATATTGGTATGAGAGCCCTGGAGTGTTTGGAAAGGTTGCAGCCGCATAATGCTTAATCAATAGGGCAGTGTTGAGGAATTTAACATATTAGAGCTGGGAAAATGAAATCTGCGCTGCCATTTCCGTGCATCTTGGCATGAAATTGATTTTCTTGGTAAACAAGGCACTTCTCTGTATTCTGAATAGATTGTTAAAAACAGGCAGATTACCATTTTAGATTACATTTTAACAAGAGTGTGTGTGTGTGTGTGTGTGTGTGTGTGTGTGTGTGTGTGTGTGTGTGTGTGTGTGTGTGTGTGTGTGTGTGTGTGTGTGTGTGTGTGTGTGTGCAGTCGCACGCCATCCAAGTGTATCAGTTTTGGGGATTCAATGGTATATATATATATATATATATATATATATATATTTATAGTCAGTCTCCATCAGTCTTGGAGCATGCAGTGTGTGCAAAGCTATGCCGACCATTCATTTGGTTTTTCTGACTCCTGCAATACACATTATGAATGTGCTGCTGCAGTCAGCTGAAGGTGGAGGAGGGAAATTATGGTTACCATCTGGTGCCCTCACATGGTCAATTACTGGCACTGCCTCAAGATTCAAAATTCAAGATTTTTATTGTCACTCCATTGTACAAGCACGTACATGTGAAATTCTTATGTGGTGGGCTCCGTTACAGACAAGGTGCAGCAAAATCACAGCAAACAACAAATAGGGCAATAAGGCAACAGTTAAATAGGGCAAACAATGTAAACAGTGTATGTAAAGGCAAATAAGGCAAACAGTAAAAATAAGAAAGGTAATAAAGTAGAAGTAATACAATATTAAAATAGAATAGGATAGGATAAATATGAAAAAGTGTTCACAGTGTCCAAAAGTGTCCATATGTCAGTGGAAGTGTGCAAATGACAATAACACAGGTTTATTGCACTGGTGTGTGTGTGTGTGCTATTTATTGAGGAGTTTCGTGGCCTGCGGAAAGAAACCACGGAGACCCTGTATCTTCTCCCTGGGGGCAACAGGGAGAACAGGCTGTTGTGCGGGTTGGTCGTGTCCTTGATGATCTTCCGGTTCCGGAACTTCCTGAGGCACCGCTGAGTGTAGAGATCCTGCAGTTTTGGCAGCTCATATCCTGACACCTGTCACATGCCTCACCCTTCTCAGCGCCTTGCGGTCCATGGTGGTGCAGTTCCCATACCAGGTAGTGAAACAGCCAGTCAGCAGGCTCTCTCAATGGTGCCTCTGTAGAAGTCCCTGTGGATTTTGGGCCTCAGGCCAAATTTCTTTAGGCGTCTTGAGTCCACGTAGTGAGGATCACTACAATAACAATAACAATAGGTGTTCCCCAAAAAATCTGTTGAAGTCTTAAACATATATGATACTTATAATATTATAATATCTACTGCTGTGTGTTATCATTCAAGCAGTGAGTCATACTTTGAGTGACAGAGAGCTGGGAGCAGGCCCGGACTGGCCATAGGGAGCATAGGGAGTTTTCCCGGTGGCCTGGCTGCTAAATGGCCTGTAGGCTTAAAAGAAAAGAAAAAGAAAAGAAAAAATTGAAGGAAAGGCACAAATTGGAGCATTTACAAAAATCCCCAGAATGCAGGAAAATAAATGTTTGATGCTCAAAATGTCCCGGGGGAACGGCCCCCAGACCCCCCACTTAATGTGTCCCTGCAATGGTCAAACGAAGCCTACACACACGTGCACTATACTGTGTTGCCTTTACACTCTGGTATCAGTGTAATAAAATTCACCAGAATGCAGGAAACAATGTATTTGTAACTCAGGTCGTTTTCACATATAAGCTGTTTGTAAATATTTATTTGATAGTAACACCAAAGTAAAACCAGAAATCCCAAAATCGCATAAAGGTGGTGTTTCTCTATGGGTTGTGTTTCACGGATTCACTTGTGTTGTTCAGTCAGCCCTCAGCAGGCAAGGAGGCAGAAGAGGAGAGATTTCCCCTCTATATTCTGTCCAATAGACGAGTGACCGTATCGACCACATGACATTGTTCAGAAAGTTTGGTGCGCTTGACAAATTGCTGTGTGAAAGTGAACCAGACCAAATGAAAAAAGAAACAATGTTGCAACTTCACCCGCCCGAATCACACCGAGTCCACCAGCTTATATGTGAAAGCACAGAGTCCACCAGCTTATATGTGAAAGCGACCTAAGATTCTCCTGGTGGGGGACCCCCACTTAAAAAGTGCCCTGACTGGGGCTCTATGTCAGGTTCTATTTCCTGGCTGGCTGGGAGTCAGTGAAAAAGAAGACACTTTATTTTGAGTCTTTATTAGAAATAGGCTTCTGAAAAATATGTCAGATAAACAAGTCATGTACTTCATCCTAAAATATACATGAACAAACTATGCGTTTAACATAATCATAATATTGATGATAATAATAATCATAATAACTTTATTTTTATAGCACTTTACGTGCAAAGAAATTACAGATTTTTTTTCACAATCAAATATATTAAACTGATAAATAAAAGAGCTGGCTGGAGCCAAAAAGGCAGTCTGAGGCACTTCTGATTAAATAAAAATCCTTTATTTAACAGGGATCACCGACGCGTTTCGACTTTACATAGTCTTCTAACCCTTATCCTGAAGAAGACTATGTAAAGTCGAAACGCGTCGGTGATCCCTGTTAAATAAAGGATTTTTATTTAATCAGAAGTGCCTCAGACTGCCTTTTTGGCTCCAGCCAGCTCTTTTATTTATCACTCTTCAAGTCTTGATGAGCACCTGATTTTTTACAAACTTTTTACATTTTTGCATCTCTCCTGAACCAGATTGCAGCACTCCCTTTTGCTTTGTTTCTCAAATATATTAAACTGTTTAATAAAAAAGGAATACATAAAAAATGAATAAAAGGTAATACAGGGGATAAATGGATTACAACTAGAAACCAAACATGCAACTTATGTAAACAGATAAAAGTGAATGTAAAGGAGAAACAATTACATAATGAGATAAACCTTGAACATGCCATTCAAAAGTTTAAAAGCTTAAACTGCCATTCAAAAGTCTAAAAGCTTAAACTGCCATTCAAAAGTTTAAAAGCATAAAAGTTTGGAGACCCTGAAGGAATTCCATACCCCTGAAATAAACCAATGACTGTACACCTGCCAAGGCAGCACAAACCAATCAAATAAGACATGTCTGTCATGGGAGCAGCCAGCAGGGGGAGCTCTGCGGTTGAACAGGGGCATCAGGCAGGGACTGTCCGGGGCCAGTGGGCTCTGTAAAGTGGTGGAGCTGTTGTTGCCTTGCCTCGCCCTCATCACAGCTAGAGGAGCTACATTCCAGGAGAACACTGAAGTAGATGTGTTCCAATGAGTCCAGCACTGCCTGTGTCTCATCATGGGAAGAGCCCTGCAGCTGCTGCACACCGTGTTCTGGATCAGGCCGGTGCTGCTCGGGTGGTATCTATCCAACGGGGTTGATTCCAGACGATGTCATCTTAGGCAAACTTGTTCACCAGGTGCTGAAGAAAAGTGGATGGTGGTGAGTGAGACCGGCACTGTTTTATAGGGTCCGGCTGCGTAGGGTTGAGTAGGCTCATCCTGATTGGCTGAGTATGTACATGCACATTTCAGTGTGCTCATCCACTCGTAGGAGTGGCTGTAGCAACAAAGCCCTGCTAGGGGCGGAGCCTGTCTGAAATAGAACTTTACAGATGTTGGAACAATCCTGCCCCTCCACCTGGCCCTTCTGTAAAAGTGCCTTTCTTTCCATAAGTGAGCTCCCATTGGTTTACAGCTTTGAATGATCCCTCCCCCACGTTATGACCCAACATCCTGTTTCAACAGAAAATAAGAGCAGAACATTATATACAAATACACAGGATTGTGTTGTTTCTAAAACAACACAACTTTAAAAAAATGTTTCATCAGAAAATCATGGCCAACCACTTCCATCCAGGTCATAAACTCTTTAAAGCCTTCACCCTTCGCAGAAGACTGATGTCTGACTGGCAGCACCAGAACCTCTCCACAGAGACACTTTCTTTCAGTACCATAACCTCTCCACACTTTCTTTCCAACTGCATCTTCAATGAGACCTGAAAGCCCCCACAAATCAGGACGTTAACCCCCCCTCCATTATATGTTACTTTATAGGACTTTTTACTTTGCACTTTATAATTTGAGATTGTTCTGTGTTGCTCCATCTTCTACTTGATGTGACGACTGTGCTGCATATTTGCACTAAGTCAAATTCCTCATTTGTAATTTATTTACTATGACTATTAAAATATCTTCAATCTTGAATCAAATACAGGTTTACAACTCTAGCATCTCAGCACTCCACTACTAACTAGTCTGTCTGAGACTATGTTTGGTCCTGATGATTCATGGTGGCTGGACTGAGGTTCTGGTAAGTGGAATCTCCCTGCAGAGTAGAGTATATTTGGTTCTGATCCATGGTGGCTGGACTGAGGCTCTGGTAAGTGGAGTCTCCCTGCAGAGTAGAGTATATTTGGTTCCGATCCATGGTGGCTGGATGGAGGCTCAGGTAGGTGGAGTCTGGCTGCAGAGTAGAGGATGTTTTGTTCTGATCCATGGTGGCTGGACTGAGGTTCTGGTAAGTGGAGTCTGGCTGCAGAGTAGAGGATGTTTGGTTCTGATCCATGGAGGCTGGACTGAGGTTCTGGTAAGTGGAGTCTGGCTGGGTTCTGGAGGCTGGAGCAGAGAGAGGAATCTGCAACAAACAATATTAAGTTAAGCAAGGTCACAACTCACAAGACATGACAGCACACCTGAAATACAATGGTAATAAGGATGTCAACAATTAATAATATTGATTAATTCCCATAACTATGGGGTTGGGGTGGACCCGGTACCGGGTCCGTCGGGCTTAGTTAAAAAGTGAAGATAGAGAAAACAAACCCTGCAAATCCTTAACAAAGGAGTAAGACCTTGACTGCATGGTTGACAAATATAAACGGTAGAGTTTACATGTTGTCCATTTGAGAAAACTCACTTTGTCGCTTTAGGAACAAAAAACCCTCACCATGGAATTTCAGTCTGCTCCCTTTTACCTACTTACCTCTTCAACTGTGCAACAGTGTAGTAACTGCTTTTTTTTTCTTACTTATAAAACTATCATCTATAATCTATAATATATCTATAATATCTATAATCTATATCTATATTAAAAAGGGGTATGGCAGTAGAAAGAAAATAACCACAGTGTATAGTGTACCACATTTAGCTGAATCATATTCAGACCAAATATGAATGCATGCAAAAGTATAAACACTTTTTAAATTCACCAACATGACAAGCAGCTGGGAGTGAAAGGGTCAAAGATCCACCACCCACAGTGATGAAGAAACAAAGATTCCTGTCTCAATAATTTACTAATTGATGACAGAAGAGGTCAGTAAAGGAACACAAGGCAGGGAGAAAAGGTAGACAAGCTTGTAATAAACAAGAGAGGAAGTTGATTGAGTGAAAGAGGAGGAAGATAGAAGAGAGGAAGATGAGGAGAGGAGGATGTATTTGGGTGAAGAAGAGGAAAGAGAGATGAAGTGATACTCAGTCAGATGAGCTTTCAAGTTGTAGCCTGCTATAAGACAGAGTGACTCTGCAGGAGGAAAGTACTTTTCTTTTGGACTTGTTTAGTTCCTCTTCTCACCTGCAGCATGTTGTCTGCTCCTCCTCCAGGTCCAGATGGTTGTTGGGAGGTCCTCTTCCTTCTGCTTAGGACAATGAATGAACAACTGAATTCCTGAACACAGTGAATTTTAAATGGCCAAATGTCCAACATAACCTGAGTGAAACAGAATTGCTCACCTAATCCAAAGGATGAGGAGTAGGATGACCAGGAGAAGAGTCGTAGTTAATGGTACTGCAGTGACTGTTGATTTCCTTGATGCTGGGAATCCGATGGAAATACAGACATGATTTAGGATGTTTACGTCCATTACAGATTAATAATCTGTAAACTGTTTTTATATAGGATACCATTATGTGTAAATGTGAAATTATATATATACCGTATATATATATATATAAATAATAACAAGATCTTCCCAGTTGTTCTGGGGTGTGAACCCCCAGAACAGCTGGGAAGATCTTGTTGACAAGAGTGAATATGTAAATGCTCTCCTGTCACTCAACCTTTGCTGTCATTGTGCCCTTGAGCAAGGCACTTCATCTCCAAGTGCTGCAGTGGAGCTGCTCAGTGAACTACAGTCACACACTGGTTGTACTGGGCAGCTCCCAGTTGAAAGTGAAGCAGCAAAAAACATACATGCTCAGCTCAGCCGGGAGCATTACAGCGACACACTGGAGCTGATTGACATGGTCGGAGCCAATGACAGAGCATGTGACAGAGCTTGCAAGCGGGGGAGCGGATATCCTGCTGCCACCGAAACAGCCGCTCGAATGGCAGAGCAGCTTTAGAGCAGGGGAGGGCTTATGCCTGTTGCCTGTTTCCATGGCGCCAGACTCTCTGACGGAAGGGAAGAGAGGCTGGCTAGCGAGACCATAGATATATAAAGGCTAGATGGCTTAACACTAGAAGGGCCGTCAAAGGGGTCACGTGACCCCTGTGAGTTAAAATAAAATATATCTTTGCACTCGATCGAGTTCCAAATCCCTACTTTCTTGACTTTTCCTAAATATGTCTGTTGTACGACCCTGTGTTCATACATTTTCAAAATCAGACCGATATCATGCGCTATCTACGCTTTGATGACAAGAGCACAAGGGCTGCCGGCCTTGTGGAGGACAAATTTGCCATGATAGCAGAGACACCTCCCCTCTCCCCGGCCAGTACATTTAGCATTTGAATAGAATTAATTTCGCATTTGAATAGAATTGACAGGGAGACTCCACACAAGAGGTGCAAATGCACAGCCTCTCATTCAAATGACTAGGGGTCAGTCGACCCCTCTTCTGGCCCTTGTGGTTCCTATTACAAGGCTACACAAAACTGATTACAAGATTGAACAAAACAAACATGCCTCAAATGGTGATCCTGCCGACACTACGCCAAATGTGGTAACCCGCACTTTAGGATGCACCTTTTAAGAGTCTGTAAATGCACCTGTTAAGAATTTCCAGTATGACAACGCCACCTTCTGTTTAACGAGCGGAAGGAGCTCGACCCAATGACAAAAAGGATAAATGACCTTGGTTCAAATGGAATCACCACTGAGGCATGAATGTGTATATTATAACAATCATCAGTTTTATTACAAAGTTTAAATAAAATTGCCTATCCTAAAAGTACAGTTGCTTGTGGCCATCCAGTTTGGCCAACCACCTCTACCGTCTCCGCCCGAAAACCCCCAGGGTGCCTGAGCGCGCTCCCACGCCCCGCCGCAGCCCACCGACCGGAACACCTAGTGAGAAGGAGAGAAAGAGGGAAAATAGCACTACAAGCCAGCATGCAAAAACCACTACAGAAAAAGGGGAAGCATGCACTCCCCTGTTGTCCCACTACAAACAACAAACTACACGCCAACCCTGTGCACACTTAAGACGTATCACTATACCACCTCACGTGGAAGGATTAAGAAAAGCTCCCCCCACCAGTGCCCTACACCGGCAGCTGCGACGAAGGTGGAGGCGGACACCCGACAGCCCACCCAGAGTCAGGACGCGCTGGCCCGGCCCAGCTGCGAGTCAGTGGTCGACCAAAAAGGAGTACAAAAGGTTGACAATGTTTAGGTCACAACCACAGCACTGGTGTTGTACACATCATGGTCTAATCACCAGGTAGCAATCACAGAATATTTAGCAACAGTGGAAATATTCAACTCAACAATAAAAGCCCTAGGAAACAGTGGCTGATCGCCCCACACTGAGATATGTCTGTCCGTCTGGTTGGAAGAAAAACACACACACCATTAGAATGGAATATATAACAAAATAAATCAAATAAACCAAAAACAACCAAAACACATACTTGTTACATGCCACAAATGGGCCAAATGGATAAGTCTCTGCCCGGTTCTCCTATACTTTCTGCAGGCATAGAGATAGATAAGATAATTAAAACAAATTAGCACACACACACAAACAGTGTAAATTTCAACTTCCATTACGGCATACCAGTCAGAGCACTGAGTGAAAGCCAAATACAGCCGGCATCAAGCTCTCCAGTTTCCTTTTGTGGGCACAGAGAGCGAATTTAAAACACAGCCACACATAACAGCATTAAAACCTCAGCTATCAGAGCATAGCCTACCAGTTTACAGGAATGAGCAATGCAGTCAAGAGTCCCTGTCGTGCCTTGTGTGGGAGAGACACGACGTGCAACCAGACAGGTGAGCGTCTCCTTCTGTCTATGGAGACAAGTAAGCCAGACCTACCCTAATGATGCCTTCACCCCTGGTGTGGTGATTATGCAGCTGTGGAGAGTTGCAGTGCTTAATTGAATGATTGGCCCTATTGGGCCTCCACTGAGTGTCCCAGGACACCACATATATAAGACGTAAATGGCGCGAGGCAGGAGTAAACTGAAAACTATCTGCTTTCAGTATGTTGGAGTCCAGGTATGTTTTGTACAAGGACGTCTCTCAGTGTGTTGCTGTTAACTCCCCATTTCGTTGTTTTCTTTTTGTTGATCTCGTCTTTTTCCTCTTTGACTTGATTTGTATCAGTGATAAGAGCGCCTGGCTGCTGCTTGCTGCAAGTTGTAAACAGAGGGTTCGACAGTTGACAGCTGAGAGCCCGGCTTCTGTCAGCTGACCAGAACGAAAATCAGATTTCTAAATAGCCGTTATTTTAATAAACTGAGCCCTCAGGGGTAATCTAAATAGTTACTTTGACCGACTCAATTTTTTTCTCAACTTAGACAAGTGCCATATTAACCCTTAATGGGGGTATAGAGCTCAAACTGCTCTCTTGATAACTCTGTTGAAACTATGGCGCATTGATATGAATGGTGAACAGACCATTTGGCTGAACGACTTTACCAACCAGACCATGGTATAATTAAGCAATATAGCATGAGAGCTAGTGTGTTGTGGCAAATATATCCCGCTGATCAGTTGTTATCCCACGAGGCCGCAGGCCTCGTGGGATAACAACTGATCCACAACACACGCTGCTCGAGTGCTATATTGCTTTTATAAAACAGTTTCCAAGTATGATAATATAAATATAATAATAATACTATAAGTCCAACTGGCATGGTATTCTGATAGAGTCAGTTGAAACACTACTGTAAGGCGGGACCTCTAGCAAGAAGATAGACGTGCGGGTGATTTGATTGGATCGTTCTGGAGACTGAAGTTGACATTGGCCAATCCTGGCGCTTGCTGAGAAGCTGAGAGCTTTCTGGAAACCCCGACAGGCAGCTTGAGCGCAGCGCTGCATTCTCAGCACTTGCTGAGAAGCTGAGTGCTTTCTGCAAAGCCCGACACCAACTAACGTTACGGGGTTAAATGCGGGGTTAACAGCCTTTTTTTTGCAAAGAAGACATTAGCCCGCATCTATTCTTGTACAAAACATAATTTTCTGCGAAGTATTAGTAAAGTTATAAGCGAAGATCGATTCACAAGGATCTGACAGCTGTCTCCGCCATTTGTTTTTTTTGAGGTAACCAAAGGCTTTTAGTAAGAGAGTTGCCATGGCAACCAATAACCCATTGCCATGGGTTATTGGAGTGGGTTATTGGATTTATACAATGGCTGTGAACCAATCAGATTGCTTGATTTGAGAGAGCCGTTTTATAAAAGCCTTTAGTTAATGATGGACTAATCACTTACAAAACATGAATATACATTTGTAGATGATTAATACATGCTATGTTAACATATCACAAATGTGTTGTAAGTCATCTATAAACTTTTAGTAAATTAAGTGTTCCTCACCTGTGTTGGGGCCATATATTGACTGAAAACTGACATTCTCTAAAGGCTCATTTCCACCACATATAACAGCACAGTACAGCTCTACTCGATCTGGTCTTACTCGGCTCTACTTGATATAGACTCTGTTTCCATAGCAAGTTTACTCTGCCCTCCGCCCATAACCGAAGTAGGCTACAACATATAACTTTAAAATTAAATCCATACACAGAACTTTTAAACTGTTTATGAAATACTGGTGCCTCTAAATGACCTACAGTGTACATGGGCAAATGTGACAATCAGCCAGGAGAATGGATATCACTTTGTTGTTACTCAAACTCACATGCATGCGCTGCGCGAGGGACGGGGGTTGCGCTACAGGGAGAAGTGAAGCCTCTACCCCGGCGGCCTCTCACCAGGCAAGACCGCGGCTTCGCTAAACCCCCGCCTGCGGCCTAGCGGACTTTTTTTCTCTCAAAACAATTGAAAACCACCGTCATGTTAAAGCTGAGTAAGGAGATGGATTTTATTTCACCAGAGCCGAAGGCAGCAACACAAAAGACTGATGGAAATAACATAACAGAAGAGAAGGTAAGCGCCACTAAACTGGTATGCAGCATTGACAGTCAGTAGATAGAGTAAACACGATTCTGACTGACCAATCAGTCGTCTACAGTGTTTTCACGTCACGGTATGGTACCGGCTGGAACCTCAACAAAGCAGGTACCAAAACTAGCACGACTCAACCCCGACTCAACCCGGGCTGTCCACGTTTTTGATCGGTGGAATGAGACAAAAAAGCGAGACGAGCTGGGCGGGGCCGCGTTGATACCAGCGGTGGAAATGGGCCAATACACACACACACACACACACACACACACACACGAGAGAGCGAGTCAAAATATCAGATGTTAATACTGTAGAATGTATAGACTCTACAAAGTATATATCTACAGTTTATACAACAGGTAGTTCCGGCCGAGCAATTTGATTGGACAAGAGGGATCTTACGAGTGCCTATATTTCACGATAATGCACTGGCGCTTCACTGTGTGTAGGGTAGGCTATATCACTCCGCTTCACAGCTGCTCTAATCAACAAAACAAACACCAGCCACGTTACATTGAACGTCATTCAAAGCGTAACCGAGAGCGCAAAGATGGATTTTTTTCCTAACATAACTTTTGACTTAAACTATGAATGCTCGTCAGAAGAGGACGAGGGGGAGCAACATTCTTCTGCGGAAACCTCCAGGGGCCGGTTGCACCAACTGGTCTTAACTATGCCTGGTCGTAACTCCTACGTCGGTCTTATAAGACCATGGACGCCTGTTGCACCAACACGGCTTACGTCTGGTCAGTATGCTGGTCGTAGCAATGCGCGTCCATGTGAATTGCCAGGGAATGCCCCCTGATTGGATGATGTTGCAAAAAATGTGCCTCGCGACCTGCTTGGAGCACTGTGCCACTACGCTCTCTCAGCCACTACTGTAAAACACCCTCCCTCCTCTCACCCTCCCTCGCTCCGGGGGAAAAATGGCGGCTATTGAGCCAGACAGACAGTCTGAATGAAATTGAATGTAACGTTCCCAATTCTATGTATTACATTCTAAAAAACTAACGGCAACATTTTGGAAGGCTATTGCCACACAACTAGTTCGTTGTAATCTAACAGCATGCTTCAAAAGACAGAGAACTGGCTGTGTTACGACGATCAGGGTAAGGACTCAAAACGGTCTCCGCTGATAAGACACGGAGATCTCTGGCAGGCGCTACGCCTCCTCGCTCCTCCTGCCAGGCGGGCTGATTAGGCTACATTTTCTGCAAAGGGAAAGCTGGGGGGACTATTTTTGTTGGCGGAGGAATAAATACAGAAATCATCTATTTTCTCAGCTTTTTGTCATTTTTTTTAATCAGCTTTGTTTAATAGAACTGTTGTATAAAAGCAATATCACACTCGAGGTCGTGCATTGTTGGCTAATATTGGCACTGCTGTGATTATCTACGGCACTCGGCCTGCGGCCTCGTGCCTGCGACCGAATCACAGCAGTGCCAATATTAGCCAACAATGCACTCCCTCTCGTGTGATATTGCTTAAGTAGAATGTATAGACTCTACACAGTATATATCTACAGTGTAGAATGTATAGACTCTACAAAGTATATATCTACAGTGTAGAATGTATAGACTCTACACAGTATATATCTACAGTGTAGAATGTATAGACTCTACACAGTATATATCTACAGTGTAGAATGTATAGACTCTACACAGTATATATCTACAGTGTAGAATGTATAGACTCTACACAGTATATATCTACAGTGTAGATATATACATGTTCCTACACAGTATATATCTACAGTGTAGAATGTATAGACTCTACAAAGTATATATATACAGTGTAGAATGTATAGACTCTACACAGTATATATCTACAGTGTAGAATGTATAGACTCTACACAGTATATATCTACAGTGTAGAATGTATAGACTCTACACAGTATATATCTACAGTGTAGAATGTATAGACTCTACACAGTATATATCTACAGTGTAGAATGTATAGACTCTACACAGTATATATCTACAGTGTAGAATGTATAGACTCTACACAGTATATATCTACAGTGTAGAATGTATAGACTCTACACAGTATATATCTACAGTGTAGAATGTATAGACTCTACACAGTATATATCTACAGTGTAGAATGTATAGACTCTACACAGTATATATCTACAGTGTAGAATGTATAGCCTCTACACAGTATATATCTACAGTGTAGAATGTATAGACTCTACACAGTATATATCTACAGTGTAGAATGTATAGACTCTACACAGTATATATCTACAGTGTAGAATGTATAGACTCTACACAGTATATATCTACAGTGTAGAATGTATAGACTCTACACAGTATATATCTACAGTATAGAATGTATAGACTCTACACAGTATATATCTACAGTGTAGAATGTATAGACTCTACACAGTATATATCTACAGTATAGAATGTATAGACTCTACACAGTATATATCTACAGTGTAGAATGTATAGACTCTACACATTATCTATCTACAGTATAGAATGTATAGACTCTACACAGTATATATCTACAGTATAGAATGTATAGACTCTACACAGTATATATCTACAGTGTAGAATGTATAGACTCTACACAGTATATATCTACAGTATAGAATGTATACTCTACACAGTATATATCTACAGTGTAGAATGTATAGACTCTACACAGTATATATCTACAGTATAGAATGTATAGACTCTACACAGTATATATCTACAGTGTAGAATGTATAGACTCTACACAGTATATATCTACAGTATAGAATGTATAGACTCTTCTACACAGTATATATCTACAGTGTAGAATGTATAGACTCTACACAGTATCTACAGTATAGAATGTATAGACTCTACACAGTATATATCTACAGTGTAGAATGTATAGACTCTTCTACACAGTATATACTGTATCTACAGTGTAGAATGTAGAGACTCTACTACACAGTATAAACATAATAGTATAGTATAGTGTGTAGAATAGAGTGTTAGTGAGTTAGTTGAGTTGAGTTGAGTTTATTTTTTATCTCGAACAATCAACCATATAAAATACAATAAAAAGGATAAAACACAAAACACAAAACATAAACATTTGAATCTAACAAATCTCAAAAAAGCAAAACGTTCGAGAAGGAGCAGAAGGAAGCAAATGCTTATCTAGTCCTGCCCCTTTCTTCACAATATAACAAATCTCTTACAATGTTAAAATAAAAATAGAATAAAGAAAAAACAAATTATAAACAAATCAAAAGAAAAAAAAATACACTTTAGTGATCCTCAGTTTTGTACTTATCAATTAGTGTTTTCTTATATCTGTTTTTGAACAATACAATGTTCTTACTCCTTTTAGTTTCCTCATCTAAACCATTCCACAGGGTTACCCCACAAACTGAAACACACAAACTTTTAAGGGTAGTGCGTACATAGGGTTGTTTCAGATTAAGTTTCCCTCTTAACTCATACCTTCCCTCTCTATCCATGAACAGTTTTTGTATGTTACTTGGCAGTACATTATTCCTTGCTTTAAACATTATTAGTGCAGTTCTAAGTTTCACAATATCCACAAATTTCAAAGTCTGTGTCTTAAGAAACAATTGATTAGTATGCTCACGATACCCAACATGATTTACCAACCGTATTGCTTTTTTTTGCAATGTGCATATCTTCTGTGTGGTGCTCTTATAAGTATTACCCCATACTTCCACACAGTAGATCAGATGTGGCAATATAAGTGTGCAATACAGAGTGTACAGTGTTTCCTGATTTAGTATGCATCTTATTTTACCTAATATTCCTAGGCTCCTGGCAATCTTGGTGCACAACATTTTTATCTGGGGTTTCCAGCAGAGCTTATGGTCAATTACAACCCCCAGAAACTTGTTTTCATAAACTCTTTCTATTTCCACATGATCAATTTTCACTTGAACATCTGTGTTTATTTTACTGTTTCCAAATAACATAAATTTAGTTTTGTTCAAGTTTAGAGATAATTTGTTTGTGTCAAACCAACATTTTAATTTACCCATTTCTTTCGTAACCATCTCCAAGAGCTGCTGCAAATTCTTCCCAGAACAAAAAATATTTGTGTTGTCTGCAAAAACAACAAATTTCAATACATTAGATACTTTACAAATGTCATTGATGTATAGAATAAATAATTTTGGGCCCAGGACTGACCCCTGTGGGACACCACAGGTAATGTTTAGGCACATTGACTTGTGATGACCCATCTGTACAAATTGCTGCCTATTTCCTATATAACTTTTCAACCAATCAAAAGCCACCCCTCTAACACCATACCCATTCAACTTTCTGAGCAATATCTCATGGTCAATCGTATCAAATGCTTTCTTTAGATCAATGAATATACCAACTGCATATTTTTTGTTATCTATACATCCGGTTAATTCCTCTACTAACTCCATTAATGCCATAGAAGTTGATCTATCTGATCTGAAACCGTACTGACTGTCCATTAGCAAATTATGCTTTTCAATAAAATTGTCCAGTCTTGAAACAAAGAGCTTTTCAAGTATTTTTGAGAACTGAGAGAGTAAGGAAACCGGTCTATAGTTAGTGTAAAGATGTTTGTCACCAGCTTTATATAATGGGATGACTTTAGCAACTTTCATTTTGTCTGGAAATGTACCGGTTTTGAATGATAAATTACATATATGTGTTAGTGGATCAACAATTCCATCTATTAACTTCTTTACTAGAGTCATATCAATGTTATTCCAATCTGTTGAAGTCTTATTCATACACATATTTACAATATCAACAATTTCTTTTTTTTCTACAGTTCCCAAAAAGATTGAGTTTGTGTTTCTTTCTTCACAGTCTTCATCAGCACATTTCTTCACAGTAGTATTTATTTCATTGGCCAGTTTTGGACCCACATTAACAAAGAAGTTGTTGAATCCTTCAACTACATCTTCCATATTGGTCATCGTCATGTTGTTCTCAATAAAATGTTCTGGATAAGTTGGATTAGTTTGTCTTTTCCTAATAATACTATTTAGTATTTTCCATATCCCTTTAGCATTGTTTTTATTATTTTCTTCTTCTTCTTCTTCTTTCGTGTATCGTCAGATGGCCAACTCAGTGTCGTGCAGCCATGCCCTCGTCTCCGGTCCTAAGTCGAAGAGGCCGGCTTCTGAGGGTGGGCTGTAAAGGGGGCAGCTGGTGATAATGTGCTCGGCAGTCTGTTCAGGCTCGCCACACTCGCATGCTGCACTGTCCGATAGGCCCCACTTCATCAGGGATGACTTGAAGCGTCCGACGCCAGAGCGCAGACGGTTCAGTAAGGTCCATAGATGGCGTGGCATGTCTTCTCCTTTAACACCGCCTCCTGGGTCCCGGATGTATTGTTGAATGCGGGAGGGCCCAGCCGTCTCCCACATCTGTTCCCAGGATGCTGCCAGCCAGGCGCCTCTGGACAAGTCCTCAGGGATGGAATGCAGCATCTCTTGTGCTGCCTTGTTGTAGGGATGGCGAGACTTGAGCCTGCATGGTGGTGCCGGTGTTGTTGTGGCTTTGTGCAGGATGTGCCAGTCGTGCTTCTGGGCTTTTCTTGCCAGGGCGAGGGTAGCCGCATCCCGTCGGAGACTGGCTGGGGCGATTCCAGCTAGGACTGGCAGGTAGGACACAGGGGTGGGTTTCAGACAACCAGTAACTATGCGGAGGGCGCTGTTGATGACAGTATCTACCTTGTTCACATGTGGACTTCTGCTCCAGGCTGGGGCGCAGTATTCTGCTACGGGTAGGACCAGGGCTTGCGTGAATATGCGAAGGGTCTGGGGGGAAGCTCCCCAAGTCGAACCTGCCAGGCGGCGGATGAGCGAGACCCTTGCTGTTGTCTTGGCCTTCACTTCATCCAGGTGTTGCTTGTAAAACAGTGTCCGGTCCAAGCATACGCCGAGGTACTTGGGGGCTTGCTGGAACTCCAGGCGGTTGTTGCCGACATGCACATCCAGTTCCCTTCTTGCTTCCCGATTGTTAAGGTGGTACGCTGCAGATACCGTCTTGCCCATGCTAAGCTGAAGGTGCCACTTCTGGAGGTAGTCTGCCAGGATGCCCATGTCTCGGTTGAGGCCATCTTCCATCGCCTTCCATGTTGGGCGTCGAAGCATGATGGCCAAGTCGTCCGCATAGCCATACTTGGTAGATGTTGTATCCGGCAGGTCGTGAATGTAGATGTTAAACAACATTGGTGAGAGGACGGAGCCTTGCGGGACACCGTTCTTCAACCTTCTGAGCCTGCTGGTCTGGCCATCGCTGGTCTGTAGGATGAAGCTACGGTTCGATAGCATCTCCATGATGAACCTCACCATATGCTGGTCCGGGATTGTCCTCAACAGCTTTAGATGTAGCCCACGATGCCACACGGTATCATAGGCAGCTGTCAGGTCCAGGAATACTACTCCAGCTTTCTCGTTATCCTGAAAGCTGTCCTCGATGTCCTGAGTGAGTAGCGTTACCTGATCCACTGTTGACCTGCCTCGGCGGAAGCCGGCTTGTTCCGGTGGGAGTTGTGGGTCCACCACTGGCTCGATGCGGCTGTGAATCAGCCTCTCCAGGATTTTATATGGGACACTGAGCAGAGAGATGGGCCTGTAGGACTTCGGGTCTTCGGCGGGTTTGTTCGGCTTTGGCAAGGCTATGACGGAAGCACGGCGCCAGGTCTTTGGGAGCTTGGACCTTCGGAAGCATGATGAGAAGAACGAGCATAGCCAGTGAGATGTTCTTTCACTTTGGTGTATGACAAACTCTGGGTGGATATTGTCTCGACCTGGTGACTTGCCCGGCTTCAGTTTGTTGATTGCTGCACTTAGTTCGGCCACTGTGAAGTCTCCTGAGAGGTCAGCATCGACGCTGGCTGCCCTGGAGAGAGATGATACCTCACACGAGGTCAGTCGTGTGAAGTTTTTATCAGCATCAGGGAAGCGACCATTTTTCAGGAGCTGGGAAGCAATGGCATCTGCTGTCACTGGACACCTGCGAGGGGTTGTTTTTCTCCCTGAGAGCAGGTTGATGGTCTGCCACGCCTTCCGGCTAGAGTGGGTGAAGTCGATAGATTCCACTACTTCAGTCCACTTGGCCCTTCGGGTGTCATCCAGCTTCTGCAGTAGAGTTGTTGCTGTTGCGTTCATTTCTTCCCTGGAGCTTGCCTGCTGGTGTTGGCGCAGCAGGCAGCTGCACTCCTTGTCCCAGCCCGGGATGTAGTTCTTGTTGTAGCCGCGTGGGATGTTGTGCTTTGCTGCCCTCAGGAGGACTTCACAGTAGGCGGCGTATGCAGCATCCACATCAGCTGCTTCTGGGTCCAGGAGACCAGCAGTTCTTCTTTCCGTTTCCGCCATAAACCCCTGCCAGTTCGCCTTCCTGAAATTCCATCTCCTGACCGGTTTGCCAGCTACCGGCTGTACCAGTGATGGTACTTTGATGATGGATGGCCGGTGGTGTGAACGAGGGAACCTGTCCAAGACACGTCTCTCCGGTTTCAGGTCGTTATTGCGGCATACGGCGAAGGCCAGGTCTGGGTTGGTGTAAGAGTTCCAGCGTGCAGAAAAGAAGCTTGGGGGCTCTTTTGGGTCGAAGAGCAGCAGTGCTTCAGTGTTAGAAGCCCATTCACTCAGCGCTTCACCATCCTGTGATGTGTGGTTGTAACCCCAATCTGTATGTTGGCAGTTGAAGTCACCTGCATAGATGGTGGGAGGAGACACAGATGGGAGTGATGATACAGTCAGCGCTGTTGGTGGGGGCTTGTATACATTCACAACAGATGTTTCTTGGATTTTGGTGACCAGCCACTCAATATTGCAGCCAGGTGGAGATTGACTGGTGGCTGACCAGCTCAGTCCTTCCCGGACAAAGGTTGCCATTCCATGCTTCTTGCTGTGGATGGATCCAGCGAGGGAGAACCCAGGCAGTTTGAGGTTGTCGTCAAAGACCCGGTGTGTCTCTTGCAGGAGGACAGCTGCCACTTTGTTGGAATCGGCGAGGTGTCTGATGACTTCGAGTTTGGCGATGGTAAGGCCCTCGACGTTGAGTTGGAGCACCGGCAGACCTTGGTTTTCGACGGTGGGGGTGTCCGCCTGTCCTGAAGAGGACGTTCTCTGCCTTGGTCTTGACCTCGGCTTGTACCTTGGTCTGCCAGCTCGATGATTCTTCGGCGACATTAGTTTCATGAGTTGGTCTTGCACCATTTCTCATTACTCGCAGGAGAGGCCACGTGGAGGCTGTCGTCTTCTCCCCTACTTATACTTATTTTCTAGTATTTTGGTATAATAATCCTTCTTACATGTCCTCATAATATTAATCAACTTATTTTTGTATTTCTTATATTTTTGTTCTGCCTCTGATGTTCTATATTTTATAAATTGCCTATATAGAGTATTCTTTTTTTTACATGCATTTTGCAGTCCCTTGGACATCCATGGGTTTTCTGGATATTTATTCTTCTTCTTATACTGTTTTAATGGGCAATTTTTGTCATATAAAGTTGTAAATATGTCTAAGAATAACTCATAAGCTCTGTCAACATTGGCTTCTTCGCATACTCCATTCCAGTTATAATTCAGTAAGTCATTTCTAAATGCAGATATAGATTCTTCAGTTCTTACTCGCCTGCATTTTATTTCATCAAACTCCCTTTTCTTCTTATAACTACATTCATAAATTGTAAAGACAGGCAGGTGATCGCTAATATCATTCATTAATAATCCACTCACAGAGTTTCTATCCATATTGTTTGTAAATATATTGTCAATCAGAGTAGCACAATGGGATGTTATTCTACTTGGTTTTGTGATTGTTGGAAAAAAACTCATACTATACATTACTTCAATGAATTTGTCTGTCAATTTGTGCTTGTTGGGATTCAACAAATCTATGTTAAAATCCCCACAAATGAAATTGATCTTTTGTTTAGTTTTGGTAAACAAACTTTCCATATTGTCTGTGAAGGTATCCATGTTGGATCCTGGTTTCCTATACACACAACTGACAATTATATTTTTCTTTCTTTCCATACATATTTCAATAGTAATACACTCCATCACATCATCAATGATTACTGACATGTTGTCAACAACCTTATAAGTGAGGCCTTTATCAACGAAAAGAGCCACACCTCCACCATTTTTGCTCTCTCTATTAATGAAATTGAATTCATACCCCTGTAGATCAAAATCTGTTCCCTTGTCTGCATTGAGCCAAGTTTCTGAAACCGCTATAATGTTAAAGGGTTTTTTAAAATGACTTAAGTATTCTTTTATATTCTGGAAGTTCGCATACAGACTTCTGCTGTTGAAATGAATGATAGATATTCCATACTCATATTTAATCTTCATATTAAACTGCTGCTCTGTGAAATAGCAGCAATTTGTATTATCAAAAAAGTTAAACTCTGAATCTAAGTCTTGTTCAGATTCTAGCATATAATGATGTTAAGTGCTGAAATATATCATACTGAAATCAACAATATAGTACAATGGAAATACACCATGATGCTCATCATCAAGGTGCTCTTTTTAGGCTTTGTCAAACCTCTCAAGTTGTTCTATGTTCCTGACACAGAGCACCTTGGCTTGCTCTGGTGTGCCCTTCGTTTTTATAAAGACTTTGCAATTGACAGACCAAGTAGACTGGATCTTTTCCTGCTTCCTTAAGAACCTTGCTTTCCTTGCGATTTCTGCATTTTTTTTGTGAGGTGCTCATTGATGTAAACATTTGTGCCCTTAAGATTCCTCCCCTGCCTAAGCAGATCAACTTTGTGCTTCCTATTAGCAAAACGCACAATGACTGCAGGCTTGTCCTTCTGGTTCTTTGTTGGCAGTATGTGACAGGCCTCAATATTGTTTTTGTCTATATCAATGTTTTTGCCATGAAGGAATGCAGTTACCTGTTCCTCTGTTGATTCCTCATGATCTTGACTGTCCTCCTTCCCACGGCCTTTCACGGCATGGGAGTAAGACCTTGGCTTAATCACCAGTCCGGATATTATGACATCATTTATTCGTGAGTACTGTTCCAGGTCAGATACTCTGTTTTCCAAATAGTCAATTTTCTTCTCCTGTTCCTCGTTCTGTGTTTTGAGATCTTTGATTTCACTCATCAAGTTCATTATAGTGCGCTGTTGACTGTTATGGTCGCCATTTCAGCCGTCATCATGCTCATTGTAGCTTTTAGCTCCTCCATGTCTTTCTTGAGTTCCTTGGTCCCCATCGTGCCTCTAGGCTGCTGCTGGGGCCTGGGCTTGACCTGATGGTATCTGGCTGCTCCTGGAATCTGGGCCTGGCCTGGTGGTAGCTGGCTGCTGCCTGGGCCTGGCCTGGTGGTGGATGGCTGCTCCTGGAGTCTGGGCCTGGCCTGGTGGTGGATGGCTGGTGCTTGATCCTGGCCTGGTGGTGGATGGCTGCTGCTTGGTGGATGGCTGCTCCTGGAGTCTGGGCCTGGCCTGGTGGTGGATGGCTGGTGCTTGATCCTGGGCCTAGCCTGATGGTATCTGGCTGCTCCTGGAGTCTGGGCCTGGCCTGGTGGTGGATGGCTGGTGCTTGATCCTGGGCCTAGCCTGATGGTATCTGGCTGCTCCTGGAGTCTGGGCCTGTCCTGGTGGTGGATGGCTGGTGCTTGATCCTGGGCCTAGCCTGATGGTATCTGGCTGCTCCTGGAGTCTGGGCCTGGGCCTGGCCTGGTGGTGGATGGCTGCTCCTGGAGTCTGGGCCTGGCCTGGTGGTGGATGGCTGCTCCTGGAGTCTGGGCCTGGCCTGGTGGTGGATGGCTGTTGCTGGAGTCTGGGCCTGGCCTGGTGGTAGCTGGCTGCTGCTCGGCTAGCCTGGTGATGAATATCTGAAGCTTGATCTCAATCTGGCTTCATTCACAGTTTTAACTTTAAGTCGCAAATTTCACTCAAAACACTTAATAGCAAGTGATGAAACTTGGATGGAAAAAATGTTGAGGATTACAAAGATTTCCAATAGATTCACAATAGATTTACTCCTCTGCTGCTCTGCTGCTGCTGCTGCTGCTCCTGTGGAAAGGCTATCATATATTAATTTACTTATATTGACCCATATATATATATATATAAATATATATATATATATATATATATATATATATACATATACATATAGATATACATATATGAAGAGTGGGATGATGGACTAACAGACGTTAGTTAAATTGATCATCCAATTAATCTCTGAATGGAGTGAACACAAATTCATTCGTTCAAATATACATACTTCAGCATGCGCTGGGACGCGTCATCAGTGATGTTGACTGGGGTCGCAAGGTGTTTCAGGTCATTCCAACATCATACACCCTCGCCCAGTAGACCCGGCCGAGGCCGATTAAGACCCCGACCCGCGTCCCGGAAGCAGCCGCTACGGATCAGCCTTCCTACTCTGTCTGCAACGTTGCCCACGGAAGGGTTGATCACTCCCAATCCGCTGCAATAGAGCCAGTGCTACGTCGCAGCATTGAAAGACCCTTCGGTGCATGGAGGCTAAGGCATTGTGGGTTGTCTCCCAGCCGCTCTCCTCCTTCGTCTTACCGGGCCCTCTCCCAACAACACAGGCAGCTAGTCTGTACCTGGTTGTCAGGCATCCAATGGAAAAATAGATGCCTCAAGAAGGCCTGTGCGCTGCACGTCATCCGGCTGCGCCGAGCACCTCGCTCTAGCCTGGAGGACCCCAGGCCGCGCCGATGTTTACACAGATTTTCGGGAGACTAATCCGTAGCGTTTGTGGATTTCTCCCTCACGAGAGAGCCAGTCTGGGTTGCTAACCCATCCCGTACCGGGTTGCCGTCTCTCCGACCGTCAACTGTCTCTCCAGTTTGTCACCAATCTATTCCTTGGTTGTCACCTAGTCTATTCCTAAGCGTCACTGGCCAGGGAAACCAGGGTTCTACGTTCAAATATACATACTTCAGCATGCGCTGGGACGCGTCATCAGTGATGTTGACTGGGGTCGCAAGGTGTTTCGGGTCATTCCAACATCATACACCCTCGCCCAGTAGACCCGGCCGAGGCCGATTAAGACCCCGACCCGCGTCCCGGAAGCAGCCGCTACGGATCAGCCTTCCCACTCTGTCTGCAACGTTGCCTGCGGAAGGGTTGATCACTCCCAATCCGCTGCAATAGAGCCAGTGCTACGTCGCAGCATTGAAAGACCCTTCGGTGCATGGAGGCTAAGGCATTGTGGGTTGTCTCCCAGCCGCTCTCCTCCTTCGTCTTACCGGGCCCTCTCCCAACAACACAGGCAGCTAGTCTGTACCTGGTTGTCAAGCATCCAATGGAAAAATAGATGCCTCAAGAAGGCCTGTGCGCTGCACGTCATCCGGCTGCGCCAAGCACCTCGCTCTAGCCTGGAGGACCCCAGGCCGCGCCGATGTTTACACAGATTTTCGGGAGACTAATCCGTAGCGTTTGTGGATTTCTCCCTCACGAGAGAGCCAGTGTGGGTTGCTAACCCATCCCGTACCGGGTTGCCGTCTCTCCGACCATCAACTGTCTCTCCAGTTTGTCACCAATCTATTCCTTGGTTGTCACCTAGTCTATTCCTAAGCGTCACTGGCCAGGGAAACCAGGGTTCTACGTTCAAATATACATACTTCAGCATGCGCTGGGATGCGTCATCAGTGATGTTGACTGGGGTCGCAAGGTGTTTCGGGTCATTCCAACATCATACACCCTCGCCCAGTAGACCCGGCCGAGGCCGATTAAGACCCCGACCCGCGTCCCGGAAGCAGCCGCTACGGATCAGCCTTCCTACTCTGTCTGCAACGTTGCCCGCGGAAGGGTTGATCACTCCCAATCCGCTGCAATAGAGCCAGTGCTACGTCGCAGCATTGAAAGACCCTTCGGTGCATGGAGGCTAAGGCATTGTGGGTTGTCTCCCAGCCGCTCTCCTCCTTCGTCTTACCGGGCCCTCTCCCAACAACACAGTCTGTACCTGGTTGTCAGGCATCCAATGGAAAAATAGATGCCTCAAGAAGGCCTGTGCGCTGCACGTCATCCGGCTGCGCCGAGCACCTCGCTCTAGCCTGGAGGACCCCAGGCCGCGCCGATGTTTACACAGATTTTCGGGAGACTAATCCGTAGCGTTTGTGGATTTCTCCCTCACGAGAGAACCAGTCTGGGTTGCTAACCCATCCCGTACCGGGTTGCCGTCTCTCCGACCGTCATGGATATCATCTCCATCAATTTGACATGAAACTGTTCTCACAATATTCAACAGTATTGTCCACATTCAGATGTCATCAGTTAGTTTAAATGTACCATGCTGTTGTATATATCAGTTTGTGTTCAACATACCTGTGATGACGCTCAGAGTTGTTCCAGGAAAATCTTTTCCCCATGACAGCCCCCTTGTTTTGAATATGAAGCGATACTGGTCTGAATCGCTTTCTCTCAGGTCAGTGATTGTCAGAGTGGAGCTTCCTCTCTTTGCTGTCTCCTCTCTGTTAATCATCTGAACACGACCTGCAAACTCTGAGTCCTCACTAAGGTCCTCAGGCTGTGAGGAATCCTGCCATCGATGACTATGTGTGAGACTGAACCACAATTTAGATTTAACATCATAATAAGTGTTGTATGTGCAAGAAATGTCCACTGATGAGCCCTTCAAGGCACAGATGTGTGTGTTGCTGTAAGTCACTCTCCTGCAGGTTTGACCTCCGTCGAGGCCTGAAAGATGAAAGAGTTTTTAAACATCACTGTTAGAATGACATCTTTTAAATACATGCAGTCACGGTGCAGTGCATTAGGTAAAGGTGTCCACCAGGTGGCGTTATGTTAGTGACACACTGTGGAGTAAACTCACACACTGCAGGAGAGTGGAACTCCTCAAGTCCTTTTACAGCACAGGACCAGCTGGACATAGGACCAAAGTAGACTGTATAAGAAGATGTTTCTTCATCAGTTTGTCTGTCTCCATTCCTGTACCAGATGTATGAAGGATGAGCAGCTAGATGACATCTGCTGACACACTTCAGATCTACCACCTTATAGTTAGATGTAGGATGAGGTCTGACTGTTGATCTGTTCACCTGCACCTGGAGGTCTGATATGTGAACATGGAACAGAAATGTCATTAGATACTAAACCTTCAATCCACACACACACACACACACACACACACACACACACACACACACACACACACACATGCCCGTTCATTATGAACATCTGTAAAAATCTGTTCATGTCTGGCATTAACAACCCACACACACACACACACACACACACACACACACACACACACACATGCACACACACACTTGAACTGGAGACAAGCACCATGGGGAAGGGGTAGCAGGATCATTAGCTAGACTGAAGCTGATTGGCTCAGGGGGAAACTAACCTGCCTATCTTCAAAGGGGTAACTTGACCTCTCACCTCCAGATAACTGAATGAGAATGGGTTCTCTGGGTACCACAAGTCTCTCCTTTACAGACATGCACACTTGATGCTAATCCCATGATGTTTTTTACACACACAAAACAAACATGCAGTTTTATTTTCACCTTTTCTATTAGAATATGTCTGCAAACTGGGGTCCCTAAACAGTCTCTGGATTGTATAAATTGGGTACGACTGGAAAGCTGAGACTCTTGTGTGTTCAATGAGCTCAACTGTATTCATGTGTGATGATGTTAGTCTCTATAGTAGAACCATCCATTGTAGTGGGATTTTGTTTAAACTTGACCTCACTGTATAAAATGACCTATTGTGTCCTCTAGGATCATCACAGAGTCATGAAACTTTACAACCACAAACTAGAGACCTAGGACAGACCTATACAGGCCTCTCTCTCTGTCTCTCTCTCTCTCTCTCTCTCTATTGGTATTTCCCTTTATCTTCATCGTGTGCTCGTTTTCCAATTGTGAGCAATCCCGGTCGGCACTCCATGCACGTGCTAACTCGCTCTCTCTCTCTCCCCCTCTCTTCTCCTCTCTCTCTAGCCACTTCTTAACATGCAGTGGAATCAGGATTATAACCAGCTCCTAGCCGGTTGGCATGCATGCTAAACAACAATTAGCCAGCTTACGCCCACTCCCGCAAGTCCGTATCATATCCATCTCAACCCCTTGTATAAGATCCGCATTATAGGAAAAGCAGCTGTTGTTAAACACTGGCAGGTCATGATCCTGATCATGTAGCTGTTATGTCTGAGTGGGTGGGTGGTGGCACTTCACGTTCACGTAGTTTATTAATTAATTAAGCGTTCGGGCAATCGCTTATATCAACAAATTAAACGAGCAAACTCACGGTTTCCTCAAGTGCTGCAAACGGCTTGAATTGTTTGGTAGAGGGGTCCCAACGCGCTTCAGCTATGCAGGCAGGCAGGTCCGGTGCATCACAGAGGAGGGACGCTTACTGCTGCGCTGCTTGCTTAATCCCATGTCAGAAAAAGTGAGACATAGGCCTAGCCTAACTTTTGTGGGGAGAAATACATTGAAAACTAGTCAGATATGACTTGAATGCCACTTGTAAAATAAATCACCCACAGTGATTGACGACGGTCCGACCACTATTTTGACTGGGCGGCTTTATGTAACAAAGGCGGAAGCGCTCATTTTTGGCACATTGCCACCCCTCGTGGTCGGAATGGACCCTCCGTTAAAACGGCATGTTTTTGAATGGAGTTTGGTTAAAGTTTCGCTAAAGCTGTTTCAACTTAGCACAGCGCTGGCGACGACTCACGCGACAACTATTTGCCTTGTAGGGAATAACGTGCATGCTCCCGCACCCCCCCCCCCCCCCCGCCCACTAGCAGAGAGAATACTGACCATTTCCAGCTGTTTCTAAACAAGACCCCTCATGTTTAAAAAGGTAAAACCGGAAAATATCCTGCTCTGGCTAGCCAGACATGATCCAGACTTCATGTTTAAAAGTGGCTTCTCTCTCCTCTCTCTCTCTCTCTCCTCTCTCTCTCTCTCTCTCTCTCTCTCTCTCTCTCTCTCTCTCTATCTGTCTCTCTCTCTGTCTCTCTCTCCTCTCTCTCTCTCTCTATCTGTGTCTCACTCATCTCTTTCCTCAACCCAAAAATTACTTATGAGACATAATTGAGCATGGGGATGGCCATCATATGTTCCACCACAATGTTCTAAGTCCTTACACACTAAACCAATGGTATGCAACCTTGCCTTAATATTACAATTTGTTTTGTTTTGTTTTTTATCTATTTATTTATTTATTTATTTATTTATTTATTTATTTATTTATTTATTTATTTATGTTAAGTAGGAGTTAGAAAAGACACAACTAACCATAAAGGAGCCACAGTCTAGAGCTTCGGGTTGAATATCACTGCTCTAAACTTTCAACATTTGAATAGACGCCTAACCAAAACACAATGTTTATTACAGATTTATGACTATACAAACTTGACACACAGTGCATTGTGAAGCTGTTTGTAACTGAAGTAACAAGGTCTGATCAAAGAGTTACCTGTGACAGTCAGAGTGACTCCAGGTGAAGCAGTAGAGCTCCCAGCTGGATGGTTTGTTGTGAAGCTGAACTTGTACACAGCTGAGTCGCTCTCTCTCAGGTCTGTGATTCTCAGGCTGCAGTTCTTCTCATCACCACCATACTCCACACGACCTGCATACTGTGAGTCTGTTGTCACATCCACACGTTCACCACCACCCTGCTCTTTAAACCACAACGTCTTCTTAACTGTGACAGTGAGGTCATCTAGGTATAGTCCATGGGCCAGACCAGATATCGGTACCATCTGGGTGGGCAAAACTTTACCTATACTAAATTGTTTATAGGGTCAATATAAGTAAATTAATATATGATAGCCTTTCCACAGGAGTAGCTTTTCATATTTATTGGACATTTTCTTATTTTCCCCTATTTAGTCCATGGGCCAAAAACAAAAATTGCACATATCGGTACCACTCAAGTGAACAAATTCTAATCATGATTTTTGAACAGGTATATATATCCATAGATTATATTTTAGTATGATAGCCTTTGCAGAATGGCAGCTTTGTCACAGTTATCGGCTCATGAAGTTAGCCAGCCCCTACAATAAATTTGATTCTAGGTGCTGATGCATAACCTATTTTAGGCTCAGGACCTTTAACCATGTTCTATGAGAACATGTTTGACTACATTTTAAAGGGTAGCTTCTTAGCTTTCATTTGAGCTCAGTTGTGAGTCTGTCTGACAAATAAAGAGGTCACATGGGCTCTTCAAAGTGTCAGTGACATTAATTTTTCCACAGTTTTCGCCTAAATTATAGTCTTTATTTCAGCACTGTGGCATCTAGGAACATCACAGACACAAACAACAAACACTGGAATACTCAAAGGATTATAAGGATTCAGAAAAGGTATAATGAACCCATACTATCCCATCGTGAGGGGTGAATTTGGCCCTTTGAATTTGGTAGAAGAATGCAAAAAGAACCCAAAATGTAAGATATCGGTACCATCCGGGTGGACAAATTCTACTTGTGATTTTTTTAAATTCATATTCATCCCTAGATTATGTTTTTATATGATAGACCTTGATGACCATGGTAGCTTATTAGTGCTTAACCACCCCTCTTAAATTATGGACTCATGGGAATTATGGGAAATCATTTTTCTTTCATTATATCCTCTCCCTGGGGTGTCTGGACTACTGACTGTTAATATTACATGTCTAGATATAGGTATGCTATCCTATGATACTATACATACCATACCATACCATACTATACTATACTAGGTAGATATGCTATACTTATTTGTCTACTAAATTGACACATTTCCCAGTCAAAAAGAGGGTAAATTGGCACGCTTTTCAGTCAAAAATTGTTTTATTTGTGTTACAGTATATGTACAGCTACATTCAAAATGTTTCCAGTCTTTCAACACAATATTAGGACAATCTACCCTTCCTGAGACCATGTCATCCACGAGGGCATGCAACACCATCATCGTCATTCACATCTGAGTCTGTCAACTGTGCAGCAAGCTCTTCTTCACTGTGTTGGTTGGCACATGTTTGTAGTTTGCACAGGTTTGTGCATTTCAGACTGTTATTGAGACCTGTGCACTCTGGTGGTTTGCACGACCTCACACACTTGCAGGAGAGCAACTGCAAGACTGCACCTGGTGCTGGGGAACTGTGCATCCACTGGATTTCAAGCTGCCCCTCATCATCTGTGGTCCACCTATGGTCCTTAAAGTACACTCCATTGTTGATATCATGGAAAACTCCTTTGTGAATCCACTCAGTCCAGACCAATATGAGTTTGTCAGCTTGTCAACTGCAACTGTTGCCCTGCCAGATGTAGCCAACCTGCATGATTCCAGCCACAACATCCAGCAGTGGAGGAAACTGCTCTACAGCACTGCCAGCAAAGCCAGTCTGATCAAATTCTTGTTTGAGGAATGGAAAGGAGTCAGGACCCAAACACAGATATAAACTACAAGACAAGGCCTTATATGTTACCTGTGAAGTAGTCTGCTTCAAAATCAACAAGAACCAATGGGAGGAGGTAACACAGCTCAAATCCTCTCAGGAAGAAGCTGACACCTGCATGCTAATGCATGCTCTCCATGTACCAGAGTCTGGCTTCAAGGCAGTGATCATCATGGCAGACACAGATGTCCTGCTACTGACTCTGGGTTGGAGCAAGGACATGCCATGCCCAATGTACCAAAATGTGGAACACAGAACAAGACAATGTTCCAGGACATCACCAAACTATGCAAATCACACGGCGATAGTATTGCTGGCGCCTTGATTGGCATGCACACGTTCACTGGCTGCAACACTGTCAGCGCATTTGCAGGACACGGAACAGTGGGCACCCTGAACAGACAGGACATATCAAGAAGCCTTCCTTGAGCTCGGCCGTGCTTGGGATGTCTCTAATGAGCTCTTCAAGAAGCTGCTGGAAATCATGTGCCACATGTATATGTACCCTCTACACACATTGCAGATGTCAACCTCCTCCGATACCAACTTTTCTGCACCAGACGTGGGGAGGTCGAGTCCAGCCAGCTTCCACCATTTGAGGATTGGCTATTAATGCATTCCATTCATGCAAACGTTCAGACTGCAATCTGTAGACGGTCTCTTCAAACCCAGCCCTCTGTACCAATCCCCAAGGACCATGGGTGGACCACAGACGATGAGGGGCAGCTTGAAATCCAGTGGATGTGCGGTTCCCCAGCACCAGACCGTTTTGCAGTTGCTCTCCTGCAAGTGTGTGAGGTCGTGCAAACCACCAGAGTGCACAGGTCTCAATAATGGTCTGAAGTGCACAAACCTGTGCAAACTACAAAAATGTGCCAACCAGCACACTCAGATGTGAATGATGATGATGGTGTTGCCCTCGTGGGTGGCATGGTGTCTCAGGGAGGGTAGATTGTCCTAATATTGTCCTGAAAGACTAGAAACATTTTGAATGTAGCTGTTCATATAATGTAACACAAATACAACTATTTTTGACTGAGAAACGTGTCAATTTAGTAGACAAGCATAGTATATATATCTAGTATAGTGTACTGTGTATAGTATAGTATAGTATAGTATAGTATATTATAGTATAGTATGTACAATATCATAGGATAGTTTGCCTATATCTATGTAATATTAACAGTAGTCCAGACACACCCTAGGCAACGGATAATGAAAGAAAGATGATTTCCAGGGAGGGCACTTTCCTGGTTTTGAACGACAGCAGTCCATAATTTAAGAGGGTATAAGCACTAATAAGCTACCAGTCATCAAGGTCTATCACATAAAAACATAATCTAGGGATGTATATGAATTTAAAAAATCACAAGTAAAATTTGCCCACCTGGCTGGTACCGATATGTTAAATTTGGGGCTCTGGCTCATTTCCCTTGAGAAGTAATTCTTCTACCTTAAGGGCCACATTCACCCCTCACGATGGGATAGTATGGGCACATTATTACCTTTTCTGAATCCTTATAGTCCTATGAGTATTCCAGTGTTTGTTGTTTGTGTCTGTGATGTTCCTAGTTGCCACAGTGCTGAAATAAAGACTATAGTTTAGGCGAAAATTGTGGAAAAATGAATGTCACTGACACTTTGAAGAGCCCATGTGACCTCTTTATTTGTCAGACAGACTCACACAACTGAGCTCAAATGAAAGCTAAGAACCTACCCTTTAAAATGGGGTCAAACATGTTCTCACAGAACATGAGTAAAGGTCCTGAAAATCTGCATAGATTAGGGTATGCATCAGCACCTATAATCTAATTTATTGTAAGGGCTGGCTAACTTCATGAGCTGATAACTATGACAAAGCTACCATTCTGCAAAGGCTATCATACTAAAATATCATCTATGGATATATACCTGTTCAAAAATCATGATTAGAATTTGCCCACTTGAGTGGTACCGATATGTGAAATTTTGGGGTTTGGCCCATGGACTAGTAGGCTGGGTATGTGTAGGAGCAGCGTATGTCCACTGTTGATCCTTTGAAGGCACAGATCTCAGTAGGAGTGTCAGTCACTCCCCAGTCATCCTGAGGCTGGACCACTGTAACACAGAGCACATCACAAACACATTACATGACAGACAGAGCTGCAGTATGTGACCCTATCAGAGACCTAGACTACATTTCCCATAACCACTTTGCCACTCACATCATCTCAGCTCCAATGTGAAGTCAGAGAGGATCTTAGTACCAAGAGGAAAAGGGCATTTTGTGGGTAAGCTTCAAACTCCTCAGAATGACACGTGCTGATCACCAGCTGTCATATGCTGGTCATGTTACAGATCTAAGTTCTAAATTCAAGTGGATTCCACAGTAGGCCTATTGCACTCTGTCTAAGTCACTCTGGTTAAGGGTGTCGGTTAAATGCCTAAAATCTGAATGTAAATTTTTACAAGAAAACTACAAAAACCCAATTGCCAGAGAATGTTGTTTTTGAGGATATCTGATTTAAAAAAGGGGCGGGGATTGTTTGCCAGTTCATGTTGGTCATTCTGTCAGGTGATAAAGATAAATGCAATCAGTTTTGTCTCTGGGGTGGAGCAGTAGAGCAGCAGTACTGCACTGTCATATTCAGTTCAAGTCCCCCACCAATGATGCAGGCAACTTATGAGCCAATCATATGCCTCTCCTGCCTCGGCTCTGCCAATCAGTAGTAAGTAAACAAATGGTGTAGCACTTCCATTTGGCCTTTTAAAGTGCTGGAACAGATGATTGAATGTGTTGTTTCTACAGTGAGTTGTTGTGTGGATGGAGGCAGGCTGTGCTACAGTATGGAGCAGTAGAGAAGGAACACCACTGCATTGGACCAGTGGACCATGAGCCAGTTTGACTCAACATCATGATGCTGAAATACAATAGACCCTTTTCACAGCAGCTGTTTTGAGATGGTAAAGCAGGAAGTAAAGCAGGTGTTACAATACATTAATGATGGCTCCATTTAATTTAGGTGTTCCAGTGCCAGGGCCCTCATTAATGTTCGTTGCACCTGCTTTACCACGTGCTTTACCACCTCAAAACGGTTGCTGTGAAAAGGGGCAATACTGTCCTTTGCTTGGTTTGCAGCCTCTCTGCAGCAGTATCACCATATATGGAGATGTCACACTGATGTGAGAGCATCATGTGACCTGGTAGGGTTTAGTATGGATACACAATAATAACATC
This sequence comes from Poromitra crassiceps, assembly GCF_964638095.1. Lineage (NCBI taxonomy): Eukaryota > Metazoa > Chordata > Actinopteri > Beryciformes > Melamphaidae > Poromitra > Poromitra crassiceps. Next base: position 82,366,082 of record NC_139623.1, on the reverse strand, counting down.
ATCATGTTGATATGAGAAAGAATCCAACTCAGGAACTTTGTCACATCACACACCACGCTCCCCCCCACACTCTCTCTCTCTGTATCTCTCTCTCTGCCTCTCTCTCTCTGTCTCTGTAGCTCTCTTCCACCTCTCTCTCTCTCTCTCTCTCTTCCTGTCTCTCTCTCACTCTCTCATTCTCTCTCTCTCTCTCTCTCTCTCTCTCTGCCTCTCTCTCTCTCTCTGTAGCTCTCTTCTACCTCTCTCTCTCTCAATTCAATTCAATTCAATTCAAAAAGGCTTTATTGGCATGGAGAACATAAGTTTACATTGCCAAAGCAAGAGTGCAACAAAACAAAAAGTAACACAATTATAACCGAAAGGTTAGCACAAAACTATAATAATAACGATAATAACAATAATATAAACTATAATGTTAGCCTGTTATAATACAGAGATATGTAAACATTTCGGTCTTGCAAACAAATATGTACATAGGCTAGGTGACAAAGTTTAAATGTTTAAAAATAGGTCTCTCTCACTCTCATTATCTCTCTCTCTCTCTCTCTCTCTCTCTCTCCTCTCTCTCTCTCTCTCTCTCTCTCTCTCTCTCTCTCTCTCTCTCTCTCTCTCTCTCTCTCTCTCTCTCATTCTGTCTTCCAGTAAAGAAAATGACATAAAACAACATGATAAATCCACCATTTGAAGAATAAAAAAAGACCCCACTCAAAAAGTAATTGACAGCAAAAACAATCAAACACACTTTTTTTTACAAGTCCATACCATAACCTTTAACCTTGTAACATGATAAAGTCTTTCTGCTGTATTTTGGGGCAGCTGTGGCTCAGGAGGTACAGTGGGTCATCCACTACTGTAATGGCTTTAGATAAAAAAAAAAAAAGGGTTGTGGTTTGATCCCCCGCTGCTCCAGTCTACATGTCATTGGGCAAGTTACTGAACCCCAAATTGCTTCTGCATGATGGCTGCACCAGCACCCTTATTTTATTTTATTTTATTTTATTTTATTTTATTTTATTTTATTTTATTTTATTTTAGTTTATTTTAGTTTAGTTTAGTTTAGTTTAGTTTAGTTTAGTTTATTTGATATAGAGGGACAGTGTACATTCATGAACACAGTCTAGTGTAAAAGTACCCAATTGTAGCAAGAGGCTAGTTTCCATTGGCAGTCCCCCTGCCAGAATTTAAAAAGACAACCTAAGAATACAATTGCAATTACACAGGTACAGTTTGAAACACAACAATATAAGAGTTAAATACATATGGATATAGGTATACAATAGCTACACTAGGGGCTGAGAGCAGTACAGTACTGTACAATCATCAGTGGGAATTTAAATGAATTATGGTGCCTAAAGGAAACTCAATCATAAAGTGTGTCAACATAAAGTGCTATGGGGCAGAGCAGTCACACAAACAGACCACAGTCAGAAAACTACATGAACAAAAACACACACAAACGAAAACCTGCTTGCCGCCATCGATGTTTGCATGAATGGGTTAATGTGGGCATATTAACACATTCACTGCCACCAGTTTTTTTTTTACTGTAGGTAGCTTCTGCCAAGGTTTTTTTTTTTAGGATTCTGGCTCATCTTTCAAGAGCCGAGGATTATTTTCTGCTAGTATTTTGTGAACACAAAATATCTCAAAAGAACTAATATAATGTGTGCTTTCTCTGTCTAAAAGAGTTAGTTTGTAGAGTTAGTAGTTATGTAGGCATTAGCAGTTGAATACAGCATGGTTTCAGCGTCTGAAAATTTAAGCTGAGATAAATGGCTTTTTGTGAAATTCGATAGAACAGTCACTTTAACCATTTATTTTGGCATCAGTAAGACGTCAGACATCTAAACAATAGTTTTGAACAGTAATTTCCTCCATAACAGCAGGAAACCCCCCTCTCCTTCAAACTCCTCCCTCCGTGTGTGTTCTCCTCTTCCCTCCGTGGCTGCAGCGGGTGTGTGACAAGCGAGTTGCTGTCTGTGCTGCCTGGCTGCCCCTCGTCGGGCGAGTCTGGATGGGCTCGCTCGTTTCTTGGGGTTTCGGTTGAGAGCTTTGATGAAGCTTTTGCGATTCTGGTCTTATTTATGCTGCGTGTTTCAAAGTGTGTTGCACCCATAATCTATTATGCAAATTTGCAATCCCCGACCGCCAGCTCCCTGCGCGAAAGCGAAAGCGTTTTCGCCAATCCATTTCATGAGAATGGCTTCCTCACGCCGGCTGTTTTTTCTTGGGCTTTCTCTCGCCTGGAGAGCACTGTCGCCACTTAGTGGGTCGGTAAAATAGATTATACACATTCAATACCTCCCATATTTTTATAGGAGATGTAAAAGGGGTTGATCGACGTCCCACCGTCAAAAAAATAAAAAATAAATTTGGACGAGATATGTCGTCCACGGCAGTCAACCGTTGGTTTCTGCTTGACGAGATATCTCGTCCACGGCAGTGAACGTGTTAAAGCACTTTGGATAAATAAATGCAGGCCATTTACAGTTTTTACAAGATATTGATGAACGTCAAGCAATGATCTTTCTGAACAGCTAACATGATGTGAAGTGTATTCCACTGTTCCACCATTGTAAATTGTGTGGCAGAGCAGCAGAAAAATGTAAATTGAATGATACACTACCTGACACAGACAGAAGGAAAGAAGAAGAAATCCACGGGCTGCTCCTGAGAATCTCATATCTCGTCCTCTCGTCTCTCTGTCCAGGCTGCAGAGACGTTCAAACACAGGACATAACATGAGAATATAGTCACATCAAAGACACGCCTCTAATATTTAGCTGACGATGCCCCGCCCACTCTGCACTTGTATGAAGGATGTGGTCTTGCAGAGGAAATTGTTAAGGGACTTTTTGTGCTCAACAAGAGACACAAACTGCTAAAAATACAGGTTTCCTTCCTGTAACAGTGCAGGTGACTGCATCACTTTGTTGCAGACAATACACTTCTCAATGTGTCCTGTGTGCATGTCAGAGAGACACACAAGCATGTTTCGTGCACCGGTGAGCGTCTGACTCCTGCAAAAGTGCCCCCCCCCAAAGCTCAAACTCTGCATATGCACCTAAGCAGATGGGTACATCTACCTCTGCTCCCCTTCCCCCGTTTCATACATCCTGCACCCCCCCCCCCCCCCCCCCCGCCATGGGTACATTGTTTTTTGTTGCACTGATGATGTCAGGTTTGACTCTGAGGAAGGACACTGCTAGATAGATAGAGAGATAGATAGATAGATAGATAGATAGATAGATAGATAGATAGATAGATAGATAGATAGATAGATAGATAGATAGATAGATAGATAGATAGATATGTTTTATTTCTGTGTCATGCACCATAATCATGGTGCCCAGCCCATCTGGGCTTACAGGACACAAATCATTCAAGTTCAACAATACAAAAAAATTATCAACCAACTTACAAAAAGCTCAAACATGAACAAGACAAGACAGAGTTGTACTGTGTACAGTATTCAGATGAACAACTTCTCTATTCTGAGTTTCCAAGCAAGGCCGGATTAACCATAGGGCAACCTGGGCAGGTGCCCAGGGGCCCTCGGTGTGAAGGGGCCCTCGAGCCCGGGGGGGGGGGGGGGGGGGGGGGGGGGGGGGTGGCGGGAAGAAAAAAAGAGAAAAAAAAATGCTGGGTCCCCCCAGGGCCCCCCCGGCATGATCTATTAACGTCATTATTGATTTTTATGGCCAGCAAGCATAAATGCATTGTCTGTGTGATTCCCCCACTTTGGTGTCATTTTTATGATTATTCCAACGGCACTTGAAGGCAGCATCACATTGTGACCGTCCGACCGCATTTGAATGCACCACCAGTATTAGCACAGCACACAGCCACAGTCAAATTGGCGGCAGCTTACAGGCGCTTACAGTCAAGCAGAAGTGAACGGTGGTCATTCGAATCATAAGATATACTACGTTTTTAGTTAGTTGTTTTAACTGAGTACAGCTTCATCGTGCTCCAGTATTTTCAGACAGACCGTAGACGTATAAAGGGTCCAAGTCTTTGATCCAAGCACTCCCAATAAACCTGGCCAAACTGCGACTTCATCTCTGAATACTTAGCATCATCTCCTGACCAGAATAGTTCAGCTTTCTTATTTTGCATTAACTGAAATAGAGGCAATCTTGGTTCCTCAGCGTACAATGAAACAAAAAATGAAATTCATCTTCCACAACACCTAATTCACATAGCTACAGTACAAAGTCTCTCCTCCTCAGCAATAGAATTGAACCTGCCAACCTCAATAGCCAAAGGGAGGGAGGACACATAAAGATCTTCTGGATCTACCCAGGGGTAAAGTAACATAAGGTTCTGAAGTAAACATATTTTTAATTTGAACATAATATGTCCTGAGTTTTGGTTTGAGCCAGATGTCATTAGCCCATTTTTCTTTATAGTCAAGAAATAGCTTATGTTTAATATAGCGAACACTACAACGTAAACTGTTTCTGAAAATAAATTGCTGGTCAGCTTCCCTGAACACAGCATTCATATCATTACACCATTGATAGTTATGTGCTTTATCCCAGTTAAACACTTGTTTTGCTACTCTACTCTCTGGCATATTAGATAGACGGTTCCACAATCTCAACATTTCACCTTTTAGTTGAGAAGTTTGATCAAACAAGGCTCCCAACCCATATCCCCTTGAAAAGCTAACACAGGTGCAAATGTATGTACACCCAGAAAACATCGGATTGCACGGTTTTGGATGGCATTCACCTTGGAAAATTCCTTACTTCCCCAAACTCCAGCTGCATAAAACAAAACTGGTGACACACATGCATCATAAAGCTTTGAAAATGTAGCATAACCAAGATTTTTACACGTTTTCACTTGACTTATTACTGAACTCAGGGCTCTACCAGCAGTGTCGTCCAACACACTAACGCCCTCTTCAAATGTAAGAAATGCATCAAAAGTAAAACACAGATATTGATATGAACTGGTATATGCCAATGACATAGCTCCAACATGAAAATCAAAAGTGCTTCTCCTTGTACCTGATTTCCGGAAATGTACAATTTGAGTTTATTCTCTATTAACTAATAATCTCCATTTCCTACTCCAAAGATTAACAACATTTAACATAATCTGCAGCTCTTTCTCATTCCCTGCTAGGAGAATTATATAATCTGTGTACAACAAAACATTCAAATTCATATCACCAGTTTGCAGACCAAGATTTTTCATTTTAATTTGTTGGGCTAAATCATTGATAAACAAAGCGAAGAGGGTAGGGGAAAGAACGTCACCCTGTTTGACCCAAAGTGGGGTAGAAAACCACCCTGTTTTCATATTGTTCACCTGCACACAGGCAACCGGGGATTTATATAAAGCTTTAATGGCTTTATAAAATGTTCCATCCACACCAGATGAAATAAGTTTAAAAAAGTTTAAACTTAAATCCCTGTCAACACAATCAAACGCTTTCAGAAAATCCACAAAAGTGGACTTCCCCTCAGAAATCCTAGCTCTAATGACTGTATTCACAGAGTAAATATGATCTAAACAGATCATCATCTTATCATAGTGTACAGTATATGGAGATAGCACACTGATGATGTGAGAACTAGGGCATTCACGACTAGTGAATTTTACTAGTCGACTAGTCGTCCCTAAAGGTAGTCGACTAGTCGACTAACCGTTTTTAATTTATTTTTTAATTAAATTTTTTTTTTTTTTTTTTTTTTTTTAATCTTTAAGAAAGAACATGAGGTATTTACACGACATACATGAAATATCATATCCCATATCCCCCACAAAGAACATCAAAACACAACAAAACAAAACAAGAAAACTGCATAAGATACACAATAATCCAAGAACAAACAAGACTATTGGACAAACAACCAAACAAAAACAATGCATTCAGCTCCTATCCTGATAAGCCTAATGACACTGGGGTAAAAAGTTCTTAAAGTCAAACTCTGTATGTGGTTGCCATATTTTGGGGATGTCTAAGAATCTGCCTTTGCTCTTGTAGTAAATGTTATCCAACGTATGGTAGCTTGAGAGTTCATTCCACCAGTGAACTACAGCTGGGGGATTGGATGCTTTCCAATTTAAAGCTATGCATTTCCTAGCTGCCAACAGGGCAAGATCTATGTATTTACTTTGAATGCATTGTTTTTGTTTGGTTGTTTGTCCAATAGTCTTGTTTGTTCTTGGATTATTGTGTATCTTATGCAGTTTTCTTGTTTTGTTTTGTTGTGTTTTGATGTTCTTTGTGGGGGATATGGGATATGATAGTCCATGTATGTTCTTTCTTAAAGATATAAAAAAAAAAAAAAAAAAAAAAAAAAATTGTTTTTTGTTTTTTGTTGCTAAAACGACTAGTCGACTACTAAGCACAGTGTCGACTAGTGGTTTTACTAGTCGACTAGTCGACTAGTCTGTGAATGCCCTAGTGAGAACATCATAAGGTGAACTGCAGGGTTTAGTATGGATACACAATAATAATATAATCATGTTGATATGAGAAAGCAGAGTTAAAGACTTTGGTTTGAAAATGATAAATAATAAGAAGGGAGACATGCATGAAATAATGATAATGGAGTGTGTACTCTACTTGCTTTGTTCACTTTGTGGTCATGTTACTGGCTGCTGAGTGAAGTGTGAAAACGTAAACAGATCAATGCTGATCGCTGAGTTGTGTGAAAGGCACGATGTGACACCTAGTTGATCCAAACACCATTAGTATTAAGTTCAACCATACACACAGCACACACTGATGTTAGAACATCATGGTGAACTGGTAGTTTAAACATACACACAGCACACACTGATGTTAGAACATCATGGTGAACTGGTAGTTTAAACATACACACAGCACACACTGATGTTAGAACATCATGGTGAACTGGTAGTTTGGTAAATAATAATGTTGACTGAGTGAAATTTGGCAAATGAGAAATCTGCCATGAGAAATGAGGAGATATCTGCCACGAATAGTCACACATATTCTCACATATCAAAACACACTCATGATACTTTTAAAATAAGTTCGTAGGCCTACTTGTAAATGTCTTGTAAAAGTAAAAACACCTGGTGCCGGCTGGATTCTATATATTTAGAGCTTAAGTTGATGGATTTTCCCCCCTCAACATGGAAACGAAGCCATTTGTAAATTAAATTGGGCAGCACAGTGGCTCAAATTCACATTCAGATATCAGACATCTCATTGGTTGGTTTGACTAATCCTCCCTGCTTTATGTGCCATCCCAAGAAGATGCTCTCAAGACTCTCATTGGGACTTTGAGTTACTGTAATGATGAATGGCCTCTACAGGCGATCAGGAGGAACTGCAACAATTGGATGGGGAAAGTGAAAGGCAGTGCTTGCCCCTCCCTCATTACCACCACTGAGCTGCCCTTGAGCAACGCCCTTAACCCCAACCGCTCCAGTGGAGCTGCTCAGTGGCCAGCAGATCAGACTGTGCGTGCGTGTGTGAGTGAGAGAGAGAGACAGAGAGAGAGAGAGAGAGAGAGAGAGAGAGATAGAGAGAGAGAGAGAGAGAGAGAGAGAGACTTTAAGTGCTGGGTCCATGCAGGAGGCACAGGCTTTGCACTACTAACCTACTTTACGACAGGTCACTTCTTAAAAGAGTCCAGCCACCGTGAAATTCATACACAAACACACACAAAAAACACACACGCATGCACGCACACACGCACGCACGCACGTACGTACACACATCACACACACACACACACACACACACACACACAGGCCACAAACGGTTATTATAGTAAGACAAATGAGAAAATATCATGAGATGCATGACAGTTTTTTGACAGTTTTGCACAACTTCTTTACATGTTTGCAAACTTAAAGGAGAATTTCGTTTTTTTACACCACGGTCCTTATTTCCAGCTTAAAATATGATCTTTTACTCACCCAAATAACTTTGGTTTCATTCGGATGTCAGGAGCAAAGGTAGGTGGGAGCGCCAAACACATGTTTAGGATTGTTTTTCCTTCAAGTATCAGGTTGACAAGAGATGGTCAGGAGTCACTTGTGTGTGTGTGTGTGTGTGTGTGTGTGTGTGTGTGTGTGTGTGTGTGTGTGTGTGTGTGTGTGTGTGTGTGTGTGTGCGTGCGTGCGTGCGTGTGTGTTTAGGGAGGTGGGGGCTTTCAAGCAATACCAGCCTATTGGTTTTAGAAGGCCAATAACAGCCAACCACATCAGCTCTACTAAAACTCTGGATGTTGTCATGATTAATGAATCCACCAAGACTGTTCTTATTTTGGAAATTGGTTGTTCTTTTTTAACTTACTACTGTGCGTGCGAGCCTGCCCTACAACCTGAGGGCTGGCCCTGCAGCTCGCATACGCGGCTCGCCCGCTGCACGGCGTCGCCTGCCCTGCTGAGCCGCGCCCTGCAGCTCGCCTGCTGTGCGGGCTCACTTGCTCTTCAAGGTCAAAGTCAAAGTCAAGGTTATTTGTCTCCCATGGGAGAAATTTGTCTTGGAGTAGAAGACAAAAAAATGCTGCAGTACATACAGACATAGACAGTACATTAAAAACACTGTAAACGGGCACATGTGCAAAACACTTAGCAAGTTGAGGTAGTCACGGTCATTTATACTTATCGCCTTTCAGGCATACCTCTCAGGCCATAGCACCATGCAATAACGCAGTGCAAATTCTGCAGAGTACAAAAAATCACATATATTACAGGCAAGCAAACAAGCGATTGTTAGACTTACTGTACATGTTAGCAAACAAGCGATTGTTAAAACTATACATAGGCAAGCAGGCAGATATTAGAGCCTGTGAAATTATCCCCCCTGTCTGACCTCAAGGGGGCGCCCATTAATCAGTTCAACTGATAAAGGAACAAATGAGTGCTTGTATCTGTTGTGCTTACACAGAGGGACCCTGTATCTCCTACCAGAGTTCATCAGCACATACTCAGTTCAACACATGGGAGGGGTCAGACAAAATCTTGTCGGCCTGCCGAACGGGTGGATTGTTCAAGGATCTCTTGAGGGGTGAGCGGAGTGGGCATTCCCATAATCTTCCCTGCCGTTCTGACCAGACTACATAATTTGAGATTTGGATTTGACCGTTAGGTTTCCAAACCAGCTGGTGATACCATAACGTAAAATGGACTCTATGTTCGCTCTATAAAAAAATCAACATAATGTTCCTACAGACACCAAAAACTCTGAGCCTACGAAGAAAATGGAGGCTCTGATGGATTCTTGCACAGACACTTGTCACCTGCGTGTGCCAGTTAAGATCATCAAAGTGGACCCCTAGGTATTTGTAGGTGGTGACCTGCTTGAAGTCATGGCCATGTGTGGTAACCGTGCTGTGATCCCCAGTTGACCTGGGATCCACCACAATCTCCTCAGTCTTACGTACATTCATATGTAGGTGATGCTCATCACACCAGCCCACAAACCTGTCCACTCCAGCTGTATGGCTACTGATGTTAGAGTTGCTTGTGAGTAGACTGAGGATAACATTTAGTGTCATCAGAGAATTTGACAATAAATGGATTGGGCTGGGAGCTGACACAATCATTTGTGTATAAAGTAAACAAAAAGGAGGAAGTGACAGATCCCTGGGGGCCCCCGGTACTGCTTACTGTTGTATCAGAAAGCACTGAATTAAAGTTGGCCTGTTAGATAAACAAGGCCAGGTGGAAACCTGGCATAGGGCCGGTGCATGGTAGCCTATTGCCTATTACTTATCCTACTGCATAGGCTAAAGTACCCGCTAACGTTCACGTAGCATATTAATTAATTAATCGTTCGGGGAATAGCTTATTATACGCTGTAACGTTATGGACTGCTAACGTTCACGTAGCATATTAATTAATCGTTCGGGCAATTGGTTATTATACGTCTTCTCTGCTGCGGTCTGCCTCTGCCTATGCCGAAATGCATGCTGGGAGTGACACTATGCCGAAATGCATGCTGGGAGTGACATTTAGAACCTGAATCCGTGCTCAAATCGGCGACAGAGTCGAATGTAGGGGCCCTGCTGTGCATGCTGCACACCGGCCCCAAAAAGGAAAAGTACCAGTTGATTAAAAAAGGATTAACGTCTAACTGAACACATTTTTTGAGAAGGATGTCTGGATGGATTGTATTAAAAGCAGAACTAAAATAAAAAAAAAGCAGTCTGGCAGTCTTATGACATCACTGATGATGTCACTCACTTCCGGGACTTTATGACACAATGCCAGGACTTTATGACATCACTGATGACATCATCAGTGGGACCAAAATTTAAACAGAGAAACATTGCCCACATGCTCCCTTTATAGATGCTGTAAAATATTAAAATACCAACCACTTGCAGAAGCCATTGATGCATGCGGATACAATGGCAAAACCATTGCTGTAATCTTTGGTAGTTTATGGCTCGTGTGCGTGGACTCCAGATAGCTGGACTGGAGGAAGGGGCATCAAATCATCTTGTGCTAAATACTGCTCTGTGTACTGTCCACCAACATAGGCAGCTACTACATGATGCTGCAACCTCTATCCATAGTGTTTTGTTTATAACCTGCTTGTGTATCTAATGTACAATGTGCTGGTTATGGTTCAGGTTTTCTGTTGCATTGTGACTTTGAAATTTGTATTTTGATGTGATTAGATGTCCTTAATTGAAAATCCAAATGAAGGAACTAAAATAATGTTTGTGCGTTAGCCTATTGATTTTACAAGTCCAGTAACAGTATTTCCATGCAACACTAAAACTCATTATACAACACGTAGTTCCAACCAAGCAATCTGATTGGTCAACTAGATATTTAGAGCGTTCTCAAATCAGCACAACAGCACACAGCTGTGCTCAAATGAAAAAACTCATCACTCAAATATTGCTCCGCCGATCTGTTCAACAGCCAACCACATTATCACATTCCATTAACTGCCCAACCCCTGTGCAAAAACCAGCAGCTGGGCTAGTGGGCTACTCAACAGGGACTATTTCTTGTCTAACAGAAATGGAAATAACACTAGGAATTTTGTGAGTGAATTGCCCCACAATATGAACACCTTTTGTTTGTATATTTTAGTAACTGTAACTCAAACGTAACTGTTGTATAATTGCAATATTATGCTTTACCATCATTGGCACTTCAGTGACGCCTATCGACTGTGTTACTATACTATTCATAGCAACAAGTCGCCTATAACTTACTGACCCAATCTGATAAGAGAAAAAAGACAGCATCATCATAAATTATGAGTCTATGCTTTGTGAGTAGGTTTTAAGAGGAAACCATTAACTAGGAACTTTTAGTGTCATTTAGGAGTGGCAAGATAAAATGTTTTGTGAATACAGACCCAGGTCCTGTAGCAAGATCACTGCATTGAATCCTCCTCCAGCTGTTGACCTGTACTGCCCTCTAGTGATTAAAACCTTTTTTTAACAAGCCCATTTTAAGCATGTAGAAAGAAAGACAGACAGACAGCATCCTATGCATGTTAATTTAACTTTTTTATTTGAAGTTTAATGTTAATTCCATGCTGTGTTTCAGTAAGAATACAGATGGTACTTGTGGCTCCGGTCAGAATACCCAGTAGTACAAATCAGATTCACGTTACACATACAGAACGGAAGAGAGAGAAAAACAAGATGGCCCGGGAAAGAGAGAGACTGGAGAAAAGAGGGGAAAACAGAGTCAGGGGCATAAGATACACCAGGCCTCTATTCCCCCAACATCTTTATATTGTTTCAATGCAAAACGGCGTGCAAAACTGAGTGTTCGGCATATCTTGCCCCCCCCCCCCCCCCCCCGCACTTTCGTCTACTAAAAAGTCGTTAACCTAACTATCTGCAATTAGCAGAAGTGCTCCGGCCTTGCAGCACAATACTTGGTCCAAGAGTGGACATGAATGGAGGTCAGAGTGATGCTTGGGGGGAGGGGGGACATACTGTTATTCAGAGTGTGATGCTTGGGGAGGGGAGGGCGTACTGTTATTCGTCATTTTAGAAAACCGAGACCTACTGATGCCATGCAAGAGTAGGTTGGGTAACCACAAAGTAAATGGGGTACTTCGTTCTTTCTACAAGCTTTACCATGTCCCTTTTAAACCTCACGTCACCGCTATTCCCCCATGTTGCCAACCAGAAACGTTGGGGACAGGCTAACAGAAGCATGATGAATTTATCGTCCCGTAACACATATGGAGTTACTTTTGTGTCTTTCTCGTACAATCAAACATAAAAGGCTTGAGAGCAAAACTATCAACAGGAAATTCAGCAATAAAAGTTGTATTGCAAGTAAAACACATTTGTGATTAAAAATGTATTCATGCGAATAAAAAAACTATTGCTTGCGAACCCCAAAATAGTGTTTGCGAAACCAAAAGTTTTGTTTGCAAATCCAAAAGTTTCGTAGTAATGACAACAATGTTGTGTTTAAACTGGTGCACGTAGATTGCTTTTGGATTCACAAACAAAAGCTTTTGATTCGTACCAATACATTTGTAATCACAAATGTATTTGACTTGCAATTAAAAAAAAACAATTGCAACAGTTTTGCTCTTAAAACCAATTCTGTTTAATTGCACAAAGGTAAACTCCAGACACAGACACACAGACAAACGCACGCGTGCGCACACGCACACCTGCAGCAAAGTCTTTAAATCAACTCTTCCATATGTGTGTTACAAATACAGGCACGCATACTTGGCAACAGATGATAGAGCAAAGAAAAAAGAAAGAAAAAAAGACATGGCTCTTGTGGGTATAGAGGGCTTGCAACAGGAGTACAAAAAAAAAAGAAAGAAAACCCGGGGGCAGCTCCAGCTCCCTGAGGGCGGCTTGGAGCTAATGGACAGACGAGGAGAAGGAGTGAGAGGGGGCGAGACAGGTAGAAGTGGAGGAGAGAGTGAGGGAGGCGGGTACAGAGAGAGTGGGGCTGCGATACGAACACAGCTGAGAACTCCAACTGGTGACATGGAGCTAGCATTGTGGGGAGAGAGAGCGAGAGAGAGAGATGAGGGGATTTCTTGTATTGGCCGAGAAGTCTCACTGGGTCTCATCCTCGACGTCTTGCAGTGCTTCTTTGTTCTGTTCTTCGCCTATGGAAGAGAAAGGTACAAACGTGGATTCTTGGACACTGCGATTACCTTTCTGTTCTCAATAAAATCACCAAACAGGAAGGCAAGTGAATGTTATTATGGGACCGGAGCGAGCAGGAAAACCTCTGCCTTGACAGGTTTAAGGTCCCACGAGGTTGACTGGGGGAAGAGAAGGGGCGAAACTTCTAACAAAAGTTCATGAAATGAGCGCGTTCCTCTCACGTTTGGAGCACACCCCATCACAAAATGAGACGTGAAACAGGCAATAGATTGACAGCTTCCACATCAGTACTTTCTACGGTATCGTGCCAAAATAAGCGAACCATTTCACATGAAATATGTGCCATTGTCACACAATGAAAAAGGTGACAGATACCAGGGCAGACACAAACCATCCATAAATGCTTCACTTAGCCTAACGTTAAGCGTCCTATTTCCGGATGATAAAGGTGACTGTCACCTAAAGGTGACTACTTTGCCTCCCTGTACCGCACAATCCTTTTGGGTGGTGGAATGTGATCTTTATATTATCCGTTTAATAGAACACGTAATCTGCATTTCATAGTTTGTGCTCATTTAATGACATTTTTGTGAGACCGTGTTGGCAAGAGGGTGATGATAGGTGGGGTGGATTGGTAACAGTAATAATACTAAAAAAAGAACCTGCGTAGTACCAGAGGACATTTCAAATAGGAAAAGGACAGTTGCATGCTCTCTTATCTCGTTTCGGCACACGGGTTTCATCACTTCTTTAGTGATGAATGCATTCAGGGAAAGTTATGAGCAACAGGTTTTTCATATTGTTGATTGGAATGGAAGGGCTATATTTCGGAAGGATGGATCCCTCTACTACTGTATATAAGGAAGTGTACAGAATATCTCTACAAAGCCTCTCGCTGAAACACTGGTCAATAAACATCATATGACTGAGGGAAGAGTGTACAACCATATTTTTCCTTTTAGAAACGCAGTGGGATCAGTCCAAAAACATACTGGTGGACAGAGCAGCCAGCGACACCACACAAACTGCAAGGTGTGGAGGTGATTCTGTCGGTACGTAACACAGTGAGCCAGAGTTAGTTCACAGTGACAGACCAGTCTGATTTACTAGGGGGGGATGCCTTTTGAACCTGTGTATAACTGGTGGCTTTGAAAGGTTTCCATAGAGACGGCACAGCCATGTGTGTCGTGAAGAATTAAAAGACACAAATAACAAAGGGTTGAGAATCCATCATGATCAAAATAGAATCCATAACAGCGCTGCTCATTAGCGCCGTAGCTAACTGGGATGTGTGAAAGCCACAGGAGCCGGAGAGCAGCAGCCTCGCATGCTGTTAATTTGTCCATTGCGTCACAATGAATAAGCCACGTCCAAAGCTCTCTACCTCAGCCCAGCGCGGAGCTGCTGTGAAGAGCGGGAGTGCCGTGTTCAGTCACATGGTGTGCAGTCTGTAGCCACTACACCAAATCACTACTACTGAATAAGTGCCAGGTTGCCAAAACTCAAAACAAGGTGCTAATAATGACATGCACAGTGAGAGAGAAGGGCGTCCGCAAGTTTAATCAAGTGAAGTTTAAGGGTGCGATCATATCTACACAGCTCAGTTTCTTTGGTCCAAACCATAGTGGACAAGTTGAGTTTGTTGCATCTTTGTATTTGGTTTGTTTACACTGTCAGCCCATCAGGTGAGAGATTCCTGCGATGCGGCAATTTGAGCTAAAGCATGATGGACTTTGCTGTGACTGACCTTCTCTGGTGTTCAAAGCAGTTAAAAACAGCACGAGGAACTGTTGGCAACCAAATGTCAAAGCCTTGCATTTTGGGGTCATTTCACCTTTTCTGACCTGGCCACATGAACCCAAATAAGTTTGAATTGCATGCACCCTTGCATGTTTTAAGACTTTTTTTTTATGCCAGAATGAAATATAATATTAATTTCACAGTTGACAACCTGAAAATGAAAGCTTCTGTAGCCCTAGCAGACTGTAGATCTGCATGCCTGAGTTGACTGGAAAAAATACGAATTTTAAGACCTCTTAAAAGTGATTTGAAGGACTTGAGTTCAGGTCATATGATTTTATACTTGTTTTAAAAGGACCTGCAGACACCCTCGGATACACTAAAACACTCACAGCAGTCAGTTTCACTCATGCAAAATGAGGTGGGGGATGGGTGCTTAAAAAAGTACACATTTTTCCTAAAATGCCACTCCATAACCCTTTAGAGTTCTTGGTTGAACTGGATGGAAGAGGCCATCACCCAAATGATTCGAACAACACCGGAAGTTGCACTGTAGGTGGGTTAGTGAGTGAGGGGTGGCAAGTCGGTGAAAATAGCGAGCAATAGCTTGCGAGAAAACAGAAAAAAGAGCCCAAAACAGGAGGAATGACTTACAAAATACAGTTCTATAATGGAGGAAGAGTGGAGGAAGGGGCTGTCCTTAAGAATCTACAGAGGAACAGGGGAGAGATGAGAAGTTAGAGGAAGTGAGCGTGATGGAGCGCAGGGCTTAAAATTCACGTTGCAAACTAGGGGGGAATTCCCCCCTTATGTTCTTCAGATAAGGGGGATTTATAGACTTTGGGGGGTGGGGTTCAGGCGATACTATAATGACAAATACCTGCTTCTCCTGTCCAATAAGCGATAATACTGTAATTTCACATTTTTGTATTTAAAAAAGGAAGTAGTTTATGCACACCTGAGTCTAAATTACTATGGCTTTTGTTGTGTTTTTTCTGCAGACTAAGGCTTTTGATTCTATGAAAGCCTTTATTTTTTTGTATTGAGTGATACATTCTACTAAAACTTCTAAATTCTACCGGTTAGGCCAGAGCTGTGGAATATTAAATCATCCATCGTTGCTCACTACATCTGCCTTTCTTACTGTCATTACTGGCAACTAAACCTGTTTGAATGTTGCATTGGGGAGAGTTCTATTGAAGTGACTATAATCCATCTGTCTGTCGTTTCACTTTTTATTGAAAATGCTTCCACCAGATTTTCACGCTGCTTAATGATTAATGAGTGATGACAACATCGTTGACATCACTGGCACTCGGCATAAGGAGGATTAACGTTAATAATTAACGTCATTATCGATATCAGATTCTTCATCGTCAATAACCTAATAACCTAAACCTAATAACGCTAAACATCACTGACGTTACTCGGTGTTGACGTTTCAGCTAGAAGTGCCTTGTTGTTCGACTTGTCCTGTTTGTTTTTTCTGAGCGGGTCCCCCTTCTGAGGACATAGTTTGCCTTTTTAGCCAGCGATATATCATGTTTACAAGCAGCTGTCTGTATCCACCGAGAAATCAGCAGAGGTGCGTTGATGTCAAGAGAGGACTGAGGGACGCGATATTTTTTTCCCCATGATGGCGAAGGCTAGGCGAAGGCATGACCCGCCCCTCTCTGCCAGTGATTGGCCTAGTGTCAAACGTTCATCCAATCACATTCGCTTGGCTATCCTGCATCTCTTTCTACAGTCTGTGCTCAGAGACTCAGACAGACAGCCGTTTCACTTGCTAAGGACCGTTCCGCACAAACATAGATCTGCGCAAACCATTGCAGGATTACTCCCCCTTTATAAATTGAAAATATGAGGGAATTCAGTAAAATGTGCGGGATTCCCGCGTCGAATTTTAAGCCCTGGAGCGAGAAGAGGAAAAAAAAGAGTACGAGAGGCGAGAGGAAAAAGGCTTGTGAGCTCAGAAGGGTGCTGAAGGGAAAGGTTAGAGAATGGGCTTAGATGGGAACGGACGGCCATCTTAAAAGGTCCCATATGGTGGAAAACAGGATTTCCCTTGTCTCTTTGATTATAAAGGAATTGGGTGTGCTGTCTAAATATCATGAAGGTATCAAAACGCACAGTCGAGGGCGTCCGGGTAGTGTAGCGGTCGATTCCCTGCCTACATTTCATTTCATTTTTGTTTATTTATGTAGGGACAGATACACGTACATATAACATTTAGTAAAACATCTGATGTCCTGTATCACAGCATTTATAGCCTACGGCTAACTTGCAATGCCCGTCCCTAGGTGTTATTTAAAACACCTGTTAAAAGCAAAGTAGAGTAAAATACAGTAAAACAAATACAATAAACATATCAATGATGTCCACCAACTAACCTACGACCCTACCAACACAAGGGTCGCACGTTCGCGCCCCCGTGTTACGTCCGGCTTGGTCGGGCGTCCATACAGGCACGATTGGCTGTGTCTGCCGTTGGGAACCCGGATTAGGGGTATGTGTCCTGGTCGCTGCACTAGCGCCTCATCTGGTCGGTCGGGGCGCCTGTTTGGGACGGAAGGGAACTGGAGGGAATAGCGTGATCCCCACGTGCTACGTCCTGCCGGTGAAGCTCCCCGCTGTCAGGTGAAAAGAAGCAGCTGGCAACTGCGCATGTGTTGGAGGATGCATGATGCTAGTCTACGGCTCTCCCCAAATCGGCACAGGGTGGAGCAGCGACTGGGGCAGTAGGGGGAAATCGGCCAAGTACAATTGGGGATAAAATTGGGGGGGAAAAAAAAACACGCAGTCGCAACTAAATCCACTGTTTACACAATCCATGCTAGAAAAGCAAGACTCTAAATGAGCTGTTTGGCCTTCTGTAACTTTGTGGCGTCACAAAGGTTCAGTCATCATTATAATGTTTTACAAGAAACGAAGAAAAGTCCCACCCCCCTCAAACAGTTGAGCGGTTGTCATTGTCTATTTACTGGAAAGTTTTCCATACCCGGCGGTGCCAAGCTGTGGTGTCTAATGTTTCACTCTTCAAACGGTTAGCCAATCAGGACAAAAGGGAAAATCACCCGGTAATAGATACACTTGAATACGTTTTTTTTTATTATGCCTGCCATGTAGCTTTAAAACTGTCACAAAAGCTACAAGCAGAAATTATTTTAAAAAGTTGTTGATGCTCCTGCATGTGCCCCTAGACATTTCATTACACAAACACTAAAAGCCTCTGAAAATATGACAACTAGGACTCTGCTTCTTGAACACAAAGTCCCATTTGTGGCCATACTCTCCTAATTCTGCTTGTGTTGAAGTATAATGATGCAAGCCTCCTGCTTGTCACTGTTGGAAGACAGGGCAGACTCTGGTGAGAAAATGTCATGCAAGTGTTCAGGTGTTTTGATGATGACGATGATTGCATTTGACAACATCATTTGTAATTTGAATTAGCCAGTTCTGGAGTTAATAAGTTTGTAGGGTTAGACCAATATATCAGCTTGATGATGGCATTGTATTCCTTCATTCCATTTCATTATGGCTTTTATAATGACAATGATGTTGAACGAGATCCCATATTCGACACTTACTAGTGTTTTTTGAGGTCCATTCAAAGCTGTTTGGGTGGTTGTCATGGACCAAAAACACTGTCATTCCATTTTTAGAGGTTCATTTTCCAACATCTCTGCCTTACCAAGAACAGGCTGTTTTCGTCGCTGTCTTTAAGGCTCATTAGTATTAACGACCCCTCTGAATTAAAGAAAAACATAAGACCCAGATACAGATCCTTTCCAAAAAATTTGAATATCATGGAAAAGTTGTTTTCTTTCCATAATTTATTTAAAAAAGTGAAACTTTCATAGATTCTAGATTCATTACACAGAAAGTGAAATATTTCTAGCCTTTATTTGTTTCATTTTTCATAATTTTGGCCTACAGCTCCAGAAAAACCCCCAAAACAGTATTTCAAGAAATTAGAATAGTGTGAAGAAAATCAGCAGTTACTTCTCAGTTATGACTGACTCCAGCCTCAGTACACTGCCTCTGAATCTCCACCAAATTTTTGAATCGTCTTTGCTTGACAATCCGCTGAAGCCCACGGTCATCCATGGTTTTTCCATGATATTCTAATTTTTTGGAAAGGATCTGTATGTCAACATAACACATAATTCCACCTGTTAATTTTGGAATAAAGTTATTATGAATATTTTATAATGGCCACTCGAAATTAGATTGATTATGGGCAGGCCTATACTGGAATTTGAAGATTTTGCATTAGCCTAACTTCCACGCCCAAATCACCTTAAAAAACTATATGCAAGCATGGTGTAGAAAAGGCCCAATTGTACACAAATGATCCCATCCTGTTTGCTTAATATAGACCCATAATAAAAACAGATGTACTATATGCATCTTCAATGTGCATGTCCCCCAATTATGCGCATGGCCCCAGCAGTGAACAAGTCAACACTCTTCAAAAGACTATTCAAAATGACCTGAGAAGTAGGGTTGCACGATGATATCGGAACGTCATCGGTATCGGCCAATAAAAGCTTTAATATCAGCATCCGCCCAAAATTAACTTTTCTAAATGATGGACCGATAAAATGATGTTATAAAAATGATGTTATATAAATATGGCATGTTTTACATAAGTTAATTTGACGTAGTTTTCTTATTTTGCCCTGTGAATGTGTACATTTTGAAAAGCATTGTATTTATGTCTGCCTCTCCCAGTGGGCCATCACGATAACATTGGGCATAATGTGTTAATTCCACTACAGGAGAGACTTGACGTTCTCTGAAATTAGGTGGAAAAAAATCATGCATCCCTAGAAGACATAAAGACAGCCATTCTCTTCTAGAGGTGTGTATGGGGTTCTCACCGTCTCCCTGCATGTCTGAGGTCCATAGTGTCAAGTTGTCGCGTAGCAACTGCATTATAAGTGTTGAGTCCTTGTAGCTTTCTTCGCTCAGAGTGTCCAGTTCTGCAATGGCATCATCGAATGCCGCCTTCGCCAACCTGCAGGTGGAAAGGACACACGGCAGTACAGTCACATAGGCTTCCATTATAGAGCGCTAAAGTGAAACTATTTGGTCTCATCTTCAACCTGAATTTAAAATGTAAACTAAAGGAAAACTCCCCCTTAACACCTTAAAACTGTTAAAACGGTAACAAAAATAAAAGAAAAAGGTATTGCCGATTTTGTTATAGTGGTGTGTTTTTCTTATTCCTGGCCAAATGTAGACAACATGACGTCACATTGACATATTTTCAGCTCAGTTACAATGGAGTTAGGGTTAGCAGAAAATGTTTCGGCAATCTAAGACATCCAAGGTAAACGTCATAATCTAACGCTATAATCGGGAGAGACCATATACAGTAGTAGAGCGGATTAGCTCCCAAAAATAGAGAAATCTCAGTGAAATCATCCATTATTTTAGTTTTCACAAATGGGATACAAGTTTCACAAGTCAGATAGTGAGCGAATACCATACGGTTTATTTTCAGATGTGGAGGGAAGTCAGATTCGACCTCAAATCCAAGATGGCCGTCATTTTCACTGAGATTTCATTGTTTTTTCGCATCTAGACCGCATAAAACCAGGTCGAGTTCAAAGACCATTACATTTACACATTTCAAATCTGGGCTAGATTACCAAGGGGACCCTAGACTCTCACCAAGAAACACTTTGAGATTTGTGAAACTTTTATCCTATTTGTGAAAATGGAAAAATGGAAGATTTAATTGTTTTCCCCATCTACACAGCATACAACCAGGTACAGTTCAAAGACCATTACACTTACATTACACATTTCAAATCTGGGCTAGATTACCAACGGGACCCTAGACTCTTACCAAGAAACACTTTGAGATTTGTGAAAATTGTATCCTATCTGTGAAAATGGAAAAATGGAAGATTTAATTGTTTTTGCCCGATCTAGACCGCATAAAACCAGGTCTAGTTCAAAGACCATTACACTTATACCTTTCAAATCTGTTCTAGATTACCAAGGGGACCCTACACTCTCACCAATAAATACTTTCAGATTTGTGAAACTTTGATCATGGTATGAGCACACTTGAACATTAGACTAGGGAGGAATGGTGGCCATCTTGAATTTGAGGCCAAATCCGCCTTCCCTCCACATCTGACAATAAATCTTATGGTATTCACTCACTATGTGAGAAATGTCATGCTTCTCTGAAAAGGTGCACAATTTTTATAAGCACATTTGTACATTGGACTTGGGGAAATGGTGGCCATCTTGGATTTGAGGTCAAATCTGACTTCCCTCCCAATCTTAAAATAAACCTTATGGTATTCACTCACTATGAGAAATGTTGTGTTTTTTTGGAGAAGTGCACAATTGTTATAAGCACATTTGTACATTAGATGTGGGGAAATGGCGGCCATCTTGTAATTTTGGTCAAATCTGACATCCCTCCCAATCTTAAAATAAATCTTATGGTATTCCCTAACTATCTACCTAGCGTTTTTCTCAAAAAGTGCACGATTATTGTGCGTATCCGCTCTACTAATAGAACATTTCACTCTGACCAAAACCTAAAAAAACATAGATTTTTTTTTTCTTCAAACCCGCATTTTTTTTCACGTTTTGGTCCGAGTGAAATGTGATGCGATCTCTCCTATTTCTAAAATATATCTGTACCGTTTGGTTTGAACAAGTAAAAACATTTTTATAAGTATTTTACGAAATGTTGATGGGAAAATAAATGGCGGATGAAAATCTCTGGTACAGTGCTGAAGAAGGAAGTGACGTTCCACTTTGGCTCTCTATCACAGACAGATTTTCCATTTCAATTTGGGAACGCTGGTGTGACTGAAGTGAATTATCTTAAATGCCAGCAACAAAAATCCCTTTCTGGGTATGTGGCCTTGTTTCATGTCAGCTTTACTGTATTTACTTTTATGTATTTTTATTTGGCCCTAAATCAGACCGCCTTGGCAATTAGGTATAATTTCCCTTCAGCCATTTGCTATTGCTCTTTATTTTTTGGCATTTTGCTTTCCTTCAGTAAAAAGAGAAGAGACAAGAAAAGATTGAGGCTGTTTTCACATCAGGGACCGGGACCAGTCCGGATCTGAGCACACTTGACCAGGGCCGTAACCAGGGTTCCGAAATAGGGGAGGTCCAGCAAGGGGAGGCGGATTCGGCGGCGCCCGTGAGTTTCCCCCCCCCCCCTTTTTTAGCCATATTTAGAGTAATATATCATTTTAAATCAACATTAGGATTATACTGTTGTGATGTCATTATTCAGTATATTCTCTTTCATGTCACCACCTGCTCAGCTCTCCTGTCAACATAATTGTAACAAACACAAACTGTTTTAGCCAAATTCATATCAAAATGACACCTACAAACACAGGTACACAACCCAAGCCGTACACAACACACAAAGTCATCATCGATAATAAAAAAAACATACAGAGGGACATTTATTTATTCCTGATAGGAACGATTGAAAAATAAAATAAAATATATTATGTTGTTTTTAACTTTACACCACCTCTTTTTGTTACTTATTGGGTCATGAAACTGAAACCATGCATATAGCCACCTGCATACCTGACTTCGGGAGCTTGGCAATTGGCATCATGCATGATTACAATGAGATGCACCCACTTTAAACCTGAATAAAGTAATAAAACCAATAGTAAACCAGTAGGCGGCGCCTGGCCTGCTGTTCAGTGAGTGGCCTGGCCTGGCCTGGCCTGCAAAAAAAAAAAAAAAAAAAAAAAAAGATTTTTTTTTTTTTGCAGGCTGAAATATTAGGGGAGGTCCGGACCTCCCCGTCCTCATAGCTAGTTACGGCCATGCACTTGACCCCAAAGTCCAGTTGGTTTGACTAGTGTACAGTGAGCACTGTGTATTGGACCGAGAAACGAGATAATACATCTCAAGGGGTTAATCCTAATAAAAATGTTAAATGAAATGAAATGAACCTGGGCACGGATCAACCAACCTTGCTCGGGTCTACTTGAAAATGTGGTCTCGAGTAGGGTTCAGGCGTGCTCGGCGACGATTTGCATCAAGTGTGAACACAACTGTCCCACAACACAGAAGTGGACTGCTATTTCTTTACAGTGTGATGAGCAGTTATCCTATGTTTTGGACTTTTGTTAGGTCTCAACGCGAGACTCAGCCTTCATTCTTCAGGTTGAGTGTCGCCGTAGCAAGTCCTCAGTCAACTGCACGCATCGTTATCCAACGATAGGGACCAAGAGTATCCCAAAATATTATGTAGTTTTACAATACCGAGCCCTTATTCACATAACAGAGCCAAAGCTAATCTAAACAAGGCCAGGTCGAAACCTAGCATAGGGCCGGTGCATGGTATCGTCACCCATGTATACCCATGAGGTCCTTGCCAATCCCCAGCTTTAGCTGTGGTGGGGCATTCCTGTCCGTGTTGGAAATTAACTTTTGCATAGAGGCAACAGGATTTCCTAACCAGTTTAAAAGCTCAGTGTATGGATTTAAAGTGGAGATGAAGCATTGAACAATACAAGTGTGGTTTGTTTGCTTTGTACCTTGGGTAAGACAGAACCCTGCAATCAAATGTGAATTACACCTACATTGGCTGCAAAACTAAAATGTATTTGCCTGTTTTTGCCCTGTTTCGCCACTGAGCGCCGCCATGTTGTTGAATAGAGCTGGGTATTGGTTCAAATTTCAAGAATCGATTCGATTCCGATTCACAAGGTTGCGAATCGATTAATTTCGATTCGATTCCGATTCAATCGATTTCAATACGTTTCAAAATGTTTTTTGATCTGTACCCTGAATTACATGTCCAGTTATGTAACACAGGGGTTCCCAACCAGCCAAGTAGATACACGGGGAAAAAAAGTTGCAGACCTGTTGTCAATTTTAATGGTTTTAGTTACACATATACTCACCAGGTGGTGACAAAGGGTAAATAACAGCCTTTTCATTTGTCAATAAAGACACTTCCACAATTATGCAGTGATTTGATTTCAGCCTATATAATTTCTAAAAGTAGATATTAATGATCAAACATTTCCATTCATGTAGCCTACAGTATTTGTTTTTGTTTAAACTACAAACATAAATAAACATCAACTTGAAACTATGTTTCAACTACCACACACAGCATAATATTTTAGCCTGTTTATTAAAAAAAAAAAAAAAAAAAAGATCTCTGGACATATGAATCGATAATCGAGGATTAAAATAAAAATCGATTAAAAATCGGAGAATCGATTTTTTGAACCCAGCCCTATTGTTGAAAGCTAGATGGTGACGTCACACGCATTGTAGCTCTTGTCTAATGCAGCCAGGCTGCAGCACTGCTTGTTGTTTGGAAGCCGGGGGAAGATGGCGGACGGAGGGAATGAGGAGCAAATCTGTCCGGGCCGGAGGTTCCGTGTTGAAACTTACGGCGGTCCGATTTGTCTTAAATGCGGTATCATACATAGGCATTGTGACATCACTGATGATGTCATCAGTGACACACACACACACACACACACGAGAGACTGAGGGAGAGGGAGAGAGGAGGAGAGATACTGAGGGAGAGAGAGAGGGAGACATTGCACGTGCGCCAATAAGGCAGGCGAGATTGCCATGAAAAAGCATATTACTTGTTGCTTACCTGATTTATCTAATTCAGACAGACGTGAAACGCAGTGTAGCCTACTCTTCATCTTCTTTGTGTTTAATGACAGACTGCAAACCAACTAGGTGCATATCGCCACCTACTGTATGGGAGTGTGTAGATATGCAAGTGTACCCGGGAACGGAACAACATTACTCATGTAAAAGCTGAGCGGCTGGGGATTGGAGAGGGGGCGAAATCGTCTCAGACATGGAACGAAGCCCATGACATCGCAGGTACACAGGCAAAAAAAATGGGGGGGGGGGATAGGGTCAAGACAACAAGAAAAATACCCACCTGCATGCACGGTCTGGCGAGTTGAGGATTTCATAATAGAAAACAGAGAAGTTTAGGGCCAGTCCCAGGCGGATGGGGTGCGTTGGAGGGAGTTCGATCATGGCGATGTCACTGGCAGCTTTGTAGGCGACCAAACTGTTCTCCGCTGCCTCCTTCCGGTCGTTGCCCGTGGCGAACTCTGCCAGGTACCTGTGGTAATCTCCCTTCCTGAACAAGAGAGAGGGGAACACTGGGATCAGAGGGAGAAATCTGCCTGCACCATACATTGGTCCACAGTTTTCATTGGCTGATCGCATTTAAGCCCACATAACAGTTAAATTCAGGGGTGCACGATGATATCAGCACATTATCGGTATCCATGCTTAGATTAGTTCAGTTCAGTTATAGTTTGACAAGTGAACAATTGTGTAAATACCCAAGTGCCCAGGTGCAAGGCATACTTACAGGTCAAACATTTCTCCACTGATTCAAGCTAGAGTTGCGCGATCTTGACCTCAGTCAGATCGTCCAATCGCCACCCTTTGACATCGCCAATGCACGATGTCATCGCAAACGTGGTCGGACAGCATGTGTGCGTCAGTGGACGCTGATGGCAACTTGCAGACAGATGTGTGGCGCAGCAGTGAGTGTGTGTTGTTAGGACTATTTGTCAGTGAATGGATGCTGCTGTACTGTATATTTGGACATGTTTCTGGTGTCCGCGGTGAGCCTCGTTAGTAAGGTCTGATTACAACCCTGTTTGCCGGCACTTGCCCTTTGATCTGCGCCTCAGTCTGCCTCTTTTCTTTTTTCACTCTCGTTCTCCACTGCCTCGCCTCGGCTCGGAGTAACGTTGATAAGATAAGATATGTTAAACTGAACATGAGATGCAGTGATATTGTCGCACCAAAGCACATAGACACACGTAGCCTACACACTTTTAAAAGTGAGCCTCCCCCCACACAGCGACTTCTGTCATCTCCGCAAACAAATCTAATGGCAGTTTAAATATATATATGTAAAATATAATGCAATACTATAGCAAGACTGTCTGGACAACGTGACAATGCTCTTCTAAACACATCGGCTACTATAATATATTTCCCTGCATCTCATACTGAGATTAGATCGGTATTAAGTTTGGACAGACTGGAATGGTTTGCTTTCATCCTCCCGCAGCACTGCAAGACGGACAGGTAGGACGATTAATTACAGCCTCTGACTGACAGCGGCGCAAAACTACGGTATAACAACTTTTTATTCATCGGTCATTGTGCCTGCCTACATCTACATATAACGTTACTCTTATGGAGCTGAGCACAGAGTAGTTTTGCATGCCAGGCGGCGCAGCATGTGGAGAATGAGAAGGGAAGACGAGATGAGACGGATCGGGGGACGGGCGACGGCAGGGAGATTTGTAATTACAGATTTTGGTGGCGAGGCTCGTTGCGGACATCAGAAACATGTTTGAATGCAGTAGGCTAGTGGCGTTTGTTAATGGTCTGTTCTGAACTCTGCCTAGTCAAACTGCTGCGTCGCATCTCTGCTCTCAGGGAGCAGCCACACACGGGGGGCGGGGGCGATCGAGATTGGCTAAGGAAAATCAATCGTCATTTCAGCCATTGATTCGGCAATATACGATCCGATCACCAATCGGCACAACCCTAATTCAAGCCACTATAGTACTGTAGTAAGGGGCATAGACATTTTGACCAATGGATTTCCATGACTTTTCCATGACTTCAAAACAAATTTGCAAACATTTAGTGAAGTCTCGGTGTATACATGAAAAAGTGAGTGAGTTATGACATTCTACTTTAAAATGTCACTAGCCTACACTTCACTTACTGTAATGCAGCCTCTAAAAGCAGGAAAAGGCAACATTTATGCCGTATCACCATCCAACATCTAAGTCTAGTCTCACATCACAATATTGATAAAAATCTATATATTGTCCACCTCTAATATTGAGTGCCAGAATCAACCTCCCAATGATGCAATTTGCAGAAAAACATCATTACCGGTAGATTATTTCATTGATGATCAATCACTGCTTTCAACTTCTTTCTGATGTAAATGCGTCTTGTCAAGTTAAATGAGCCGGAGGTCAGTTTATGAATTTTAATCACTCACTTTCACTCGGAAATGCTTTGTGGTTGACTCTAAATCAAGGGATCCACTTTCACTTGACCAACTGCAGCCCATTATAACAATGAATGCTTGCTATGCTGTTATCACTTATTGATGATGCACAGCACAACCATCATGTCATTTTACTACAATAATTAGATCAAGGTCAGTGTTATCAAAGCTTATATACCGTGATCTGATGTCCCCTATACTTACGTTAATGTGATTTCGTTGATATTTTTACAACCAGATCACTTATTAAACAGCGTCATGACTAACGTTACTTGGCAGAGGGGCTGTGCTGGTACTGAGCGCATTTCCTTGTCAAACTCCAACAGTGAAAAACGTTTGCTTGTCACAAAATAAGACTCATTTGATGACTTATTTGAGGGAATGTAATTATGTTATCAATCACATTCGCTAACCTGTTGCTCTTTGAAGAAGTCGGGATGTTTATCAGCATCTGGCCAAGCTGGACGTGTCTGCTCCATTCGCCTGCGCACTTTCAAATATTGTTTACAGACGGGCTATGTTGTGTCCGTGCGTGGGCTTCCCCTGTCAGCAACGCAAGCAAAAATAATTCCATATTTCGATCTCTGTGCATGTCCAAGACAAGACCGCGTGTGGTCAGAGCAGCCATGTTTGTTGTGATGAAGCTAAGCTACAGCACTGAATGAGTGAGAGAGGAGGAACGTCCACGGCTGGGAGTCAGAGCACTCTGCGCTGCCAGCTGCACACGCACACACTAACTACCCCGCTGTCATATACAGTACGTAAACTCAGCGTAAATGAATGCCATGAAAACATGTATTAAACAAATTTCCATGACTTTTCCAAAACTTTGGGGGATTAAATTTTTTTCCATGACTCCCATTTTTTTTTTTTCTACCTTTTATTTTATACAGGGGGAGTCTCACTGAGAGCAATGCTCTCTTTTTCAGGAGTGCCCTGTTCACATTCACACACACATTCATACCTGGAAGCTGCCCAGTACAACCACAGTCTGATCTGTGGCCACTGAGCAGCTCCACTGGAGCGGTTGGGGTTTAAGGGCCTTGCTCAAGGGCACCTCAGTGGTGGTAATGAGGGAGGGGCAAGCGCTGCCATTTCACCCATGACCGTACTGTGTAGTATTTTGTGTGTGTACTTAAAGTTATGTTTAAATTATGTTATGGAGATTGATTAAATAATAATTTGTGTACCCCTGTGATAGAGGATCTGGTCAAATCAAACTGTATAGTCTAGATGTGTGGCCTGGGCCTATGCAATTTGTCAGTGCCGACATATTACGGAGAAGATTAAAACATGCTGTGTCCCTCACACGTACATTTTGTAGTAGAAAACCTTTGACTCTCCCGTGGTAGCAGATGTAATGAGGTGCTTGTCCAGTACATCCAGAATGTCATTGCAGATTCCTTTCAGCTCCGTCTCAACCTACACACACACACACACACACACACACGTAAATTAATTGTGGGGTGACATAAAAGATTACAACAGCCTGACGTCTTTGAATTTTAAAGTCTTATTATAGACCAAACTTAAAAGAAACACCAATATCATACCAGCTAACAAATTACATTATACAAGTACAGTACTACATCACTGCCTAACATTCACTCACAATGATGATGTAACCACTTTTTCTTATGTCTGTTTTCTAATGTATCCACCTTATTTTTGAATGCCCCACTGTAAAAAATAATTGTGGGAACAAGGTCTGGTTTAACGTGACTCATTGTTGCAGCTTGCAACAATGAGTCATGCAGGCTTCTTCTGCAGCCTTTGTACTCGGCTGCAGACCCGAATTATAAACCGGAAGCTGGAGTCCGTTATCAAAGTTATAAATATAGTCACGTTATAAACAACTAACCAACGCTGCGGGTCCGTATGGAAACAGTGTTACTCGAAATGGTTAAAAGTTAAATCAATTTGGTCATTCAGTGGCGTTTTACTGCCATGTAAAGTCTATTACGCTAGCCGTTAGCATTAGCCACAGTAGCAGACTACCCACAATGCATCACGTTATCCCAGCACCCGAATGACACGGCTGTAGAGCAGAATGGCTCTGCTGTAAAATCCTCATAGATGTTTTTTTGTCAAGTTAAAACAGTGTAAAAATTACACCGGAAGGTGGATAGAGTAGTCCGTACAATATTAAAATGTTGGGGTTTGACCAGCTAGAGGGCTAGCTGACCACGATATTGTCTGTCTTAGCTTAGATTTGCTTTTTATTCTATCTTCTGTTCCTTTACCTTGTGTTTTTGTTTTTTTAATTATTGTCTATCATGTAATGTGTTTTTGTCTTGGACCCCAGGAAGACTGTTGTCCAGGCGGCACCTAATGGGATTTGTTTTAATAAACAAAAATAAACAAGTCATAAATGTTCTGACAAGCTTGATATTTGGTTATTTGTGATGCTATATATATACTACATGATGCAATTGAAAGATATTGCCACATTTTCTTTCAAACTAATTTGGTTCTGGATGTCTGGATTTGGTACAGTTATAAGGCACTTGGGGCAGAGCTGTTTTGCAGGCTGTGGGGTACAGGCATAGAGGAAGCTCTGTGTAGGAGTGTGCTTTCCTTCAGTCGCACGCCATACTTCTTGCAGTGCTTTTTCATGGTGAACATTTCGACTGCGCTGGCTGCATGCTCCAAATGCCATGAAAAATGCTGCTTGTATGGTCAATTTATTTTTAAACATTCTGAATTTTATATTTTCGAAAACAGAAAAGGAACATAGTGAGGAAACACAAATATTCATCCATACACATCTTTTTTGCATACGTATGCAGACCTGGAAATTACTCAAATCAAATCCCATACTTTCCCATGCTGCATAGGAACCCTGATGAATACATTGAAAAGTGTGTTTAACCAGTCAACTTGGCTGTCATGGCGGTAGCTGACCGTTTGCCTATATTCCCGGATCATCTTGAGTTTGTCTTCGCCGCCCTTGCTCTCTTCTTTCTGTTCGAGGCTGCTGATGATCCTCCACGAGGCTCGCCTGGCTCCGATCACGTTCTTGTATGCTACCGACAGCAGGTTCCTCTCCTCCACAGTCAGCTCCACGTCCATGCCCGCCACTCTCTTCATGGACTCCACCATTTCTGACAGAGAGAAAGAATCAATAGTCGTACGACGAGTGTAGAAAGAACAGGCTGCCGCATCTGAAAGCTCAGATTTCAGTTATTTTAATTAACAGTTAAAGTTTTTCCCCTGAATTTGATTCCTGTTCAGTCCCAACTTTATGTATCCAAGGATTACTGAGCATTCACAACATTCCAATGGGAATGTCAACAATTAACCATTTAACCGTTAACAGACATTAATAATTTTGACCGATTACTATCAGTTAAAAAACATTATGCCCCCCAAGTAATTAAAAAAAAGTTTGTTGTGTGGTAAATACGCTATAAGAACACCATATCTTTAACCAGGTAAGTGGTGATTGTTGCACGCCTTCCATCTGACACTGTTCCACCACTGTCCCGTTTATATTAATCTGGGAACCCAGAGTCTATATTTTTATTTGAAAATAGACTCTGGGACAGCCCTACCGTTTTTCCCAGCTTCCTGTACAGCGCGCCTTTCCTGCCACCGTCACTTCCTTTTCCACGTCCGTGCTCCACTGTTTGCAGTCTAAATAGCAACTTACGCCACGACTTTCCAGTAATTTTCCACTATTGTTGTAAAACGAGTTGACGCTTTATATGCAATGTGTTTATGCGTTAACGTTATTAGCGAATAGCCGAAACGGACGCGGAAAATGAAGTAACGGTGGCTTTTCCGTCACTTCCGCTTTCCTTTTCCACATCCCTTTCGGCTATTCACTAATAACGTTAAAACTGCATAGAAGACATCAACTCGTCTTACAACAACAGTGGGAAATTACTGGAAAGTCGTGGCGTAAGTTGCTATTTAGACTGTAAACAGTGGAGCACGGACGTGGAAAAGGAAGTGACGGTGGCAGGAGAGGCGCGCTGTACAGGAAGCTGTGAAAACGGTAGGGCTGTCCCAGTCTATTTTTCAAATGAAAATAGACTCTGGGTTCCCAGATTGCGTTTATACTTTCATCTACTTCACCCCAAAACTCACAGTGCTCTGTGCCATCTCCCCCGCTAGTGAAATTTGATCTATGTTCATTTGCTGCGATCGCCTACACGGCTCTTAGTCACTCCACGTTAGTAAACAAAGCCGGTGAGTAAATAACACGTAACATTACGTTAGCCAGAAGTCACTAACGTTACCGTTATGCTCCTGAATGGAGCGCGGGGGGAGGGGACAATGAGAGCGTCGGATTGTGTCTGAATGTCAGTTTATAAACAGAGTAACTATAACTAATAAACCCTGTATAGCCCTGTATAGGCTGCTGACTGAGGCTGCCTTTTAATTTGCGTTTTAAATGACCAGTTCCTGGCATAATGAAACATGTCAGTTCTGGAGCTTGCCATGAAATCAACCCGGTTTAAGATCGTACACCGGACCGGACGGGCAAAACCAGAAATTGGCCCATGCCTACCTACTAGCAACACAAAAAGTGCTTTATCTCGAGAAACGTTCATCCGATCGACTCCAAACTTGGCTGGTGCACTGCTGGAGACCCGTCAGAGTGCAGTGCCGAATTTCACGCAATTCAGACAAGCGCATAGTCATAGCGCCACCTACTGGCAACACAAGAAATGGTTTATCCTGAGAACTGTTCACCCAATCGACTAAAAACTTGGCGGGGGCGCTGCTGGGGACCTGAGAAAATGCAGCATTACATTTTGTGCAGATTGACCAGTCAGAACTAGGGATGTCGACGGTTAACCGTTAACCGGTTAACCGCCGACAACGTCATTGGTCGGTTAAGCATGTCGGTTAAGCATGTCGGTCAAACGGTTAATTTGCATATTAAATTGGCATACAACGTGTTGCCAATATGGTGTTTTTTTTCCTCCTTCGCTGTAAGCAATGTTAACAAGTAGTTACTGTAGCAGTAGGATATAGGAATTAAAAGCTCCTGCCAGAACAACATTCATTTAGAGAAAGGCTTTTCCAAATGTTTGAGAGAAAAGCAGTGTGCATTGTCAGCAGCAGTGACTTCTCTGTCCGCTCCACACATGCGCCACAGCCCCGCCCCCCTCTGATTTGACCAGACAGGAGAAGTGCGATGCATTTCTCCCCTGACGCGGCGCCCTGCCTGCCCTGTGCAGACTACAGCCAGCCAGTCACTCTGCTGCTTCTGTGTTCCAGCCGCTGTCATGAAACGGCTTTTCAGTTTGGTCAGGACAGGAGCGCATGGCCTGAAACCCGACACCTTGCTCAGCGTTCAGCGTGCACTGCGCACGTCCGTGTCTGGAGTCAAACCTGATGGAACGTGCACATTACTTTTTCTTCACTGGTTCATTCGGTTTCACTCTCTCCCTCCCTCTCTGCATGTTCATCATGCATACGCTCACACTCAATGATCAAACAGTAGTTTTTTACCATGTTACAAAAATGCAGACATGCGTCTAATTGACGATTGAAAAGTAACAATTAACGTTAGTCTTTACTGTCCAACACAGAGCAGTTCGGAGGAATTGTTTCACAACGAGAGACGGATTGTTTGTAGACTGCATTCATTGACACTTTCAAAGCCGGTGTGAAAGCAGCTACTGACAGCTGCATGCGGACTCGTCTTCATAATGACTGTTGTGGAGCCCTGCAACACAGAGAGCATAGTCCTCTTTGCGTGCGTGAAGACAGAGGGAGAAGGAGTGAGACCAAAAGCAGGTATTATATATTGCTAAAAGTAGAAGATACTGTAGTGATGCACGCGTTGTCAGTGCGACCTGCAGCCTGGGCTGTCGTCCACTCAAAGTACTTCACGGGGCAGCTGCGTGTCAATTGACGTGTCCTTAATATGCAAAGCGTGCAGCTCTAAGCAGTATAGCCTATCGGAGGAATGTTTTTGTTTAGATGGCTGGAGGATTCAACTTGTCTTTTCGTTTTGTTAATGTGTTTTCTTCTGCTTGTAGATGTAAAAACTAGAACGACCGCAACGCGGACTTATGCCTCCGCCATTAGTTCATTCTTGAGTCCAAGTGGATGTTGGAGCCAAATTGGAAGAAATTGCATCAAGGCATTTCTGTGCAGAATTGGATATTTGAGCCAAATGTGAAGAAATTTAGTCAATGTGTTACTGAGATATGGCGTTACCGAGCTTGAAAATGGCATTTGAGAGGTCACAGTGACCTTGACCTTTGACCACCAAAATCTAATCAGATCATCCTTGAGCCTAAGTGAATGTTTAAGGTGAATCTGATGAAATTCCGTCCAGGCATTCCTCAGATATCGCGTTAACAAGCTTGAAAATGGCGTTCGAGAGGTCACAGTGACCTTGACCTTTGACCTTTGACCACCAAAATCTAATCAGATCATCCTTGAGCCTAAGTGAATGTTTATGGCGAATCTGATTAAATTCCGTCCAGGCGTTCCTCAGATATCGCGTTAACAAGCTTGAAAATGGCGTTCGAGAGGTCACAGTGACCTTGCCCTTTGACCACCAAAATCTAATCAGATCATCCTTGAGCCTAAGTGAATGTTTAAGGCGAATCTGATGAAATTCCGTCCAGGCGTTCCTCAGATATCGCGTTAACAAGCTTGAAAATGGCGTTCGAGAGGTCACAGTGACCTTGACCTTTGACCTTTGACCACCAAAATCTAATCAGATAATCCTTGAGCCTAAGTGAATGTTTGAGGGGAATCTGATGAAATTCCGTCCAGGCGTTCCTCAGATATCGCGTTAACAAGCTTGAAAATGGCGTTCGAGAGGTCACAGTGACCTTGACCTTTGACCTTTGACCACCAAAATCTAATCAGATCATCCTTGAGCCTAAGTGAATGTTTAAGGCGAATCTGATGAAATTCCATCCAGGCGTTCCTCAGATATCGCGTTAACAAGCTTGAAAATGGCGTTCGAGAGGTCACAGTGACCTTGACCTTTGACCTTTGACCACCAAAATCTAATCAGATCATCCTTGAGCCTAAGTGAATGTTTAAGGCGAATCTGATGAAATTCCATCCAGGCGTTCCTCAGATATGGCGTTAACAAGCTTGAAAATGGCGTTCGAGAGGTCACAGTGACCTTGACCTTTGACCTTTGACCACCAAAATCTAATCAGATCATCCTTGAGCCTAAGTGAATGTTTAAGGCGAATCTGATGAAATTGCGTCCAGGCGTTCCTCAGATATCGCGTTAACAAGCTTGAAAATGGCGTTCGAGAGGTCACAGTGACCTTGACCTTTGACCTTTGACCACCAAAATCTAATCAGATCATCCTTGAGCCTAAGTGAATGTTTAAGGCGAATCTGATGAAATTCCGTCCAGGCGTTCCTCAGATATCACGTTAACAAGCTTGAAAATGGCATTCGAGAGGTCATAGTGACCTTGACCTTTGACCTTTGACCACCAAAATCTAATCAGATCATCCTTGAGCCTAAGTGAATGTTTAAGGCGAATCTGATTAAATTCCGTCAAGGCGTTCCTCAGATATGGCGTTAACAAGCTTGAAAATGGCGTTCGAGAGGTCACAGTGACCTTGACCTTTGACCTTTGACCACCAAAATCTAATCACATCATCCTTGAGCCTAAGTGAATGTTTAAGGCGAATCTGATGAAATTCCATCCAGGCGTTCCTCAGATATGGCGTTAACAAGCTTGAAAATGGCGTTCGAGAGGTCACAGTGACCTTGACCTTTGACCTTTGACCACCAAAATCTAATCAGATCATCCTTGAGCCTAAGTGAATGTTTAAGGCGAATCTGATGAAATTGCGTCCAGGCGTTCCTCAGATATCGCGTTAACAAGCTTGAAAATGGCGTTCGAGAGGTCACAGTGACCTTGACCTTTGACCACCAAAATCTAATCAGATCATCCTTGAGCCTAAGTGAATGTTTAAGGCGAATCTGATGAAATTCCGTCCAGGCGTTCCTCAGATATCGCGTTAACAAGCTTGAAAATGGCGTTCGAGAGGTCATAGTGACCTTGACCTTTGACCTTTGACCACCAAAATCTAATCAGATCATCCTTGAGCCTAAGTGAATGTTTAAGGCGAATCTGATGAAATTCCGTCAAGGCGTTCCTCAGATATGGCGTTAACAAACATCCCTACGGACGGACATCCGTACGGGCGGCCGGCCGTACGTACGTACGTACGTACGGACAGACAACCCGGATCCATAATGCCTTCGGCCTGGCTTCGCCGGCGGAGGCATAATAAACGCTTTCTAATGAAAAAAAATCAAGCATTTGTTGTGGTAAGGGTTTAATGGGGCACAGACAGTCAAAATGCGCATTTTAATGTTCTCGGTTAACCGACAATTGTCGGCTAATGAGGGTCGGTTGTCGGTCAAAGAAAATTATGATTTTCGACATCCCTAGTCAGAACACAGCTTTCTGGCATCTCGAGAATCATTTGTCTGATCGACTTTAAACTTGGCATGTGCGCTGCTGGGGACCCGAGAAAGGGCAGTGTCGAATTTCATGCAATTTGACGAATTGGGGCAGTGGTGTAAGCAGGGGGAGGATGGGGGGGGTGAAGAGAGCGAGAGCATGATGTGTAAATGGGGGAAGGGGAGGGAGGGTAACGGGCACTGCACTTGTAAAGCGCAAATCATGCTCGAGTGAAATCGCCGGCGCTCACTGAGCCGAGGGGGTCGCCGCAGCTGGGCATCCCATCGGCGCAGCTCGGCGTGCAGCTCCTCGAAAATGTGACTCTGCGGCGTCAACTCCTTGTTGTGAGGAATGAGGAAATGCCATTTCCTCATTTAACAGTGCTTGTCACTCATCTAGCAAAGCCTTCTGCAGGCTCACCGGAATGAGTTTTGAAATGGAGGGACAATAAAATGTCCCCCCACCGACATGAATGCAAGTTCTTGGTAAACGACACGTTAACGTTTTGGACGTGTACCGCAGTCAACGCGGCGAGTTACATTCGAGTATGCACAGTCTCGCTGTCGCCGCCATTCGGCGACAGGGCGCCAAGTCGAGGTTGCGCAGAACCATGCCGGGCGCTTTACTTAAACACTTAAATATATTTGACTGACTCTGCAATTGTCAGTAAGGCATTTTGTGCAGCAATTTCTTTCTATTGGATCAAGGTGAATAAATATGAAACATCATTCCGTACTACTACGTGCTACAATGTGAAAATGCCACACAACACCAAGCCAAGCGTTTCCCATACACGCTA
Source organism: Poromitra crassiceps (assembly GCF_964638095.1). Lineage (NCBI taxonomy): Eukaryota > Metazoa > Chordata > Actinopteri > Beryciformes > Melamphaidae > Poromitra > Poromitra crassiceps. The sequence continues at coordinate 82,329,999 of NC_139623.1, read as the reverse complement.
GTAAGTGGCACTGGGTGTGGCTAATGCTCATGATACAGCAGAAAAATTACCACTATCATCTTTAAAAGCACTTTATACTTTACTGGTTAAAACTAAAATGTGGCTCAAGCAGCAGAAGACTAAATCCCCCGTTACCAAACACACAAATGGAGGAGTGCCATTTGTATAGCGTTTAGCTTCCGAGACAGGGTGCATCTGTAGGAGCCAACAGGGCTCCATATAGCATGCTGGCGAAACCTGATATGCGCCGGTCAGAAGCCAGGAAGAGCACTATGCTGCTTCGATCACTTGCCTCTCCAGGCCAGCGTACACTCCACTGAACTCAGTGACCTCTCTAAACTGTTCTAAAGTGTTTTTTGTTTATATATATATATATATATATATATATATATATATATATATATATATATATATATATATATATATATATATAATATAGTTGGTCAGACTTGACATGTTCAAACCTTGTTTGTCTGTCTGTAGCCTGTCATGTCTGATTGGTTTGCCATGGGCTTGACAAGCACTTAGGCCATGTTTAGACGACAACCATCTCTGCATAAAACGGCAAACTAGCGTTGCGTTCTTACCTTTTATTTTGCATTTATACACAGCGTTTGTGATAACGATTTGCGTGCAGACTGAGGCCGACTGAAGCCGCAAAAGACTCAAGTGCAGCGTCAAGTGAGCCAGAATAACATTGAAACTTCTGGTTAAAACCTTCACAATAATGGTAATTAAATAAACCACTAGTCTTATTGATGCATGTTGCAACGTTTTTTTGTGTGTGATCCGAAATACACCGAAGATAACATATATATTAACAGTAGGGCTGGGCGATAAAACGATCTCGATAAATTTCACGATAAAATCTTCCACGATAACGATGATAAAATTATGAGCTGTAATTTTGATAAAGTAATTTTTTTAACCAATCCCACAGCAGAGAAACAAGCGCGTGCTACATGAACGGCCAATGCCACAGCAGAGAAAGAACTGCGTGCTTCCACAATCTCGGCTCCTCCTCCCACTCAGTCACAACAACTCAGTCTGGGCGCACATTGTAGCTCTCCAATATCCAGCTCCTATAGACGGTTTTAACTTGACAACAAAAACATTCTAAATTGAACCCCCGCTCACTTCCTGTTGCAGTGTTTGCTATGGACATAAAAGAAAAAAAAACATTCAAGTGCAGGACTGACCATTCCGTGAAAACCGTCTATACAGCTGAGCGGCGAAAACAAAAGTAACGATGTCGAGTGAATATTTCTGCAGTTTGCCGAATGCTGAGAAAAAGGAAGTGCTGTGGGGTTGCGCTCTGGTGAAAACCATCTATAGCAGTCTGCTAAATGAGATTAGCAGTCCAAGCGAAACCGAGGGTCGTTGTACTCTAACAACTGCCCTGGATCAGTTTACTGAGTTTATCAGTCAGTTGTCTGTCTGACAAAGCACAGACCAGCGTTAGGTGCAAAATATGTCGGCAGCCAGTCGTCAGCATTAACACCACCGGTGACTGTGGCAGAAGAGCATGAGTTTATCATGCTACCGCTAGCCTCCCTGCAACTAGCCGGACCCAGGACGACATCATAGGGACTGGAAAACATGGTGTGCATCACAACAGAGTGTGGAGGCTGGCCAGCGAGACTACAGCAGCCCTAAACAACTGAACACGAATGCAGTGTTTTGGTCACCGGCGGCTCCACCTATCCATCGGTAAGCTATTAGCGTTAACTCAAACATTTGTAGTAGACCTAGTGTTAAATGGATTATAATTTGTCGTGTTGCACACTTTGAATGATGACAATGAATGACAGATGACGATTCAGGTGTCCATATTTTAATGAAGGGTTCTGCAAGCAAACGTGGGATATTGTTTTAGATTACCCTACATACAGAAGCTGAGGTTATCATAACATGACATATGATATGTTCTAGTATGCAAAGCTTGTGAATGATTTCCCTGTATTGCTGGCTAGTGCTGGCTAAAATTGATATAGAAAAAGAAAGAAAAGCAGTGAGCGCAGTTGCAGCCAATCTGTATAAATTGCAAAATAGGCTACTGTTCACTGTTCAAATACCCAAATAAATAACCAAGTAACACCAGAAAATATATTATCTTATTTGTAGTGTTAAGACATTCTAGATAATCTTTTATTTTGTCATGTCATCAGTGACTGTTGCTGAGTTGTTTTTAACATATTTTCTATTGTCTTTCTATTAGGGATGGGCGCGAGTACTCGGGTACTCGAGCACTCGTTCATAATGTCAGTATTCGAGTAGCGTTTCTGCTGTTCGGGTACTCGCCCCACTCCCCACACCTTTAAAAATGGTCTAAGATCTACGCACGCATCGTCATGTGGATCTGGCAGCATGAACTGCACGGGCGTCAAGTCAGCCAGAATGTACAAGTACGTCATCTGCTTTGTTGCTTTCAAAATAAAACGCTTATTGTAACGTAACCTTATTTATTTTGAGTAATGCGTTACAGCCACAGTTTCACGCCATATAACATCACGAGTATTTTGATACAAGGTTTGCTGCTTCATTCGTTGAAATACCTTTTCTCCTCCAACGTGCATCAATAAGCTATTTACTTTTGTTTAAGTAACATTATTTTGAAAGTTTTAAGCTGAAGTTTTCCAGCTCATCCCGACGAAAAAGGCTGGTGGCTGGAGATATTCTCCCGAATGAGACTCACGCTTCTTCATAGCGCACGCTAGGCATGGGTCGATTTCCGGTTTTACCGGTTCGGTTCGGTATACGAGCCCAAACCGGTTTGATCACGTGCAAACCGAAAAAACCTAAAAAAAAAAAAATTACGTTTTTTTTTTTTTGCCAGTCCATTCTGATTGCACTATTGTTCGTATTAGCCTCTTCTCAAGTTGCACTAGTAGGCAAAAGTCTTATTTTGTTTATTATGTTGATGTTTGAAGAAAAGTTAAGCTGAATAGTTATGAGAAATAAAAACAGTGTGTTGTTACAGTTAAAAGGTTCTGCTTATTTGTATTCAGTGTTCGTGCTGGTTGGCAGCATACCAGCTTAGAGGTGCATTATCGCCACCAACTGCAGCCGCTTTGATACGTTTTTTTGGGGAATATCGAACCGGTTTCAAAATGTTCAAACCGACCCATGCCTAGGCCCTATATTGTGTGAATTTGTGAGTTTTGAAGTTTATAAGGCAGCTCAGCTGTAAGCCAATCCATTCTGATTGCACTGCTTGTGTTTTTATTAGCCTTTTTCTCAAGTTGCACTATAGGCAGAAGTCTTATTTCATTTATTATTTTGATGTTTAGAAGAAAAGTTGAGCTGAATAGTTATGAGAAATAAATACAGGGTGTTTGTTACACAGGTGTCCTGCTTCTTTTTATTCAGTATCATTGCTGGTTGACAATACCAGCTTAGAGGTGTATTATCGCTATCAGGTGGACTGAAGTTGCACTACAGACAGTTATGGGCCACACTCGGGAGCCCTGCTTGAAAAAAAGAAAAAAAGAAAAAAAAAAAAAAAAATTATTACAAAAAAAATCGGTATACCGGTTCGATCCGGTTTAGACGGCAATATCGAACCGGTTTTAAAATTTTCAAACCGACCCAGCCCTAGCGCACGCCCGATAAAACTCATTCAAAACATTGCACTAGTTTACTGACTACACTGTCGTTTCCCATAACGTTAGTCACAAGAAATGTAGTCTCGCTAGCCCGCCTCTCTTCCCTTCCGTCAGAGAGTCTGGCGCCGCAGGTTTACATTGTGGGATTGCGAAAAAAATGCTCTGTTTGTCTTGGGCGGTGCTTAGCGTTAGTGCCCTTGGAAAATAGTTTCGGGGTGGAACTTGTGCCGAGCAGGCCTTCTTTATTGCACAATCCAAATTTTCTTCAAAACTTGCCATTTTCAGCGTGTAGCAACGAGTTAGCCTGTAGGTTTCTGCCGTTAGCTTTCTACGCTAGCTAGTTAGCGTCGTCGTTTTCAGATTCGGCAGCCGGGAGCATTAGAGCGACACACATGGGAGCGGAAGCCGATCTGATTGACATGGTCGGAGCCAATGACAGAGCGTGACAGAGCTTGCAAGTGGGGGAGCGGATATCCTGCTGCAACACCGGACACCGGACCTTGTAATCCGTGGATTTACGTTAACTCATTGAGTGCCAATGACGTCTAAAGACGTCAATTCAAATAGTAACGTAGAGTGCCAATGACGTCTAAAGACGTCAATTGCGTTTTTTGACGGTGGGACGTGGATCAAAGCCTGATGCATCTCCTGTAAAAATATGGGGGATGTTGAAGGTGTATAAGCTATTTTACGGACCCATTAGGTGGCGACAGTGCTCTCCAGATTAGAGAAAGATGAGAAAAAAGAGTAGAAGAAGCGTGGGGAAACGGAAACCGATGCATGCTGTAACGTTAGCTGTGAACAGCAGCCAATCTGCTCCCACAACTGAGCCCCCCCCCCCGTCTCCGCTGCGACAGTTCCTCCACACGATTAGTTGCCAGAAAAGGAGCGTCCCTCCGAAGAGTCAAATTATTCTCAGCTGGAAGCGCTGGGAGCCGGCGCACAAAAACGATGGAGCGCTGTGAAAAAGCTGGGTGCAGCGCACTTTGAAACGTGCAGAGCAAACGTGCAGCAGAGAGCCACCAGAGACACTCCCACGGAGGAGTTTGCAGTTGAGGGGGGTGGGGCACACAGGGCACCAAACAACACCGACCCAGATAGCAGGCTCGATGGACAGATTGGCAAACACAAGCTGGAATACCTGATGCCCACCAGCAGTAAATCAAGACCAGCAAGAAGGTGTAGGTCTGCACACGCAGGGGCCAGCGCTGCTGGTTGCAGCTAAAAAATATTATTTTGCCATCAAAATTCCTTTGTTTTCGCTGTTTTATTGAAGGCAATTATTTTTGAGGTGTCACTACATCAGAAAATATTAGCTTCAGAGTCAGTGATGTGCTTGAAATGCTTCATTTCACAAAAGGCTCATTATCTCAGCTTCTAGTTTGAAACATCTGTTTTTGGTGAAACCAACCTATCTTCTACTGCTGATAACTAAAGAACGGAAAATGATATCAATAAACTTTTTTTGCTGATGATACAAGAGAGTCTCATCGTTCTTTGGGCGTGTTCGGTGTTTACATAGTAATATCACACAATATTCTGTGGGTCTTGAGAAATCACTGAAAACGCTCTGAAAGGGCTGGCACTGGGAGCATCCGTTTTCCATAAGTGGCTGGCAGCCAATGAGTTAATGTAACAGTGATCATAAAGTAAAATGGATGATACTGGACAATAACCTGACATTGCTGGACAAGACATGGAAATGCCTTCGCTTGTTTCACCACGTGTCTGCTCCAAAGCGCTAATGCCATCCATCCAACCATCAGAGATAGGCTACTGTCTGAGGTAGGCTTTAGATGTTAGCTTAGCGTCACCCAATATCAGTCAGCTCCTGACAAAAAATGCTCCAGGTAGCGCTTTTTCCATGCAAAAATGCAAACGTAATGTGTGAACAGCCTCCCAAACAGCAGATTACCCCTGCTCAGTCATTACCATAGTAATCACACAGACCCCCCCCCCCTCCGCGAGTGCTCGAGCACTCGTCCATAATAGGAGAGTACTCGAGTATTTAAATTGCTTAAAATGCCCACCCCTACTTTCTGTGCATTTTCAGAGTGAAGTGGGAGAGACAACAAGATGGGGTATTCTGTTTCTCAACAATAACTACAACTTCTACAACTTAATAAACAAACAGAAACGATTCTAAAGTCAAATGTATTGTCTTTACTGATCGTTCTGTCATTACAGCAGTATCACTGATCTGCAATTTCTCATCTGCCTTTCTTATCGTTGTTTCTTCTTCGTTGGTTGTCATTCTCTTCTACTGAATATGTAGGCATTCTGATGTTAACTTAAGCAATACTGCCGCCTAGTGGCCGCTTTTAGACAGGTTTCCAAATTGGTGCATAAATGCTACATAAATGCATTTCTAACTATTGTAAACAACAAACAAACAAGTTTAGATAAAAAAAAATACAACATGGGGGTCACGTCAAAAGATGGTGGGGCGAGTGCTGGAACAGGAGATTTAGTGTTTGTCACCTATCAATTCTGACAATAAATATATAAACCATAATTAACCTTCTGGTAGGGCTGGGCGATTAATCGAATTTTAATCATGATTACGATTTGGGCTGTCCACGATTATGAAAACAAGATAATCGACATACAACGATTTTGCGGCTCTTGTCACTCTCGTTCTGTCTTGTGTTGTAAATCAAGCGCACCCCTTCCTTTGCAGCGGTGTGCTCGGCCCCTCCCCCAAAGCCCAAAACACACACCGCTCGAGTTGGGAATGACTGTCATGTGAACATGTTTCTCCTCCCCGCTTATTTCCGTGGTAGCACAAGAATAAGATGAGAGAAGTCACAGAAAGAGAGCCGCTGGTCGAGAGGAGGTAAAACAACGTATGTGGGGTGGAAACACTATGGTTTCGCCGAGTTTAAAGGTCCACACATCAAGAGCGATGCGAATATACAGCACGGAATTGCGATGCGAGTTTTGACCCACCTGTCAATCACAGCCACAGACTTGAAACAAATAGTGCAAGATATGCGCGGTCGTGGCAGCACCCCGCAACACAACCTCTCCCTCTTTCTTTAATCACTTGAAATCCACTCACAAAGTGGTCTATGACCAAGCAATAAACGCTAAACGAACAAAAATACAAAGCCCCATCTAGTTACTGCCACCGCATACAGTCATCGATTCAGGACACTCTTTACAATGCGACCGCATATTCAACAGCTAACGAGCTCACAGATAAACATTAACAATAGCCTATTATGAACCTAAACGACGTAAGTCGCTTTGGATAAAAGCATCTGCCAAATGAGTAATTTAATGTAATGTAAACGAACGTTACTAGCGTTCTCATTTGGTTAGTTTTGAGGTTTAAGGACTACTAGTTCAGATGTTTACCAACATATTGAATGTAGATTAATAGTTGCAGTTGGTTGTGGCAGTTCACTGCAACATAGTAGGCCTACATATACTGTATATTTATTTTAGTTTTTATTTTATTTCTAAATCTTTGCACTTTTATTATTTATTTTCAATTATATCTAAAATCCAAAGACATCCAATGTTAAATAAAAAGCCAGTGTAAATGTTCAATAAATTCATGATGTTCTCAATGTCAATGAGTAATCGTGTTAAATAATCGTGATCTCAATATCAATCAAAATAATCGTGATTATGATTTTTGCCATAATCGTGCAGCCCTACCTTCTGGGGCCGGTTGCACCAACTGGTCTTACACTGGTCTTAAGCTAAGTTGGTCGTAACTTTACGACCCAACAGCTACGCCGGTTGCACCAAGACGGCTTAAGCCTTATTTTCACTACGCCCAGGCGTAACTCCTACGCCTGGTCAGGAGGAGGCTTAGAGCCTGCCTGTCTCCGCGGAGACCTTTTTGAATCCTTACCGTCATCGTCGTAACACAGCCAGTTCTCCGTCTTTGAAGCACGATGTTAAGAGTATAACTAACTAGTTGTGTGGCTTAGCCTTCCCAAATGTTGCCGTTAATTCTTTTAGAATTTAATACATAGAATTGGGAACGTTACATTCAATTTCATTCAGACTGTCTGTCTGGCTCAATCGCCGCCATTTTTCCCCCGGAGCGAGGGAGGGTGGGAGGAGGGAGGGTGTTACAGTAGTGGCTGAGAGAGCGTAGTGGCACAGTGCGCTCCAAGCAGGTCGCGAGGCACACATCATCCAATCAGAGGGCATTCCCCGGCAATTCACATGAACGCGCATTGCTATGACCAGCGTAGTTAAGACCAGACGTAAGCCGTGTTGGTGCAACAGGCGTAAATCCACTCTAAAGACTGGTCTTAACTAAGACCGACGTAGGAGTTGCGACCAGGCATAGTTAAGACCAGTTGGTGCAACCGGCCCCTGGTTTCTTTGGGGTCTAAGGAGAATACTGATCTTAAAACTGTAAATTTAACATTATTATTATTAATAAATATTTATCGTGATAAATATCGACATCGATCAATATAAGAAAACGTTAGGGTTGTGCTACAACCCGGGTTTTACGAGTGAGAACGAGAGCTCTCACTCTAGTGCCATATCCGCTGCGTACGCAGCCACTGGAAGAATGTTATTTTTGCTCCAAAAATGATCTTTATATATAAAACCGACCACCCACCAACAGGTGGCGTGGTGCCCCCTGGGGCTGAGGTGGCCACCCACATCCTCACCCACGTGACTACGTCACGCCTGCTCAACCCAGGGAAAGCCACTCCTTCTTCCAGCCCGCTGAGAACGACGCAACCAACGACGCATCGACGCAGCAAGGCTGGGTAGTGAGAGCTCTCGTTCTCACTCGTAAAACCCGGGTTGTAGCACAACCCTAACGTTTTACTTCGTTTCGAACTCAAGCTCTCACTCTAGTGCCAAATTCAACTGCCCTTGCTGCCGGGAGCACTCCTCAGAGCGACCCGAGAGGCATCGGTGAACCACGGCCACATGGCAAACGGCCATGCCCAACCGTGTGACATTTGGAGCGGCAACGATACTACCTTCTTGCCACTGACAGTACCGCATGTGCGAAACGCGAACCGGACACGTCGAGGCTGTAGTATCTAACAAACGTGTGATGAGCGGACCATGAGGCCGCAGCGCACATGTCCTCCACCGATACACCACGCAACAACGCGGAAGATGTCGCAACGCCTCGCGTAGAATGTGCCTTCATACCCTCCAGGGGTACCTTACCCATGGCAGAGTATGCCAAAGCAATCGCCTCCACTATCCAGTGTGATAAGCGATCCATGGGAAGGGGCCCACCCTATGGGCCTTCTGCCCAAAACAGACCAACAACTGGTTTGTAGTGCGTAATGAACGCATCCAGGCCACATAGGGCGAGTGCGCCCTTACGGGGCACAGCATGTGAAAGCGCCTCTCCTCGCCCGAACTGAATGGCGGGGGACAGAATGCTGACAAGTCTATGACCATAGACCTAAAGCTGGCATTAATATTCTTAGGTTGATAAGCCGGGTTAGGTCGCAACGTAACCCTGCGCCCATCATCCCCAAAAACCATACAGGCCTGCTGCACCGAGAGGGCAATCAGGTCACCAACCCTCTTTCCTGACGACAAGGCCAGCAGCAGCAGCGTCTTCAAAGACAGAAATTTCAGCTCGGCGGAGTCCAAGGGCTCAAATGGATGACCCGCGAGCCCGTCCAGCACCGTAACCAAGTTCCATTTGGGAAAGACGCACCGCGACGGCGGGCGCAGCCTACGCGCTCCCTTCATGAAGCGTCAGACCAGAGGGAACGCCCCCACGGGGCTCCCCTCAATTCCCAGGTGGCAAGCAGAAATCGCGGCTACGTACACCTTAAGCGACTGCGGGGACTGGCCCGCGTCAAGCAGGCTTTGAAGGAAACAGAGAACTGGTCGCACACCGCAGTTCACTGGATCCACGCCCTTATCCGTGCACCAACGCGAAAAGACCCGCCACTTGTATGTGTACTGAGAGCGGGTCAAAGCAGCCCTAGCACTCTGAATACTGCAAACCACATTATCGGGCAAGCCCTGGGCTAGCAAATGGTCCCGTTCAGGAGCCAGACTGCTAGCTTCCACCTGCCTGGGGAGGGGTGGAGCACCTCCCCTTCCGCCTGGGATAGAAGATCCGCCCGCACCGGCAGCGCCCAGGGCGGACCTTGCGCCAAGGAGATCAGGTCCGCAAACCATATCTGCCTGGGCCAAAAGGGGGCCACTAAAAGGAGCTGAAGGCGCTGTTCCCTCACCCTGTCCAACACCTGACGGATCAGGGGGATCGGAGGAAACGGGCCGGACACGTCAGAGGAACCCTGCGATGACGGTCCCTGGCCGGGTCCAGGCGATGCCTGAGAAACCAGATCTGAAACGGGCGCATGTGCAGTCTCCCCAGTGGGAGCACATGCACTGCTGAGGCCATCAGACCCAGCATGACTGTGCACTGATGCACTGACACAGAGGGACACAGACGTAGCATCTTTGCCGTCAGCACTGTGCGAGCCTGTCGCTCTGGTGAAAGGCAGACCCGCATGGCCCGGGAGTCTAGTTCGAGCCCCAGGAAGGTCGCCACCTGCGCTGGGACGGGGCAACTCTTCTGCCAGTTCAGTTGTGGTACAACCCGAGCGCACCGCTGCCTTGGGAACCGAGCGAATCGCCCCTTTGGCTTGCGGAGTATGTCCATGGACCCCCCCTCCACGGCCGAATCGGGGATCCCGTCGAACTTGGGTGGGGGCCTGGCAAACTGGAGAGCGTATCCCCTCTGGAGGGTGCGCCGTAACCATGGGGTCGGGGAACATAGAAGCTCCCAGGTGTTGAGCCTGTTGGACAAAGATGGTCTCTTGTGGCCAAAAGGAGCGGAAACCGCCTCTCTGGTCATGAGTATATTGTTGGGCACCAGGACCTAATCCGGTGCCCTGATGGGGGGAGCAGGACGTGAGAGGCTATGCCCCCCTGCCGCATGGTCAGCTCCGTAGTGTGCATGCCGGGGGAAAATCCCTTACGCAAGCTCCGACTACTGACGCGCCCCGTGGGTGCGTCGTATCGAAGTAACCCCCCCGCCGTGCGACTTTCGCAGGCTGGGGGGACTGCGGAAGCAACGTCCTCTTTCGAGTCCGGCCGCACGCGGATCTGGGCCCCTTGGAAGGCGGGCCAACGTCCGGCAGTGCGGTCCCCAGGAGAGCTCCTGACCAACAATGGGCCCGCGGCGCCATTGATGGTGGGCTTGTCCTGGAAGCTTCTAGCCGAGGCCAGGCCGTAGCCATGGACCAAGGCGAGCCTTGATGATGGGTATGAGACCCTGGGAGAGCTCCCGACCGAACTCGGGCCTTGGGCTTGTCCCTAAAGCTACAAGCCGAAGGCTGGCTCTGAGCCCAAGCCTTGGCGAGCTGCCGTCCCCGCCGGGCACATAGCGCCGGCGAGTGGCGGACTGGGCAGGTCCCTGCTGAGCTCCAGACCAAAGTTGAGCGCTGAGCTCCAACGACGGTGGGCTCATAGCCCCCCCCCCTTCCCCAAGGAAGACGACTAAGAGCGGGCCAGGTCACCCGCCGCCCGCGCACCCCCCCGTCCATGCTGAGGGCGAGGGCCGCGTATCCTGGCCTGCCGTGGGACCCAGGATGGGCCCACTGCGGCCGGGTGGGGTGCCGCCATTGAAGGCGCACGAACCTGCGGGGCCCGCACCCGCGGGGTGGCTCGCGGCGCCAGGGGCCCCGGAGGGCGACTCGGCGCACGTGCTGCCACCTGAAACCGGCGGTCTTCCCCTCGTTGCCGCCGAGGCAAGAGGGATCTGACCGCAGCTAGGGATGCAGCGGTTTCCGGTTTGAAGGTATACCTCGGTTTCAAAAAGTCACGGTATCAAAACCACTAAGTTTTGCCGTCATACCTTCCCCACGGTATCACCTGTTTCCCCCTGAGAGAGAAAGTGCCCAGACAGAGTGCAGTTACGCGGCCCCTCCCCCCAGCTGCCCAGTCTCAGCAATCAGTGTAGCTGTGATCGTCAAGAAGTCATCAAGTCAATCGTTTACTCCTGTGCGTAGCCTTTTGTAATTCAACGTGATAATGGCTGCTGAAGGAGAATCTCCAGAACGTTCCCCCGGGCGGTGGGCTGCGGCCCCGTCGAAAAAGACAAACTCCGCGGTGTGTGGGAATATTTTTGGTAAAAGCAGGGATGGCCAGGGAGGATTACAGGGGGAAATACCTCAAACATGAATCAGCACATCTACAGGAACAACACCCGTCCCTTCCTTATTTGCCAAATTCAAGGTACGTTAAACGTCTTGCGTCATCATACATCGTGTCGGACATAAACCATTTCCACCGGCAGGAGGATGAACGTAAAATAGGCTAACGTTATCGATAACATAACATGGCTAATTAGCACTCAGCTGTCTTTGGTCTAACTAACGATAACGTTACTTGACTGAGCGAACGTTATGCCGGCGTATTGCACTGAAGAGAAGTAATTAAATACTTATATATAAATAGTCATTAAATAAGAGGCAGAGGTGTGTGTGTGCGTGTGTGTGTGTGTGTGTGTGTGTCTGTGATGCACAGAGAGGCAGAAGTGTGTGTGTGTGTGTTTACATTATGTCTGCTTGGATCCATTATAAGCTAGCAATGCGCGCCACTATTTCTCCTGTGCTTACAGCACATGCATCCAGTGTCTGCACTGCTACTTTCTTCCAAAATATCTGGATCTCTAATATTTGCCCTACAGTACTTTTGGATACAAATAAAAGTGTGTGTGTGTGTGTGTGTGTGTGTGTGCACATTAACATTGAAACATTTATGTCCAGTGTCCAATCTGATTTGACAAAAGATAAGCATGTGTGTTTTAGTTTTACATACGTTAATTAGATGAAATAAATAGTTCAATAACAAAACAAAAAAAAGTAGGCTATTTTTTTGTTGCCAGATTTCACAATAACACATAAAGGTCCGCGATACCGTGATACCGTGGTATTTTTGTCCAAGCTTATCATACCGTCAAATACTCACACCGCTGCATCTCTAACCGCAGCGGAGTCTCGCTGTTGCCTCTCCAACCACTGGGCCAAATCCTCCACGGAAGGACCGAATAGGCCCCCGGAGAGATCTTCACTCGCAGTAGCCTCCTCTTCTCCTGCTCGGGGAGCTGAGTGAGGTTCAGCCACAGGTGACGGTGTGTCAGAACGGAGAAGGCCATGACCTTCCCGCTGTTCTGCGCCAGGCAGTCGACCATGCGCAAGGCGTAGTCGGTGGCCATCCTGAGCTCCGTGAACAACTCAGGAGCGGGGTCACCCTGCATCTCCCGCAGGAGCACAGCCTGGTAACCCTGCAGGATGGCCAGGTTGTTCGTGATGGCGGCGGACTGCCCCGCCGCCAAATACGCCTTTTCGGCCGGTTTGGCCATCAGCTGGCACGCCTTGGAGGGCAGCGTGGGTTTGCTGGCGTTGGAGGCCAGCCACCATCTCCTCGAGGAGGGGCATCGCAGAGAACGCGAGCTTCTCCTCGCCCTCGACCGCCGACCATGGAACCATGCCTGCACACAGCGGCGTGGCACCGCACGGACCACGTCTACGCAGATGGGCATTCGGCGTTTCGGGCGGGGTGCCTGGCGTGCCTGGAAATAGCACCCCTGCAGCACTGATGCAGGGGGCTGGGGTGGTTCGGCCCAGGCGATGCCTAGCTTCGCCACAGCCCTCGACATCACCCCGTGAAACTGCTTCTGGTAGGGCTCGTTACTGCTCATCTCTGAGCGAGCCTCTACAGCAGGGGTGCCCAATACGTCGATCGCGATCGACCGGTCGATCGCGAAGGTAGTGTGGTCGATCGCATGGCATTGAGGGGCAGGATTTTTCTTTTTTTACTGTTTTTCCACTGTTTCCACTGTTTTTCCACTGTTCCACTGTTTTCCACTGTATACTCAGTGTATATATATATAAATAAATATGTTTGGTAGATCACTTTGACTTGGTCATTTTAAAAGTAGCTCCCAAGCTGAAAAAGTGTGGGCACCCCTGCTCTACAGCAGTGGTGAAGGTGGTGGCACCGTCCCAATCCTCCCCGCCAGACATCTCCCCTTGGGGGGTGTCCTCCTGGGGGGTATCGACCAAGGGGTCGTAGGGGTAGAGCTCGCCCTGCTCCAACATGGGATGCATGGGCTCGTCGCCCCAATTAAGATCCTGCTGCTCAGACTGGTCCGGGAGACCCTGAGCAGCGGGTGCTTCACCTCCGACCGGGCGGTCGGACCCCGCGGATGCACCCCCCTCGGGGGGCGCGCCGCTGGGTGGCAAGTCCTCCTCGACAAAGAGCGCAGCTCTGTTCCGCAACTCGCCCAGGTTGAAGCCGTCACAGATGCTGCAGAAGCTAGCCTTCAGCAGCGCCTGAGCAGCATGCTCATGCCCCAGGCAGAACACACATTCATCGTGCCGATCGAAACCGGCCAGCGTAGCATCGCACCTTTCACAGCGCCTGGCTGTCCCCCCCTTTCTCATGGCAGCCGCCTGGCTCATTGCACGAGTTATGTCCAATCTAACTCGTAGCAAGCACCCGCAGGCTGTACCTGGAATTAGCTGAGGTTTTACCGTGTAAGCTAAGCAGTAAGCCTGCAACGGCACCGCACAGGTGCGAGCTAGCTATCTAGCTAAGCTGGAGAGCACGGCTCTTGAGCTACTACTCTCTCTTAACATTACTCCAGCCGGAGTGAACGTACGCGCTCTACACAGAGGTAGCCTGCGCATAATGTGCTAGCACACAAGATACTATTTGCACGGATGCAAGCTAGCTATCTATTTAACAACTGGGTGCGTTACCCCGTCCGGGGGAAACGCAGCCGGCTACACGGTGTTAGCCTATTGTTCTGTGCTAATACAAGTGAGACGCTATTCGCACGTATGCAAGCTAGCTATCTATTCACACTTTGAGAGCGGGACTTTCTCTAGTTAGCTCTCAAGCCTATTCTCTATCTTCACCCCAGCCGGGGTAGACGGAGCACGCTACACGGCGGTAGCTTTACAGGTGTTAACCGCAATAAGCAAGATACTCTTAGCTTTAGATGAGCTTGTTCCGACGCCGCTGGTGAAGAGAACAGGATCGGGTCCCCGAAGCCTGAAGAATCTCGTCCACACAACCCTCTTGAGGTGGGCAATAAGACGGAATTTAGCCTAGCTTAACTCATTGAGTGCCAGCCACTTTTGGAGAACGGACGCTCCCAGTGCCAGAGTTTCAGAGCGTTTTCAGTGATTTCTCGAGGCCCACAGAATATTGTGTGATATTACTATGTAAACACCGAACACGCACAAAGAACGATGAGACTCTCTTCTATCATCTGCAAAAAAAAAGTTTATTGATACCATTTTCCGTTCTTTAGTTATAAGCCGGAGAAGATAGGTTGTTTTGAGCAAAAAGACACGTTTCAAATTAGAAGCTGAGTTATTCCGCCTTTTGTGAAATGAAGCATTTCAAGCACATTCACTGAGTCTGAAGCTAATATTTTCTGATGTAGTGACGTGGTGTCCTGCGTGCCCCACCCCCCTCTCCCCCCCTCAGCTGCAAACTCCTCCCCACACTAACACACAGCCTAACACGCACCCAGTCTATTATCGGAGCGCTCCGTTTTTGTGCGGCGGGTCCCAGCGCGACACGGAAATGCCAAACCGGACTGCAGGGAAAGGTTTGGCCCTTCGGCGTCGGGTGCTGCCTTTCTGGCGGCTAATCGTGTGGAGAAACTATGCAGACAGACAGACAGAGACAGAGAGGCTCAGTTGTGGGCGCGGATTGACTGCTGTTCGCAGCCAACGTCAGCTGCAGACAGAGCCATCTATATGGCTCTGGCTGCAGCATGAGCGGTTTCTCTTTCATCACGGGGCTTTTTCCTGCTGTTTTCCGGACCTTTCTCTAATCTGGAGAGCACTGTCGCCACCCAATGAGTCCGTAAAATAGGTTATACACCTTCAATAGCTACAATATTTGTACAGGAGATGCCTGAGGCTTTGATCCACGTCCCACCGTCAAAAAACGCAATTGACGAACATACTCGTCCTTGGCACTCAATGAGTTAAGAGCGCGAACTTGAGCTAACACGGAGCTTTCAATAACACGTCCTCAGCGCGCCTGGAAGAACGAATGAGTGGCTTTCCATGGGCTGAGTGGGCTTGACGTAGTCACGTGGGTGAGGATGTGGGTGGCCGCCTCAGTCCCAGGGGGCACAAGTCTGCTCCAGATTGGATTACCGAATAAAACCCCAATAAAGCAACATAAAAAAGACCTGAGCACAATTGGGACTTCACTTGAGGAAATGCATCGCAGACAGTGAGTTGTTTTCAATTATTCAATGCGGGAGACAGTGATCAATAGGCTATGTGCGACGTTAGTAGGGGGTACTTAATGCAGATTATGTGTTTTTAGCAATCGTTATCACGTTTGTTGCATTTCAATGCGACATTGTGTCTGTGCCATAAGCAGGGATTCCGCTAGACATTTTCCCAGACGGCCAGTGCAGCCGGTAAAGTTCCAAAATTCCGGCCATATCGAATATTTACCGGCCACTATTGTCATTAACACATTGAGTGCCAGCCATTTTTTCAATCCTGTAGGTAAGTTGTGCCAGGTTTTTTTTTGAGGATTCTGGCTCATTTTACAAGAGCCGAGGATTATTTTCTGTTAAGAATTCGTGAACACCAATCATCTAAAAATAACTAATAGAATGTGTGCTTTCTCTGTCTAAAAGAGTTAGTTTGCAGAGTTAGTAGTTATGTAGATATTAGCCGTTGAGTACAGCATGGTTTCAGAGATTTTCAGAGAGTTTGGAGATAAATGGATTTTTAGAACCACCTCACGTGCCTGTGATTATGGGTGCCCTTGTCTCCCACTCTGTGCGCTCTCTCTCTCTCTCTCTCTCTCCTCTCTCTCGAGAGAGAGAGAGGAGAGAGAGAGCGAGAGGGAGAGTTGCTTCAACTCCTCCCTCCGTGGGCGTTCTTCTTGGCTGCAGCGGCCGTCACAAGCTTGTCACCAGTCTCAGTGCTTTGCTGCTGTCCTGTGCCTGTGGCTGCGCGGCCGCTGTTTGAGGAAGTCGGGATGGACTCGCTCGCTTCTTGGAGTTTTGGTTGAGAGAAGCTTTTGCGATTCTGGTCATATTTATGCTGCGTGTTTCAAAGTGTGTTCCACCTGTAATCTATTATGTAAATTTGCAATCCCGCATCGCCAGCAATCAGCACAAAAACGAAAGCGTTTTCCCCCATCCATTTTCATGAGAATGGCTGGGGTGAGAATGGCGTGACAAGTTAAAAAAATGCTTGCCTTCCTCTAGTCAGGAGAGCACTGTCGCCACTTAGTGGTCGGTAAAATAGATTATACACATTCTCTTGCTCCAATAGTGATCTCGAAGATGTAAAAGGGGTTGCTTGATGTCCCACCGTCAAAAAAAAAAAATGTTTATGTAAGACGAGATATCTCGGCTTTGGCACTCAAGCGTTGGATTATGTAAGACGAGATATCTCGGCTATGGCACTCAACGTGTTAAGAGGCCGATGTCGCAGCAAGAATATTTAATTGGTCGGCCGTCGTTCTCGGTAAGGACGCTTTCATTATTGAAACAGACAACATGCATGCATGCTCCTACTGTAGCCTATCTATCTGCATTTGCAGACACTCATGAACCCATATCTTCTGGACATTGCCTTGATGAAAAAACAATGTAGCGTTAGCTAAAAGTAATAAGTGCGACAGTGTCAGTGCAGCAGCACACAACTTGAATCTCCAGCAATAGGCTACGCACCTTAATCTCTCCCACTCCACACCTGGCAGCTGCGGCAGCTCTCCTGCACTCGTTCTCGGCACCCATGTGGCTTTATTTGTGGTAAGCATTTTGATTCATCTCCTCATCATACGAGCGTCGGGCAACAAGCGCGAGCCATTGATTGATTGATTGATTCGCCTGAGGTAGGTAAAAAGGCTTTTTACCTCCGCTAAATTGACAGCCTATACGTCGGGTCTCTTTCGCTTTTGACCGTGGCAGGCACGCTTCTGTTTCTTTGCTGCCGTCTTGCTGGCCTCGGCTGAAGTAGGCTACTTGTTGCATGATCTCGATTAAAAAAAAGGACTGGCCTAGCAAGGGATGTCTGTTTTGACATTTCGGTTTCCTCCTGTGTGTTTCCTCACAGCGGGTCCAGCGCTGGCCGGCGGGACTGATGCTGCTTGTTGTGCGGCTTTTAAACAGCGCTCTACAGTAACGAAAGCGTCTGCTATATTTTTCTTTTTCACAAACACTCAACAAACAAAAAATATGATGTAATAAGTCTCTATTTAAGTCGTAGCTTATTGGCAACATCACTTAGGCTATAGGTCACACAATATTAGGCTATTTTATATAAGGAATTTATTTATTTGGCATAATTTCAGCCGGCCACTTGAGCCGGTGACCTTTCAATTTGCCGGCCCACGGCAACAAATACTGGCTAAAAGCCGGCAATTGCCGGCTAACGGAATCCCTAAGCCATAAGGCTGTATAGTATTGGGCTAGTTCAATGCTCCTATTGCCTACCATTGTCTTCCATGGTGAAGGGGGGCTGTGTCATCACCTGAATTGCGTTTCTACACTTTACACGGCAACAGTATGGGGCAGCGTTAAAGAATTTCACTCTGAGACCGGTTTTCACTTTTTTGCGTTTTCACCCCCCAATAACGCCTTCACCGTGTAAAAGGAAGGCACTAACGCTAAAAAAGTTTGCCGTTTTATGCGGGGAGCGTCGCTGTGTAAACAGGGCCTTATTTGTAACGCATAGCGTGTGAGGACTTTTTGTGAGAGACAAGAAAGATGAGGCTTTGGGATGTTCATTTTGAAAATTTTCCAAAATCGATAATTGGTGAAAATTAACGATCAATTATCGATTATCGATCATATTAATACTTAGAAATTTTTCAATATATATATATTTTTTTACAAAATGAATGCCTATGGCAGAAAATACGTAAGACAACGTGTTCTCCTCAATTACCGTAAATTCCGGACTATAAGCCGCGGCTTTTTTCCCGTTTTTTGGCCCCTGCGGCTTATATAACGGTGCGGCTTATCTATGGATTTTTTCAGAAAAAAAATTTCAAATACAAATAAAATCTCTCTTTTTTAGCACTCTTTCTACCTATAAATCCACTTCTGTTTTAATTTCCTCTGTTGCCCTCTTTTCACCACACCGCGGACACTGTGTGCACTGTCGAAATAAACAAAGGTGTTGTGTTATGTTGTTTTGTTGAAATGTTACGGTAATACGGTAAATGGGAGCTTCCTCAAACAGCCAACAATCCCCTCTGTGCGTGAACCCTTACATATGGTAATTACGGTAAGCAAAGTTCATCAGCCCGGAATCACAACAAGACGAGCAGTATCTCTCTCACTTACCATGGGGAAGGTACGCAGAAATTCACACGAAGCAGCTTTCAAGCTGAAAGCAGTCGAACTCGCACTAAAAGAGGGAAACAGAGCAGCCGCGCGTAACCTGGGCATCGATGAGTCAATGGTGAGGCGTTGGACGGTGCAGCAGGAGGAACTGTCTCAGTGTAAGAAGACAAAAAAGTCCTTCAGAGGCCACAAAAGCAGATGGCCGGAACTTGAAGATTCCCTTGAGGACTGGGTGTTGACCCAGAGAGCAGACGGCCGAGGCGTTTCCACGGTGCAGATCCGACAGAAGGCCAAAACAGTCGCCACCGAGATGAAAATTGAACATTTCAGAGGTGGGCCATCTTGGTGCTTTCGATTCATGAGACGAAAGGGACTGTCCGTCCGGGGGAGAACTACTGAACAACTCCCTCCCGACTACCAGGAGAAAATCACAAACTTCGGCGAATTCACACAAAGGAAGATCACGGAATATTATAGGAGTGTGAAAACATCCACAATCACCAACGGGTTCCAAAACGCTGGACTGCTGCGGGATGAAGAGAATGACGCCGCCACAGCTGGCGCTGAGGGCCGTCAGAGGCTTCAGAGGCTGTTCGATGCCGACAGTGATGAAGAGGAGTTCGTTGGTTTTGAGTGACAATGAAGGAGAGAGGAGAGTGGTTGACGAAGCCACCCTGAACCTGTTCGTTTCCGACACTGAAGATGAGGACTTTGGTGGTTTCAGTACGCAGGAAGAAGAGGAAGACGAGGATTAGTGACTTGACTTCTCTGGTTACAGGTTTGCTGCACATATAGCCTATTGTTGTGTGATTTTGTCTGGGGATTAGTGACCTGACTTTTGTTTTGTTTTGTTGAAATGTTAATAAATGGGAGCTTCCCCAAACAGCGATCTCTTTCCCGACATTCCTCTCTGTGCACGAACCCTTTCATATGGTAATTAAACATCAAAACACCCGCGGCTTATAGACCGGTGCGGCTTATAGAAGAAAAAAATAGTCAATTTTGGTCCCGCGGCTTATAGACCGGTGCGTCTTATAGTCCGGAATTTACGGTAACTCTTTATTTCAATGTGTCTCCTCTCCAACACTGCTGTCCCCGGCGCATGCCGGTGTGAATTTCCCATGTTTAAAACAGTTTTGTTGGCACAAAGGCCCGTGCCGAGCCAGAAAACTAGAGACTATATGAAGCTCCACCTCACGTTAGTCGGCTGTGCAATGGAGTGGTGCGAGGAGGAACGAATTCCACCCAAACCTAGTCCAATTTTTTTTTTTTTTTTTTTTTAATAATTAAAAAATCGATCCAAATGCCACAGGATCGATTCCAATCCTTAACGATCAATTATCGATTTTCGATAATTGATGAACATCCCTAGCTTTAACAATACCTAGGACGTCACTTAGGTAAGAAAGGGACCTCCAATTCCTATTGCTGCATAGAAAGGTTGGCTGCAGCTAAACTTTTGGACGACTTTGTCTTTAAGCAGCCTATCACATAAGAGCATTACTCTATGCCCCCATAGGCGGCGCTACCTATTAGGCAAAACAAGCAGTCGCTTGGGGCCTCGTCCACTAGAGGGCCTCGCAGACGAGAGCATTTGATTTTTGATTTTTTGCAAGCAGCAGTTGGCAATGTGACACTACCAGTACGTTGCATTGTCAGATATCAATTCAAGTGTGTTATCAGAGCAGGGTTTCAGAGTGGTGCAGAGAAGAAAAATAGTAAAGTGTCTACTGATGGAAGTAGCTATATGCTGTGATCCATCTCGCCAGTCTTGTGTCTTTGGTAGAGAGTCGCACATGCGCATTTGAGGCACCAACAGGAAGCATCCGCTCCCAGCAAACGGCATAACAACATTACTTGCACACCACACATTAGGCAGTCCGACAGAGCTTTGCAGTGTCTCGCCAATTATTCTGTCTGCAAATGGTCCACGTGACTGACATAAATAGCTGTTACAGCGTGTCGTGTTGCTATGCATCAAACGGTTGTGTTTGTAGCCTGTTACCGCATTGCGCGTTTACCTGTGAAGAAGAGTGACGACCGACCGTCCATAGTAACTAGCCAGTACATAGTACTATCATGTGTTTAACGCTAGTACTTTCATACACATTCATACCTGTTTTCTTTGTTAATGTTATTCATATTGAGTCCTGATTAGTGCTTAGTAACTAGCTAACCAGGCATGATGGCATGGATGGGGGTGTGTGTGTGTGTATTTGTGCGCACGTGTGTGCACGTTCGTTCGTGCGCGCGTGTGCCTGGGGAGGATGGCCCCCATAAAAAGAAAGTTGGCTGCTCGGGACATTAAGAACTTTTTCAGTCAAATTTCAAAATGTAATAGCTAGAGGAATATATATTTTATGGATTGCTAATTTGCAGTCGGTAAACAATAGTAGTAGTAGTTGTAGTAATAGACCTTATTCGATTGACGTAACTCATGTACGGGCACGCCCACTGCCGCCATGTTCTTGACATAGCGCTGCAGCTCTCAAGTGACAGCCTATGTAAGAGCTGCGTTTATAGCAGTGGGCATTTCAGCCTGCCTATTTTTGACGCCAATGCGGAAATTGCATTATTTCCAAATGGCCAGTGGGGGTCGCAGCTTGTGTAGCACTCCCAGGAACATCACCATTCAACTATATGGGAAACGAGACAACTTCTCTCTCGGTCTATGTATTAAATAAACACTTTCCAAATTAGTGTATGGTCTGAAAAAACAATTTCAAGTCTTTTTCATGCTCTAACGCGCTCCGTTTTCCAAATGATAGCCCCATTTCGAGGAAAATTGACGACAAACATCGGATAAAAAGAACAGTAATACTTCCGACCGGTAGAGGCAGCAATGTGCCGCAAGGCATCAGGTAGCAAGTATAGTTGAGCAAATTATCAGAAAATAGCGTTACTTTATGATATTTGAATGTTAGTAGACACACGTAACTATATAGATACCATACATCTAACGTCCATAACATGGCGGACCATTTAACGTTATTTATACCGTTAGATAAAGCCTTAAGCCTTCTCTGTATTCAGACCATTGGATTCAGCACAGAAACAGGACTACGTTATAAGGTTTTAAATAGAGTCACGTTATAAACAACTAACCAACGCTGGGGGTCCGTATGGAAACAGTGTTTCTCGAAATGGTTAAAAGTTAAATCAATTTGGTCATACAGTGCCGTTTTACTGCAATGTAAAGTAAGTAGCGTTAGCGGCTACATTAGCCACAGTAGCTGACTACCCATAATGCATTACGGCGATAAGCGAGACAGAGCAAATTCGGAAACTCCCCCGGCAGCCGCTAGGGGCAGCCGCCCCTTCTCCTCGTACTTCCGTGTAGCATTAATCCATTCAACCAATCAAACGAAATCAAACAATATCCGGAAGTGAGCTTCATTTTGCTGTGTCAAAGTCAATGAGCTATGTTGGTCCATTATATATAGGTCATTGGTTTATAGGAAGCTAGCCACCGTTAGCATTACCTGTATCGTTCCTGTTGCGTTTGGATGGTGACCTGCGTTATACATGGCTGTAGTAATGATAGCAATAAAGTCCCCGTGGTTAGTTTCTATCTCTACCGTCCACAGACGTGAAGGGAACAAGACTGAGGATACGTCAGCACAGGAGATGTGTGGATAGTCAGGAGAGACAGGTGAAACTTTCTGACAGCTCCTCACAGCAAAGTCTGTTCACCTCATTTTTTCTTTTGTTTTTTATTACAGGCATTAACAGCAGCATACAAACAACAACTGTGGTTTTTATTGCTGTCATCACCATCGCTATTTTGTAATGGAACAGAAACGACAATAAGGCTGTTACTAGTTGTCAGCTGCAGCGCTGTGTGCGTGCAGGACGGTATGTCAACAATATGGTGGCATCCAGGGTTAGCAAATAAGGTCTATAATCATAATACACAACTCAACTTATAAATAATATACATTCAATGTAATATTTTGACAGGTGACAGAAGCAGTCCGGCCAGGTTCAGTATTGTGACATGTTAAGTTAGGCTAGTGATGTATATTAATCACAATAGCCTACTCAACTAATTAAGTTGGCATAACATGTGTCACTCTTCCTATGGCATACGTCTATTATTTTGTCAGATGACAGAAGCAGTCCAGCCAGGTAGCTCAGACAGAGGAGAGGCTGGTGATGGAGGTTCTGGGTCACAGTCATATGTCAGTTGTGAGGTTCAGTATTGTGACATGTGAACAGAGAAGCTTCCTGACAGTTCCAGATGGACTATGTATGTGTGATTAATGGACATCTTATTTGTTATCATTACCTACATGTTTACAGATTTTTGGTTTGAATAGGCAACAGTAGGGTTGGCACGATGGACGATGGCATCGACCAGAGAGACCCGCCTCACCGGTGCATTCCGTGTTCTCTCCTAAGCACGCCAAACTCCTTTCTAAAATAGCCCGTTTATGTAGCTTTGCTGCTCAGCAAACGTACACACCTCGTATAAATGTGGCCTTTTACCAACCATTGAGACCCTCTTGAATTCGGCACACACCCAACACAACATGCAGCACTTAGGTAAAATCTCAACTCGTCTCTTACAATTGGTTCGCTTGACACTAGTCTTGCCCATTCCTGCAACCACTTCCACCAAATACACGTTAGTGGGGCAGTAGCGAATGACTCATTTCGTAGTATTTGCAATTGTGTGACAAAATGCTACTCGTTGGATTGGACGTATATCACCAGTTACTAGTAAATACTTTAGGTCCCGATTGACGTGTGCGGTTACCAGTTGGCAACACAACGTTAATTTAAATTGCGGGATTTTGAATGGGGTTTGGCGTGACGTTCATATGGACTCACCTAGCTAGCTAGCGAGCTAACGTTGGCTGGCGACAAGTTAGCTCACCGCCTAGCCAGTGACCAGAGCACCAAGAACTGGACGCTTTCAACAAACATCTCCTCCCCTTCAAGTTAGAAATTAGAAACCATCATTTACCCATTTAAACGTTTGATAATTAAATCGCCTGGCGAAACCTCCGCCATTTTGTCTCCTCTCACGAAACAAACCCATCTGAACTGCCTTACCTGCTCCTCCAAGCCCCCTGCGAGGGACAGTAAGGAGGGGAACAGGGGACAGGCATTCTGCAATGACCGTCATCTACCCAGAGCCTTACCGTCATATCTCTCCGCTTGCTCGGCGAGTTTGGCTTGGTATACTAAGTGCTCTCTATCTGCCATGGTGCTCGGGTATCGATGCTGTTTTAAGTGTCCTGGTGGAAAGAGAGGATTTAGCGTGGGCTAGTCGGTCCCAGTCGGCGATTCCTGGTGGTGGTGGTGGAGCAGCAACAGCAGCGTCCCTCCCTCCGCTGTAACCGAAGAGCCACCCGGTAGTAAAGATGGCGTCGAGAGTGCATCCAGGAAACAGTTGCAGTCTTCCCTCTACACGCCTACATGCAACAAACTCAATTAAAAAATCTGGAGCCTTAATGTGGGCTCGTTTTTTTATTTTATTTTAATGATCATCCACCAAGATAATAAAATATAAACTTACAATTGGTTCACGCACACTGCTCGCTACTACTGCCCACCATTCTATGAATTTAGCTGTTTTGTGGATACACTGCCATGGCCAAATATGGTTCCTAATGATTAATGGATTTATTTTAAGTCAGGGGTTCCCAACCTTTTCAGACCAAGTAAGTACCACTATGTACCAACTCAAATTTCCCAGGGACTCAGGGACCACTTCCACTGCGGATACCAATCGGGCTGAAACTTTCAGGAAATGTAAAGAGCACCCCTGCAGGTGACCTGACAGAGCCAAAAATTTTAATGAGGTAATTGCCCTAATTACCTAATGATATGTCATCAGTGATGTCATCCTTCCTGGCTGAGGCATAAGTTCAGTGATGATGTCATCCGTGATGTCATAGAGCAGGCGAGGCTGCGTAGCGCTGTGGGCGAGCTGCGTATGCCTGGTAAAATAAACTTGCTGATTTAACCATGATCAGAAACCTAAGGGCTACTTGAAATTTGTAGAATTACCAAAATATTAATGTACAATTCAAAGTGATCTGACCCGCTTTTTAATTTCCCATATTTTAACCCTTGTACCCCAATTACGAATAATCCTCAATTTACTGTTAGTCCATCTGATGGACCTTAATGGGAATACTGTACTAATTTATAAATATGAATTTAAATTTTTAAATTTTGGACTGTTTATAATTCATTGGTAACTTCTTCCCTAATACCTCATACCAACATTTCATACCTATTCGAATTTTAACCCCTCAAATGCCAGTGTACAGTAAAAAAAAAAAAAGTGATTTTTTTCCCCTTTCCATAAAGACAAACTGGATTTGGGTCTGATATTATGGGCAGGTTGGGGTGTTTTACAAAAGTCACCACTGCAAGATGCCTGGTGTCAAAGATTGGCAGGAATGATGTCACAATACCTATGACATCACTAGCCTATGACATCATCAGTGATGTCATGAGATGATTTTTGGTCAATAATATGTCACTGATGACATTACTGATGATTTCACAGACATTGTGACATCATCAGTGGGTTTTTGTATTTTTTGTAAAAATAATATTTTTTCATATTTTGAGCCAAAAATCCAAAAAGCGCATGTTTTGGACTACCAGCCATTTTCCCCAAAACACACAAACGAGCTTTAGTCCAGCATCCATCCTGGTCTAAAGGCTTCAAATCAGTAGTGTGGACTGTCAAATTCAGTTTTCTAATATTTTCCCATCTTTGGCATAGGAATCAGTTTTTTTTACATTTCATGTAAACTGTATGGAATTGATTGCTATGCCAAAACTGGGGGAATATGGGGAAATAGCAAAACACAGTAGAAACTACAATTTTAACCGCTTGAGTCAAGGTGAGATGTGTAACATCAAGGAAATAATTATTTTTTTGAAAAATTTGCTGGGAGTCAAAAATAAAATGTTGTTTTTGTGCAAAATTAACATTGAAACCAATGGGACAACTATGCAATGGACTTTGAGACCATGTAACTCCCCCAAATTTTCTACCAACTCCAAGGTTAGATATTAAGGTCAAATTTCAAGGTATTTGGTCCAGGATGCCCGCTGAAACAAATGAAATAAATTAATTTTGTAAAAATTAGCTGGGAGTACCAATAGAGTGTTTTCAATGGAAGTCAATGGGTCCATCAGATGGACTAACAGTAAATTGAGTTGTCCTTTTGAAACAAGGTCTTAGGATGGTGGAAAGATGATAGATATGATTGATTTTTGTCAAATACCCCCAAAAAAATACCTAGCCTTAATTTCAGACCATTTAATCAAAAAATGTCGAAACGGCCCATACGCGACTGTAGGAAATATCCATCAGATGGACTAGTAGGACACAAGGGTTTTAATATGCATATTTTCCATAATTCAGCATCAAATGCCCTGAATGATGTTACATGTAATATCACCATATTGATACAGGAATGAATAGACCAAACTGAGTTTGCTAGTTTTTTTTTAATTGACTAGGTAATATTAACACATTACATGCTACAGAAAATAAAAAGGGTAAATTTTAACTTCAAATAATGTACTTTCATAACACAATGACACAATCTAAAAACAAAAACAAAAAAAGTTTCCCATTTCGCTGGTTCTTCAAAAATGGGATAAAATGGTGTGGGGGGAGATCACAGGGGAAACAAAACAGAGCAATGAAACATGATTTGGCATGGTGAGGTGTTTTTCTTGATCCGTAGAGGAGATAAGGTGCATATATTGTTGGATCGTCAGTGGTATTCTCTTATAAAATACATAATATATATCTATATCTATCTATATAGATATATATATATGTCACAAGCAATCATGGTTCTTCATAAACCAAGGGTTCTCAAAGTACGGCCCTTGGGAACATTTCTGGTGGGCCGCAATAAGTTAGGTGAAATGATGGTAGTTGGTCCGATTCTTGATAGGTTTACTGTCTTTCAGAGGTTGTAGCATGCTCAGGGCTTTTAAGGCCAGAGTGAAGTTTCTGGTATCCTATGAAGAAACTAGATGACCTAAGGCAGCGATTCCCAACCTTGTTTGACTCATGGCCCACTTGAAAATGTCAAAAATGTTCATGGCCCACATCTGACTGTAAACAGTATGGAGGCCAAATAATGCATTCTCAGAGCACTTCTTATTTTAATGATAGAAGGAGCTGTCCATCAGCACCACACATGAATCACAAACTAAAAGTGAGGGGCTGTCTGCCAATAGGCTAATTAACAAATAATTGATTACAAATTAAATAATGGTATCATTCAAGAATGGAGAAATGCATTGTCATAGATATAATAATTACTTTTTTCCACAAAGATCGTAATGTTTTGCAAATGAGTTGGCTGCTTATTTGCAATACCTTCGGGGCCCACCAGTGGGACCAGGGCCGGTATTGTGCCAAAAAGTGATTGCTGTCTGCAGCGCAGCCTGTTAAAGCTGTTTTGCCAATATGTCTATAATAACATAGGCCTATGTGTCAATAGTATTGTTTGCAATGTATATGTGTTTGGTATGTCTATCCTTGTTTAGGCCTATTTGGAAACTAGACTGTAAACATGATTTATGGATGAGTTACAGCAATCACTTTTTGGCAATCCGTTTTTGGCAGGCAATCACTTGTTAGCAATCACTTTTTGGCACAACACCAGCCCTATACATAAGCAAACTAAGCACCTGCTTAGGGCCCCTAAGAGCACTTGGTCAATGCTAATCAAACAAAAATGGAATATTGTTGTGTCAAATGCATGCCCATTTTTGATACAAGCACGGTCAGACTAACGTTAGGGTATAGTCCTCTCCTCTGCGTTGATGCAGCAAAAAAGTAATTTCGTAAAAAAGGACATACAATAGAAAGAAGAAAACAGAAGATGACAAAAACAGAAATTTTGCATTACAGGTGAGTGTCAAGGCAATATATTTTTAGTAGGTTTGCCAATGATCAAGCATTGATAATAGTCAATGGCGACGCTGAGGCGGTGGGGGGCCATCAAATTCTGCTTAGGGCCCCATGAAGGGTTGGGCCGGCCCTTGCCCCAGCCCACAGGTTGGGAATGGCTGACCTAAGGCATCCATTGGTAACAACCAATTCATGCTAGCATGTCAGGAAGGTGGCGAAATAACGCTCCAAATTCTGGCAAGGGAAAAACCCTTTTCACAGCCTAATATGGCAGGTATCTGTCAAAACATGTACGAAGGGGATTTTTTTCCGTGGCCCTCAATCCAATGTTGGGTCCATAAATTGGCCCTCAGTCATGGAAACTTTGAGAACCCCTGTCATAAACTGTGATGGCACAGTTAAGTTCAAATAGTGTTATGACTGTGAAATCGGGATGACCCGTCCTCTCAAAAAGGCAAGCATGAGAGGGAGTTCCAGTTCCAGGTATCTGAATGCAATGCATCAGAGTAGCATTCTGATGTTGTGATATTGCATAAAGACATGGGGGGAGGGGGGGCTTTGAACAGTGGGCACAAACAAGTCTGGGAAGCACAAAAGCCACTTCTTTCCATTAAAAAACAAGAGAATCAAAGATAGGTAAAAGGGAAACATGACAGCAGCACACCACTAACCACCATGGTAATGTTGCCCTTTTCATATCAAACTGATTTCAAGTTGAGCAAACGGGCAGTTTCCCATGTCTTATCTTCAGTTTAGATTTTTTTGATTCATTTGTGCAAGTTTGTCTGTCATTTTAAATTACAGATTGTATGATTTCAAATTTAGTAAAAAAAAAAAAAGGGGGAAAAAGTATGTCTTATTTTGCTTCCACACCAAGAGCAAAAATTGAGTTACTTGCTTGAGTTTGACCGAGCAAATTAATCGCCAAAGTTGTACATTTTCAACTAGAGCGAATGCCCGGGGTCTGCTTGCGTGTTTGCGTTGACTTTTGTATATAATCTCACCACTCGAATTCGTGCTCTGTGTGAACGCCCAGTTACACAAAAACAGTCACATACTGACCCTGCTGGGGTACAATTCACCCCAGATCTCATTCAATGCATACTATTTACTGAGCATTAGTTGCTGCAGTAAATACAAGTGTTGTAAATTGCTGAGCCTTGACTTCAAGTAAATTGTGTATATCATCGTCGGGGAGATCCGGTCGGGCACAGATGGGCCGGACAGCACGGGATCTCACAAGGGGATTTCTGGACTCCCCGCAGATACGACGATACAAAAAATAAATGTCTCCCCACATAATATATATTCTGCATACAGGTCACATATGGTAGAATACTGCTGGATTAAATACAATGGCCCATCTACACACACACATCACTTACAGGGGAGTTACTTACCCATTCACCTCAATAGAACGGTCCCCAAAGTCTAGCCCCAATCTAGTGCCAATGCAAAATTTGAACATTGTGGTGAGAGCTATGTCTCTTCCTTCTATATAGCACACAGAGAGGAAGCAAATTGTTGCATTTCTGATCAACTATGTTATATATTATGTTATTTGAGGGCTTTAAAACATCAGACAGATGAATAGATCTGGGGGCCGGGGCTATATTAAAAAACAAAAGAAAAAAAGAAATGAGGTCATGACCTCGGTGTCTTCAATGGTAGTTACGGCCATGGTTGCAGGAGTAAACTTGGTTCGTTGTTTGTAGCTTGCATTGTTTCAGGCGTGCCCATTGGAGGTCCCGCATTCCCATAAAATTTGTCCAGCAACAAATGCCTTGGACTAGTGTTAAACTTTATACCCATGTTAGCTCTTTACAAGCATCTGGTGTCAGTAGTGTATAATGCAGTTATAGGGGAGGTTTCATCAGCACATAAAGTGCTACATTCTCAACTAAAACAGTTCCCCCCCCCCCCCCAAATATAACCAACACAGAAATGTGGATTATAAGGGACATAGCTATTCCATTTTATTTTACTGGTGTAAATGTACTGCTGTAACAAAATGGCACCTCAGGCTTCAGTATCACTTCGTGGTGTAGATTAAATTTGTTACAAAAGCTAGTCGATAAAAGAAATGGCATAAACGCAGGATATAAAAAGTTATTTTGCTTACATTTGAATGTCAATGATGAAAGGAATTAAGGGGAAATCAACGAGTGCATACAGTTACAAAGCATTGTAAATCCAAAGACTAGACTTGAGGACATCGGGACTTTGTTGAAATCGTGATTCCAAATGCAAAAAGTAAGCATAAAATACCACAACAGGATATATTGTGTCTGTGTAAATTGTTCTTAAAAAACAACATTCTTTATAAAATACTGATGGACCAAGCCTGGAGCTTCAGGTCAGTGAATTTCCTATTCAAAAGTCGTCATCTTTACAATATCAGACACGAGGTAGAGAGGACAAAAATCAGCAGACCCTCTCTGTTGATTGACATACAAAAACATTTATCTTTTCTATGTGCGATGTTGTCCAGGTTTGGTGATGGACCGTGACTTCTCTGATTAGGGATGGGAATTGATAAGATTCTATTGATACCAATGCCATTATTGATTCGGACCGATTCTTTATCGATTCCTGATTAATTTTCTGTGTAGAAAAAAGTATGCCTACACAGGTTTTCAGGATCAACACAGCCATTTCATTATCTCGATTCTGAACAGATGTCTGCCTAATAACATTTGAACATGTTAAAATAAATTACAATGCTCCTTTTCTTAAAAGGATATAACATGTTCCTGGTGTTTCCACTCTCAAAATGATAATTTGAAAGATGTTGCAAGCAGCACTGTTAGATTTCTTTGTTAAATGAAGCCACGCTTTGGACCGTTTCTTCCTCTCCGCCATGACTCCTTGCATGTTTCCAGCAGCGCTTCCTCTCTCCCATGACTCCTTGCTTTGGACCATTTCTTCCTCTCTGCCATGAGTCCTTGTTTTGGACTAGGGTTGGCACGATGGACGATGGCATCGACCATCGTGATGATCCGACCCCCCATCGACCTTTGAGGCTTCTACATCGGATCATCGTAATTAATTATCTGTTCAAATTAAAATTGTGCCGCTTTAATAATAAAAAAGGCCAAGTCCACTTACCGTGACACGCAGGCGACATTAAACAAGCGCACCCAGTTCAGTTCAGAGAATCCTCTCCTCCCCCTCCCCTCTACTGCTTCTCTGAACTGGGTGCGCTTGTTTAATGTCGCCGGGGCGTCCCCCGCGCGTGAGAAGTCGGTTGTTTTGTTGTGAAAACTTTTTAAGACAAAGAAGAAACTTCACGTTCTTTCCTGTTTTCGACCCAAAGGGAGTACAAGACTTCAACTGTGAATTTAACTCGCCTGTTTCCAAAGTGAAAGTTGGAGTCGCTCCATTAGATACAGCAGCTGCTGCTGCTGCTGTGTTTATCGAGCCATTTCTCCTCAACTCACTCTCTCTCATTAGGTTCAAAAGCCCACGCGAATCTAACGTTATATCAGCCAGTAATTCAGTCGGTTTTCTGCCAGCTAGTTAAATTCAACACACACGTTGTTGGTGAGGATCTGTAACGTTAACGTTATTTGTTTTGCGCCGTTCAAATTGCTGGTAGTGACAGCCCCACTGCTTCAGTCACCTGGCTCTGTGCTGTTAGTACAGAGGCTACTAATAGTAGCCTATCGAAGCCCGCTGGTCTCATGTAGAACCCAGCTGTCCTGTTAATGTGAACGCATTGCAGCGGCGTAGCCAAATGGCACCGCAGCGACTTAATAAATAATTAATTATTCCCCCCACCCCCATCAATGACGATGCCATCGTCCATCACGATGGCTCACTGTGGAACCATCACGATGGTTATTTGATTGACATCGCACAACACCCTACTTTGGACCGTTTCTTCCTCTCTGCCATGACTCCTAGCTTTGGACCGTTTCCTTCTCTCTGCCATGACTCTTTGCAAGTTTCCAGCAGCGTTGATGCAGAGTTTGACATCATGACATGTTTTTGCAATGCGCATGCGCAACTGTCCAAAAAACACGCCGGCATTGACAAAAGGAATTGGTAACCTCAGAAGCCTATGATTAAGAGTAATTGGACAATTGGGAACTGGTTCTAAACTGTTCCGGTTCTCGATTCCCATCCCCATCTCTGATGTTACTAACTAGGAAATACCTGTAGTCAATTGTCAAGTCGAACCAGTTTGAAAGCCCAACACTTGTTGAGTGGTCGGAGACAATCATATCTCCTAAAGCAGCCTTGAGGAATTTTTTCTTCCTTCTTGAAAGGGTCTTCATCATCTTCTTTGACACTACTACTGCATAGCCAGTTTCACTGATCCATGTTGGGGGTGAATAGTGTTTTAAAGAGGAACACAAAATAATAAGTGTACAGTCTCTGGTAACACACGACTGGTGAAAGAAAATCAAATATAAAAAGGAATTAAAAAACGTTTACAGTATTTAGCATGTAATGTGCATATAGTCAATTCCATCATAATATTTTCCATTCGAGTACAAAAAAAGAGGACTTTGTAGTGTCGTTTTCTTTGCTGTGAGGGCAGTCCTTCTCCACAAGAGGGAGTCATCGAGGAAAGTCTTTTCTCATGTCACTCTAAGATTCAGTCTAGCACTACGGGGTGGGGGGGGCTCATGATTCTGTGAGAGAACCCAAATGTTTCCTCTCCTGAGTGTGTTTGATTGAAACGGGAAGATATACCATAGGAAGAGGAGGGGTAGGTGGACTGCTGTGTATGAGTGATGCGGACTTCAATACTGGGCTGAAGGTTTGAACTAGGGTTTGACTGATGTGTTGTTTTTTGTTGAGGTTTTGTTTTTGACCGAAGGTGATATCTTCTGCCAATATTGTAAATCTTTAAAGACCACCTGAAGTTGTTTTTTTCTTGTTCTTTCAGTTGGATGTTTGAGCTTCACTGTGCAGAATGTCTGTGCAGAGTTTGACACTAGAAGGCTGTTTTCACATTCATCTGCTGAAAGCGTAAAGTTTCTCTGTGCTCATTGAAAATCTCATTTTTAGGGGGCGGGCCTATGAGCATCATTTGTGACATCACAAATAGTTTGAAGGCCAATCCCTGTCCAATATTCAATGTACACAAGTGTGATGTGTAAACTTGAAGTCTCCAGTGCACATACACTGAGAATGGACTTTACAGTTAAGTAGGAGACATCTTGTGTCCAACAGGAAAACTTTAGATTAAGTATATTTGCATTTTCATAGAATCTGGAATTTCTTATGGAGTAGATGCCATTTCAAGGATTTTAACAAGATAATTAAACTTTTTTGTTGGAAAAACCATATTGACACAAATATAATAAAATATAAGTATTTTACATACATCTTAAATCATGACTTTATGGGGTCTTTATATTTGACCGTTTTCATATCAAGGAATTAAAAGTATTCAGTGTAGGGATGAAAAGATAACCGGTTTTAATGATAAAGTGATAAGATTCCTTACGATAACGGTGATAAAATTCCTTACGATAACCGTACGTTATGGCTGAAAAAAGGTAAATACGGTACTGTCCATTATCAACCAAAGTTGGCAACCGTCTCCAAGATGGAGAAATTATTTCATTGAGTGTATCAATCCATTTTGGGTCTGAGCTTTCAATATAAAGTGTATTAGTACTTTTTGAACATTTTCAGCACATTTTAACAATACTGTGATAATACTGATAACCATAATTTTGGTCACTATAATCGTGATATGAAATTTTCATAACGTTTCATCTCTAATTCAGTGTTTCACCCGCAGGTGTTGTTCTCGTCAGGGTGGGAAATGGCATTTAGACCACCGTGAGACACTAAAACATTAAACCCCAGACGAATTTAAAAAATTCAAGGCATTGTGGGCCACCCATTCTACAAAAGCAAAAAGCAATACCTACCTACTGTTTGTGTCTTTAAGGTCAAAGAGTCATGACTCCTGCTTAAGATTTGACATTACAAATTGGGCCAATAAATGCTACTAAATGATATATTATCCACTTCTGTACCAACAAAACTGGTGGTTGTGTGCTTCACTACACACACAGTTATTGCCGTTTCACTTTGTAGGGCTGCGTTCAATGGTGGGTCAAACTGGGATACATTACTGCCTTTAAATTAAGAATTGACTAAAAAACAGATTAAATTAATAAATAAAATATGAAACTAAACCAAAATCTCATTGCCGCTTTTACAAACTTTGTATAGCTGTAGCAGGGAGGAAGCTCATATCGGCAGTGGATGATACTGACTGGCGCAAGTTTTTTGTTTGAGGGGGGGGGGGGGGGGGGGTAGAGGCCCAATCCGGGCAATTCCATATATCAGCCTAACCCTAGTGTAAACTCTTATGAGTATGGACTGGGTATGAGAACTTGTGTATAGCCGTTTGTGAGGACTTCTATCAAAATAGCATTAAGATATAGACCGCCCAACCCGTCTGTCATCGGCGGGGTCAGCGGCGACTCGTAGGTCCGTACTGTGTGCTTGTGAGACGAATGGCCAAAGAAGAGTGCCCAGTGTTTCTCAGCTCTCGTCATCAGGATGGTGCTGTTCCAACAGTCGGACGTGGGTGAAAGGGAAGTGACCTCGCTTGCCTTTGCACTCGCCCTCCCACTGGCCGTTCACGTTGATCTTGGTCACCTTCACCATGTCTCCCACCTGGGTAAAAGTGACAGAAATGTGTATATGAAAGAACAAGCATAATGCAGAGTGAAGTTAGCTAACATTTAAAGGATGGCTTTACCGGTAATCAATCCACTTTGTATTAGGGGTGTCAAAAATAATCGATTATAAGATGCATCGCGATGCGGACGTGCACGATTCTGCATCAATTCACAAATGCCAAAAATCGATTATAAAAAATATATATATATATATAATTATAATCAAATAAAATATAATGGAAGTACATGCAGTTGTTTAGTTGGATCATAATACAATGCAATTCCAAATGCACTTTTATTTTAAAAGTAGCCACACAGTGAGAAAAAAGAAAGTGAGAAAAGATAAATCATGTATTGGGGAAAAAAAGTGATGCATCGATTTAAGATGCATCGAGATGCATTGATAATCGTAATCGAATCGAAGCCCTCTGAATCGTAATCGAATCGAATCGTGAGGCCAGTGAAGATTCACAGCCCTACTTTGTATTATATATAATCTCTGTATTATAAGCAGATGGGCAGTGTTTTTCCTTCTCTCTGTGTTTACCTCATGGAGAAAATGCTCCTGATCTTGTTTGCAGAAACTCCGCCCCCACCAGCTGCAAGTCATTAAGGCTTGTTAAGGCTCTCAATTAGGGGTGTCATGATATTTCGTCACACGATATATCGCGATATCGAAACGTCACGATATGCGTATCATCAGAAAAAAATTATATCATAAAAAAAAAAAAAAAAAAAAAAAAATTGCTCCTGAATAATAATAGAACAAATTTAGCAGAATCAACACGCATGAGTGAGGGGGTAGACTACTACTGGCATGGCAAAACAGCTCAAGGGGTACATAAGATTACATAAGTTTAGGGACCAATGAGCATGAGTTACTTAAGAAATAGATTGTATACTTTATTTTTCTTTCACCATGCAACAAACAATTAGTTTGTGACAGTGTGACACATTCTATTGCAAGAGAAGCATTATCTTCCATGTTGTTTTATAGTTATTATAATAACAATTTCCAAAAACAGCATTTGTTTTGTATTTTGTGTATTTCAAATGAAAGACTATTTTTCCAGTATTTTCCCAGGGCTCCCTTGAAAAGAGGTTTCGATTTCAACGGGACTCACATGGTTAAATAAATGATAAATAAGTACATGAAAATTATTTACTTTTGTTAAAAAGAATATTGTTAAAATATCGTATCGTATCGTTATCGTGAACCCAATATCGTGTATCGTATCGTGAAATTAGTGTATCGTGACACCCCTACTCTCAATGCATTCTCTGAGGATGTATGCATACTTACAAAATAAAAATAAACAATAACAGCCGCCCTTGGAGCAGATTCTGCCTCTCCTGCAGAACTTCCGCAGCTCCGTTCTGATGCGTTGTGATGTAAAACGCGTCGGAAAGGAGCGCTTTGGTATAGGAGGAAATTGGAGATCGCCGTGAGGAAAACACAGAAGGCCCTATCTTCCCAAACGCGCTAATTTAGCATTTGCGCATGGTTTAACGTGACTTATTGTTGCAGCTTGCCATTTCCTAAAACGGTATTCTACTTGATTTGAAAAGATGGCCGCCTATACGCCCTTGTACCCTGGCTGAACATAACTTGGCCAATAAGTATGTAACATACCAAATAAAACAAACAGTAATGTCTTTATTTGATGTAGAATTCAGAGGACATGTAACTGTTTAGTTAAACTCACATTCCAGGAATATTGTATTTACTGCACTGCTGTTAACACATTGAGTGCCACAGCGCTTCAGTAAAATTGTCTGGAGCCTGTGCCAGATTCACTTCCATTCAGTTGAAAACAGCTATAGAATTTTTTCTATTAGGGCTATATGAACAGGGTTGGACTTTAATGAAACATTGGGCACTCCTACTTCTTTCAAAGAAGAAATTTTGTTTCTAGACAGTTCCATTATGAAATGACAGCCTCTGAAAAAAGCGCACTTTCAAGGGTTTTCTGCTGTCTTTTTTTACTTTTCGAAATAAAGTCACTTTTATGAATACTCTAATTTCAAGCGCATTCACTGACTCTGGCTGGTGTTTTCTGATGTAGTGACATGGTGTGGTTCTGTGTGCAGCCTGCGTGCCCCCCCCCCCCCCCTCTCTCTCTCCACCCCAGAGCTGCGGGCTCCTCCCCACACTGTCTTCACAGCCTCAGTTTTTGCCCCGGGCGGATTTCAGTGCAACGAGGAAATGGCAGGCGGGACTGAGGGAGAAGGTTTAGCCGTTCGGCTTCGGGCTGCCTTTCTGGCGGGTGGTCGTGTGGAGGGGCTGTGTGCAGGCGGATAGACAGCGGCGGAGGAGCTCAGTTGTGGGCTCGGATCGCAGCCAACTGTGGCTGCGGACAGAGCAATCTGTGTGGCTCTGGCTGGCTGCAGCATGCGTCGGTGTCTCTCTGATCACGGCGTTCTCCGTTTTCTCCTGCACAAAGTGAAGGATCTGAGGTGGGTGGCGCAGCTCCCGTATAAAGTTTTAAGGTGGCGCCGTGTGATCCCTTGAAGGGATTCATGCTCACTGGCTGGGTACGACCTTAAACAGCAGAATTATGGAATAATATGAATTATGATTTTAGGACGTCCACAGACGTCCTTGGCACTCCTCGTTACTTTTTTTTAGGACGTCCAGAGACGTCCTTGGCACTCAATGTGTTAAGTTAAGTTATCCTTTATTTATCCCCTTGGGGAAATTCATCCTCTGCATTTGACCCATCCTCTACTAGGAACCTTCCTAGAACTAGGAGCAGTGGGCAGCCACTGTGCAGCGCCCGGGGACCAACTCCAGATATTTTGCCAGTACCTTGGTCAGGGGCACTGACAGGAGTATTAACCCTAACATACATGTCTTTCTTTGATGGTGGGAGGAAACCGGAGCACCCGGAGAAAACCCACACGGACACGGGGAGAACATGCAAACTCTTGAAGCTGGAAAAGTTTCAATTGTGGCTGTGTATTCTTACTCAGTTCAGTTGACACATGCCGTTTTTACACAATTTCTTCTTTCTCTAATAGCCTACTCACGTTAAGACGTTCAAGTTAGCAAAGATAAACACCACCACTTCCTGTTATAACTTTCAAAATAAAATAGTATTTGAAGCATTTTCTGTTGTTTGAAGTAAGTTTTGTTCACAGTTGTTTTTTCTTTACTTGAAGCACACAATGAGAAGCTTAAAAACACTTTAGAAACATAAAAATTATATAGAATGTTTTGTACAGTCATCTACTGTATTTCTGATTTGAATCACTTGTTAAAAATTGTGCATTGTTGTGTAAACTGATTGTTATATATTATTAAATTGTGGAGATTTATTCATCCCCACATATTAAGGGGGAATTATGCTCACCCTGCCGTGAAGGGCGCGTGGGTGGAGCGAGGGGCAGGCGCGTCAAATTATGTAAATTTGTTGGGCGTGGTTATTCGCTAGCTCCGTCGGGCACTCGCGCGGTGCGACATTTTTTTCCTCACAGCGCGAGCAGCGCACGGCTTCTCTCCAAACATGTCCGCTTTCGAGCCACTGAACCCTGAACACTGAGCTGTGTTTTCGTCACATTTCTTGACCCATGTGGTAGTCATTTCACCAAGTAAATGTGTTGTGTTGAGAGCATTATTGAGAGAGATTAAAAGCAGCACAGAATAGGCTATCAGGGCTGATAAGTAAAAACGGCTTTCAGTAAAAACAAGTTTGGTGAGTCCTTCATGTGCTGATGTGCGGTCGTTTGAGAGTGAAAGCGCACTCAGTACTGCACAGAGTTTCATTGCGACTTTTCACGGGCTGTTCTCACCATTGTACAATACATGCTGATCACTTTCTGAGTATAATGGCATCACCCCCAGCGCGAGGTCTACACGGTGACTCACGGAGACTCGCGGGGCCCCACCCCCACGGAGCTTTGCTCGAGTATAAGAGCACCTTTAGACACTATTTCTGATGGTAAAATGAGCGTAAAAAGCAAAACACAGAATTCAGAACAATTAAAACGGAAAAAACGGAATTCAGGAAAAAATCAAATGGAATTTG
The DNA here is from genome assembly GCF_964638095.1 of Poromitra crassiceps. Classification (NCBI taxonomy): domain Eukaryota; kingdom Metazoa; phylum Chordata; class Actinopteri; order Beryciformes; family Melamphaidae; genus Poromitra; species Poromitra crassiceps. Next base: position 82,291,483 of record NC_139623.1, on the reverse strand, counting down.
GAAAAAATTAAAACGGATTTCATATGGCCCTAGATTACACACATGATGCACTGCGCTCTTAAAGGGATATTTATCGACGAGATTTTTGCCGACCTGGAACTGATTAGTGATTTGCTCCGTTCGCCCAGACGGGTGTCAAGCTGTCAGCAACAAGGCTGGGAGGATCACACCGGAAGAAAAACCCATAGGCATCATGGCCGCTAGAAATAAGGTGGATAAGTTTGTCGCTCTATTCCGTTCTATTGGCAATGTGAGACAAATATTCGTCCTCTGCTGTAGGCACATTACAACATGAGTAGGTTGGTGATAGGCAGCAGGGCTGACCGCAGCAGCGGTAAGGTGGACTTCACCTCGCCAAAGCCGGGATGCGCCGTGGGCGGCTGGGCCGTTCCCCAGGGGAAAGGCAGCAGAGAGGGGCCAGTGAGTGGAGCGAGCAGCACCCCTCCACCTGCCTCTATGCTCAGCCGCCGCTCCTCTGTCTCTCTCTCCCTCCCAAACACAGACACACGGGTCAAGCAGCTCGCAAAAGGCTTTTGACTGATGCGAAGAACGCAGAAAACCGAACCTGTCCTGAAAACTTTTATGACGGCCGAATTGCCGAAATTGTCAGACTCCGATCCCGGTGTGTCGATGACTGGCAGAAGTGATTTTTTTTAATGTGCTCAATTGCAGACTTTGTGTGTAAAGAGTGACCATGTCCACTGTTTGTTTACTTTGTTGTCCGATCAGTTATATCATTTGTTGATTGTGCTGAAATGCTTTGCCAATTGTGTTACATAGCCTACATCCCAGCAAATTATTTATCATCATTTATTTGGTATTGACAGAATGGCAGTGTGAGTTATTTTCATACAGAGTTATAATATGGAGATGGATGGATTTATTATTGCACTTTAAATAAATAATTTAAGTTTGACCATATATATGGCCTTAACTCATTCATGGCCAGTTTAGGACTGCCAATATTTAGCACAGGCCAAAGATTTTCATAATTGTTGGTCATCTTTCAAGACCCACAGTAAATTATCTATTAGCACCAAAGTGATTTGCAATACCTCAAAATGAAGATGTACGTCTCTGGGTTCACCAGGAAAAAAAAGTGAGCTTTTAGCATGTTCTGTACTCTACTTATAGCCCTTTATATACACCCTGTTTTCACCAAAAAGGTCTCTCTGAGAAGAGAAATTGCAGAAAATGGCATTTTTGTAAATCACACAATCTCAGGCAGAACTCGCTCTCAATTCTTTTATTTTGAACTGTATTGACATCAGACATGTAAATATTATTCGTTATGACACAAATGACAAAAAAAATATATATATATATATACATGAAGTGCTTTTTTTACATTCAACAATACAGTTTACTCAGTGTGAGTGAGTGTGATCATAGAATAGAATGCAGAGATCAGTGTAGTCTCACACACACACACACTCCTTACCGCGAGATCATCCGGGTCCTGTCGCATTGGAATCCAGTCTTCCTCGCCCTCGACAGGAAAGTGGCCGTGCTGCTTGGCTCTGTGTGAAAGCCATTTCTGTGGCGAGGCTGCTGTTCTCCTCCTCCTCACTCTCTTTCGGGCTGGGACACAGGAACGGGGTCCAGGGACCAGGATCGATCATGTTGGTCATGGGTTTGACTACCGCGGATCGATGTCCGCTGCCCCGCAGCAAGCCGATCAGCTCGTGCAGCGCGCCGAGGGGTGTTTCAATGGCGTTTCTCCTCTGCACAAGGAAGCGCGTTTCTCTGTTTTCTGTTTTTGCTCCTGCTCATTTCAAAACAACAGCTGCGGTATGTGTTTGATAACGTGTTGTCGGTTTGTCTTTGAGGCTAGGGACCTGATAACATGCCACAGGCTGGGGAAGTCTTTGAACTACGCGCTGCACTAATAAAAACAAAAACACGTCAAACACGTCTTTGGCGTGGATGGCTATTCCTGATAACACGTCAAAGACGTCTTTGGCGGTGAATGAGTTAATGTGGTAAATAAATTACAATATAGCAGGGCATAAAACCAATGATATGTTGCTGTAAATCAAGACTTGAATCTAACAAAGGCATAGCCGTCAGTGCTGTGAAAAAAATAAATATATATATATATATGTATATATATATATATCCAAATCCACGATTCCATTTGACTTTCGATTTTAAGGTCACGATTCGATTCTACATGTAGAATCAAAATCGAAAGTCAAATGGAATCGTGGATTTGGAGATTCGAGACACCCCTAATATTTGAGGTCAAAATCGGCCGATACAGATTGCGTGCAGATCAATCGGAGCACCTCTATATAATACAATTAGATTTTCAGTGGCTTTATTATTTTAACACATTCACTGCCAGCCGTTTTTCAATACTGTAGTTAGCTTCTGCCAGAGGTTTTTTTTGAGGATTCTGGCTCATTTTACAAGAGCCGAGGATTCTTTTCTGTTTGGACTTTGTGAACACAAAGTTCACAAAAGTACTAATAGAATGTGTGCTTTCTCTGTCTAAAAGAGTTAGTTTGTAGAGTTAGTAGTTATGTAGATATTAGCCGTTGAGTACAGCATGGTTTCAGAGATTTTCAGAGAGTTTTGAGATAAATGGATTTTTAGAACCACCTCACGTGCCTGTGATTATGGGTGCCCTTGGGCAAGTCTGTATACTGTATTGTGTTTGTGTGTGTGTGTGTGTGTGTGTGTGTGTCTCCAAACTCCTCCCTCCTTAGGTGTGTCTCTGGTGGCTTTGCAGTGTTTTGTCACAGGCGAGTTTCTGTTGCCTCACAGATCCCAAAAAAAGAGAATGGAATCGCAGGAGCTGGGAAGAGGAGAGGAGAGGCGAGGGGGGGGGGTTAGACACGGGAGAGAAATTCCTTCGCGATCCCCTTCTTCCAATCTTGAGGCGTAGCCTACTCCGCTCTGCTGCTGCTGCTGCTGCTGGCGGCTCTCGGGCGAGTCTGGATTAGGGATGGGCATCGAATTTCGAATTTTCGAATAATCGTTGTTATTATCAAGGTCGACTTTTATTATTGAAATTCGAAATTCGAAAAAAAAAAAAAAAAAAAAAAAAAAAAATTTGAGTGAAATGTTGCATTGTCTCCCCTGATTCTAAGTACCGTATAGTCAAATCGCTTGGTTTGAGCAAGTAAAACAATTTTTATAAGCATTTTAAGCAAGGTTTATGGAAAAATGAATGGCGGATGAAATCCCATGAAGAGGGAGAGGGGGTGACTTTGGCACCCCTTTGGCACTCAGACCTGAGCCTACTAAATATTTAATGAACCACTCATGATTGTCAAAACTGTTTTTTATTTTCGAAAATGTCAATGTCATGTAACATGTTCTTTACTTCAGTGGTACAATGCTTGTTTGAGCTAAAAATCCACAGCAGAAGCTTTTTATATTAATTAATAAAGCCGTAGACTTAGAATCAGGGGAGACAATGCAACATTTCACTCACAAAAAAAAAAAAAAAATTAAATTTTTTTTTTTTTACATTTTTTTTTTTTTTTTCGAATTTCGAATTAAATTCGAATTTGGCCAGCGAATTTCGAATAGTGTTTTTGCTAGAAATGCCCATCCCTAGTCTGGATTACTGTAAAACGGGCGGTTGAGAGCTTTGATGAAGCTTTTGCGATTCTGGTCTTATTTATGCTCAAAGGTACTCGAGTGCGTGTGTGTGCGCGCGTGTGTGTGTGTGTGTGTGTGTGTGTGTGTGTGTGTGTGTGTGTGTGTGTGTGAGAAATCGAAAGCGTTTTCGCCCAGCCATTTCCTTGAGAATGGCTTGCTCCCGCGGCTGTTTTTGGTTGGCTTTCTCTCTGTCGGGAGAGCACTGTCGCCACTTAGTTGGTCGGTAAAATAGATTATACACATTTAATACTTCCAATATTTTTATAGGAGACGTGGGGGGCATTGATCCACGTATCGATTTTTTATGAATTTCTAATTAACACATTCACTGCCAACAGTTTTTTTTTTTTACTGTAGGTAGCTTCTGCCAAGGTTTTTTTTTGAGGATTCTGGCTCATCTTTCAAGAGCCGAGGATTCTTTTCTGTTAGGATTTTGTGAACACAAAATATCTCAAAAGAACTAATAGAATGTGTGCTTTCTCTGTCTAAAAGAGTTAGTTTGTAGAGTTAGTAGTTATGTAGGCATTAGCAGTTGAATACAGCATGGTTTCAGCGTCTGAAAATGAAAGGTGAGAAAAATGCCTTTTTGTGAAATTCGATAGAACAGTCACTTTAACCATTTATTTTTGGCATCAAAGACATCAGACATCTAAACAATTTGTTCTGAACAGTATTTTCCTCCATAACAGCACCCGCACCCCCCTCTCCTTCAAACTCCTCCCTCTGTGGGCGTTCTCCTCCTCCGTCCTTGGCTCTGCAGCGGGTGTGTCACAAGCGAGTTTCTGCTGCCTGTCTGCTGCCTGGCGGCCCCTCGTCGGGCGAGCCTGGATGGGGCTCGCTCGTTTCTTGGGGTTTCGGTTGAGAGCTTTGATGAAGCTTTTGCGATTCTGGGCTTTATGCTGCGTGTTTCAAAGTGTGTTCCACCCAGTCTATTTTTGGAACCCCCCACCGTTGTGCGCCACCGTTGTGCACCAGCGCGAAAGCGTTTTCGCCAAACCATTCTACAGTATGAGAATGGTTTCCTCACGCTTTTCCCTGCAGTTTTGGCTCGCTTTCTCTAGTCTGGAGAGCACTGTCGCCACTTAGTGGGTCGGTGGAATGGGTTGTACACGTTCGGTGGCTCCCATATTTTTATAGGAGACGTAAAAGGTACGTCCCACCGTCAAATTTTTTTTTTTTTTTTTTTTGACGAGTTGACTCGTCATTGGCAGTCAACCGTTGGTTTCTGCTTGACGAGTTGACTCGTCAACGGCAGTGAACGTGTTAATACAAATTAAAAATATATATATATACAGGGTTCATACACATTTTGACCAATGGATTTCCATGACTTTTCTATGACTTCAAAACAAATTTCCATGACCAAACATTTTGTGAAGTCTCAGTGCATACATGAAAAAGTGAGTGAGTTATGACATTCTATTTTAAAATGTCACTAGTCTACACTTCACATAAGCCGTTTTCCCACATGCGTACCGGAAAATTACCTGTAAGTCAATATCGGAAATTTCCCTGAATTTCCCTTCACACCTTCACGCTCGCATATGGGAATCTAGCAGCGAATTTGCCTGTATGTTGGGGGGCAGGGGGAGGGGGGAGCTTGTATGTATGTAGAGAAAGCAAATGCAGGAAGCGAAATGTGGAAGTAGTTTGCTTTGATGTGCGCGAATGATTAGATGATGCACTTTGAAGAAGTTGGGATCCGTGTCTGAGAGAAATAGTTGCTGGTTCGATGTTTATCCGTTCACCTGCGTCGCGTTCAAGCACTTTTTCCAGACTGGCTTCGTTTGATGTGTCCGGGGTTGCCTTCGCCTTCGGAAATCAGCAAGCTGACATACTGCTCTTATTAGGCTATCACAAGATCATTTCGCCAGTTTGCTTTAATGTGCGCGAATGATTAGATTATGCCCGCTGGAACATTAAGCAACGTGTGTAGGCTACACCTCGCCCATGATTGAAGGACCGCTGTCGCGGAAAATGACTGGAGCCGTTTCCCACTTGTGTGCCCTTAAGAGCATACCGCTCTTCTGACTGGCTCGAAACTGGTGACATGTCGGCGACGACGGGGTCGCGCTTATACCGGCACAACGACTTTCCCACATGCAGGCATTAGACCACGTTCCGGTCATTTAGCGGTACAAAGCGCATGTGGGAAAACGGCTTTACTGTAACGCAGCCTTTAAAACCAGGAAAATACAACATTTATGCCGTATCACCATATTACCATATCCAACATCTAAGACAATATCTACTGTCATAGCACAATATTGATATAAAAACGATCTAATATTGAGTGCCAGAATCAACCTCCCAATGATGCAATTTGCAGAAAAAACATCATTAGATTTCATCGATTATCAATCACTGCTTTCAACTTATTTCTGATGTAAATGCATCTTGTCAAGTTAAATGAGCCTGAGGTCAGTAGTTTATTAATTTTAATCACTCACTTTCACTCTTTTGCAGGAATTCAGGTTGCTTAAAATGCTTTGTGGTTGACTCTAAATCCAGGAATCCACTTTCACTTGACCAACCTGTTCCTGCCTGCTTTTGAGCACTGACCAACTGTAGATTATTATAACAATGAATACTTGCTATGCTGATATAGCTTATTGATGATGCACAGCCATCATGTCATTTTACTACAATAATCAGTGTTATCAAAGCTTATATACCGTGACAGGACATCGCGAACGACAAGACGAGAGGAGTAGGGATGGGTACCGAACTCGGTACTTTTACAGGCACCGACCGAAATACGTCGGTACTGCCCCGTACCAGTTCACATATAAACGAACGGTACCAAATTTCGGTACTTGAACGCAACTGAGTAATAGAAAGAGAGTGGGTAAAATAGAAATTCCGACGGAACCTTAAGGCAACACGGGAGAGCGCGTTACGTCAATACGTCACTCTACCTGAAGATCCTGAAAGCAAAACAGGGCCAGCCGAAAGCTGTGGCTACACTTTACCAAGATAGACTCAGACAACACTGGTTGCAACATTTGTGATGTGAATTGCAAAGCTGACTAGGGAAACACCTCAAACTTGAGGAAGCATGGTCAAACACAAGATGTATTTAGCTAAATGCTGAAGACTGTAACGTGTTAGATAACCTGAGTGAATGAAGCAGACACCGCACGGCAGCTAACGTTAGCCACCTCCTCAGCTCGTCAGCTGTAACGTTAGCTGAAGTCTTGCAGGAGGATGATGACGGAACTTGAGAGAGGCATCGACTTCTACAACATCAGGTAACGTTATTTAATTTGCTAGCGTTAGCTGGATAAGTTGTTTCACTGCCGTTGTGGTTGTTAGATAACAGGGCTTTTCACTGTCTTCTTGGCTGAGTTAGCTTTATAGCTTAGCGTTGTTAACGTTCTATAATAATTATCATCAGCTCGTATCACCGACCGTGAGACGTGTTATTTAACGTTGCACTCTTGCTTTCATTGCTAGGTAACCATGTGCCAGTGACAGCCGCACAGGAGGACACGATTCACCCTCTTCTCAGCGGTGGATATGGTTCAGGTAAATTATTATTTTGCATAATGACGAGTGATAATGGGTGTGTTATTCATAGTGTAGCCTAAGCTATGTTACTAACAATCAATTGTCATTTCTATTAAGATGTGCATAGCACTGACACTTCTTTCTATTGATAACACAAATAATGCTTGATGAATCACGATGCCTTTTTTTATTTTCAGATACCACTCAATAAACAGAAGAAACTTTCAGCACTTGGGGAGCTCTTTGAAGATGAAGACCAGGCCCTGCTGGAAGCTGTGTTGGACATCAAGTACTATTTCCCCAACCCCACTAAACTAACCTTGCTGCTACAACTCTTGGTTTGGGAGGGGAGAGGTAGGGAGGTATTGTAGGGAGGAGTTTTATTTTGTCTGGTGCTAAATAAATAATGTGCTAAATAAAGAACAATGTTGAAATTGAGAAGTTTGGACTTTTTTTTTTTTTTACAACTGTAATTTTTTTGTTAATAGAGTGTGTAAAGTACCGAAAATGGTACCGTTTTGGGTACCGTACCGAATTCCAGGTACCGGTACCGTACCGGTATCGGTTCAAATGTGAACGGTACCCATCCCTAGAGAGGAGGGGACAAAATCTAACTACCGGTAGACCAATTGAAGACGGAAATACAGCAAGGCAGCCAATCAAGCTGCAGCAGCAGGGCTTGCAAGCATGCATGCATGCAAATTGCATGCAAATTATTTTAAACTCAGTGTAAATGAACGTCATGAAAATATTTATTAAACCAATTTCCATTAATTTTCCAAAACTTTTGGGGATTTCATTTTCCCCCAAAACTTTTCCATGACCTGGAAATTTGGGGATTTCCTTTTCCCCCCAAACTTTTCCATGACCTGGAAATTGTATTTAAAATTTCCATGATTTTCCAGGTTTTTCCATGACCATACAAACCCTGTATATACAGTATATAAAAAGGTTTTTGTTTGTTTGTTTCAGTCCGAGTGAAATGTTGTCTCTCCTGATTCTAAACATAGTTAAATCCCTTGGTTTGACCAAGTAAAACTATTTTTATTAGTATTTTAATTTTCTTAAATAATTATAAAAATATTAATCAGGTGAGGATGTGACGAGACAGCTCTTTGAGACACACGAGCGGAAGAGGGAAGATAGGTGGCGGTATACAATTGCAATTGGATTGCAATCTGCCAGAAAACGCGAAGAGGAAGAAGAGGGAAGATAGTACTGTCTGACACTGTCAGACATCTAGCAAGCTGGACAGAATGGAGACAGACAGTGACAGCAGCTCACACGCCTCCTCAGAGGGCTCATTGGAGGTGGAAGATTTCCCCCCGCCAGCATACCCAGCAAGCGTCACCAGGCTCTCCCAGTCCAAACACCAGCATACCGTTTTACTTCATCGAACCAAACGGTTCAGCTAACGCTATAATCGGGAGAGATCATAGAACATTTCACTCTGACCAAAACTTAAAAAAACATCGAAAAGATATTTTCTTTAAACACGCATTCTTTTTTACGTTTTGGTCCCAGTGAGATGTTATGCGATCTCCCCTGTTTTTAAATATATCTGTACCGTTTGGTTTGAACCAGTAAAACTTTTTATAAGCATTTTACAAAATGTGCATGGGAAAATAAATGGCAGATGAAAATCTCTGGTACAGTGCTGAAGCAGGAAGTAGGCGTAGGCGGTCACTTTGCCTCTCTATTGTTTGATATTACCCAGAAGGCTTTGAGGCGGCCGATAATACTTATTTGTAACACAAAATGCAATTCAGGAATATTTGAATATTGGACAAAATTAAATTAAATTAAATGGAAACCCTAAGAGAAACACACATCCACCGGTGGGGTGTATAATGTAGCGTATCGGGTAATTACGTGTATTGGGGTGTTTCCGTGCTTGGCTAGGAACTGATATGTGTGGGTGTGTTCCTAGGGGGAAGGGGATATATGTGACCAGCGGCCGGGGCGGAGGCCAGTCAGGCCATGGTGGGCGAGCTGACCGGGTGGTTGCAGAGCTAGCAGTGAAGCTAGCTGCTAGGAGCTATATTGAGAAGACAAGAATAAAGAGCCTGTACCAACTTCAAGTCTCCAGTTCCTTGGACAAATACCCACTTTGTTACATTGGTGTCAGCAAGTAAAGCGGTAACGCCTCTGATTCGGCCGAGAGGGGAGAGGGTGAGAAGGAACGGCAAAAGAGACGGGTGGTGCGGCTTTTTGGCTCTAGATCTAGCGCTAGTAAGTTAGCTACCAGGGGTGCTAACTGCTAACTGCTAGCTGCTAAAACCACGTGCGATGGTGCGCGGAGAATGGCCATCGGTGAACGGGAGGAAAGGAGAGCTGACGGCGGGGATCAGCTCGATGCTGGCGGGCATGGAGGCCCGTGTGTTGAGAGAGGTCGGACGGCTGGTGGAAGAGACTCCTGCCTGGGCAGTAGAGGTGATGCGGGCGCTGCGAGAAGTCATGCAGCGGGTGGACTTGATGAGCGCGGAGGTAATGCAGCGGGGAGAGCGGCTGGAGGAGCCACGGAAGAGACTGTGTTGGACCTGCAGAGAGCCGGGCCACGTGGCGAGGTGGTGCCGAGGCGGTCCCGGGAGACGGACCGGGTATGCGGGACAACGACATGGACAGCAGGGAGCCTGCTGGGCATGTAGCGCGATCGGACATCTAGCCAGAGAGTGTCCAGAGGCTGTCGGAGATCGGGGGGCAGCGGGAGAAGAGAGACGTGCAGGCGGCGGACAGGTGAGACTCTGCTGGACTTGCCAGTCACCGGAGCACTTGGCCAGGGACTGCACTGAGAGTGTGGAGGCCGGAGGTGAGACGCAGGCTGGGAAGAGCGTGAGCAGCCGGGGAGAAGAGAATGTGGTGACGGATAGGAGAACGGTGCTGCAGGGGAACAGCCAGAGGGAAGAGAGGGACATCGTCTGCAGCGTTGTTACAGTCGGGAGAGCGACGCTCGTGTCTCCGAGTGAGCGAGAGGGGTTACCGCCGGGGGAACCAGCCCAGCCTAACCGCTATACACCCCCTAACGTTGCACTGCGGAGAGCCGAGGGGAAGATCGACGCCGGTGGTGTTCGCTCTGCTGTCCTCAACCCTGGAGGAGGGGGACGGAAAAACGAGCGGAGAGCCGAGGGGAAGATCGACGCCGGTGGTGTTCGCTCTGCTGTCCTCAACCCTGGAGGAGGGGGACGGAAAAACGAGCGAGTGCGAGGCCGGGAGAACGACGCCAGGGTCAGCTGGAGAGTCGACGGGCGCGAGTGGAGACCGGAGGACGAGGATGTCGATCCGGTGCTCGTTCGGGCATTTGGCTACTGGAACAAACAAAAAGGGGGGACCGAAAAGAGTGCTTCAGGCGGGACAGAAGCTGGGAAAAGGGGGGATGGAAATGGGGTTTAAAAGAAAAGCTAAGGGAAATGTGGGGGCTTGTGTTTGAATTGAAATGTGTGAAAAAGAAGGAAATAATGAAAAACTAGACATATGGAGTGCCTAATGGGAAACTAGACATTATGGGGGTACCTAATGGAAAACTAGACATTACGGAGTACCTAATGAAAAACTGGACATTATGACGGGGGTGCTGAAAAGAAAAGACTGTTTGTTGGGGAATTAGAATTTGATGTGGTGATGGGAAAAAATATTGTGTTGGGTGTGTTTTGGTACAGGGGGATGTGGGTGGGTTGTGCATGTCGCGTGGAAGCGACATTAAATTTGTGTGGGGGAAATGTAGCGTATCGGGTAATTACGTGTATTGGGGTGTTTCCGTGCTTGGCTAGGAACTGATATGTGTGGGTGTGTTCCTAGGGGGAAGGGGATATATGTGACCAGCGGCCGGGGCGGAGGCCAGTCAGGCCATGGTGGGCAAGCTGACCGGGTGGTTGCAGAGCTAGCAGTGAAGCTAGCTGCTAGGAGCTATATTGAGAAGACAAGAATAAAGAGCCTGTACCAACTTCAAGTCTCCAGTTCCTTGGACAAATACCCACTTTGTTACAATATATACCCCTCGCAAATACAACGTGAATAGTGAAATGGGCAGTTTGTAACATGTAACGTAACATGGTTGCACACTGTGATATCCACGCCAACAAGACTTGCTTACTTGATGCCACTTTTTCAATAAAAACACATTTATGCAATGACTTTACATAATGTATATTTATGTCGCATCATTTAGCCTGTGCTGTGATGTGCAGGAGCAGCAGGTAAAAGTTATAAAACTAAGCCTTAATGAGCCTTGTTCATTGTTGTGAAAGTGTAGTGAGTGTGCTGCGGGGGTGTTCGACTTGTTGACGCCTCGCCCGACTGTGCTCGCCTGCACTCGTCTGCTTTCCAGGCGAGGCGGCAGTCAACTCAAACGAGCCTATTGTCACCGATAGTTACAGGTGAGCTTACAACCTTTATCTGAAGGTAGTAGAACTATATGGATGCGTTGGGACCACTGGGGGAGCGAGCCAACACAAGTCAAAGCTGTCGGATTCTGTGTTATTCAGTGTAGCTCGAGGCTAATTAGCCTCAAGCATATTAGCCTGGCTAACATGCTAACGTGATGCAGGCAGACAGGAGTCGGCTAATTAGCATCGGCCGAAGTTTTGCAATGAAAGCTAGCTAGAGCAGTTTCTTGAAATGCATTCTAACCAGCCGAAATATTAAATAAAACACAGCATATTGCTGGTGGTGGCCGTGACACCGGCGCTGCCCTACTGGCCACTAAACTAAACTCAACAAACAGACGAACACTTATTTTTACAAAAAACATAACCTAGGCTATCTGACGTACTACCAGACGTACTACTCTAAACCTAAACTACAAAATACTACAAAGAGATACTCAACACTTTTTCCACTTTTTCCTGCTGAAAATCAATATTGTACTGGAAATTAGCTGTGTTCTTGATGAATCCAGGTCAAAGTCCTGACATTTACTGTAAAACTGAGTAATTCCTCATCTCTTCTCACATACCTATGCAAACAGACGAACATTTATTTTTATTTTTTTACAAACACAACCTAGGCTATTTACAGCAGAAAAAAGTGGAAAAAGTGTTAAGTATCTCTTTAAAAAGAACGGGACATAATGTTTGTAAGTAACGTTACAATTAAATCCCTTTTAAACTGATTGCATATTCCATATATTACAATGCTGCGCACCGCTCAGGACCGGAGTAGGCTGTAGCAGAGCAGCCGGGCAGTGAAGCCATGCTCGGCCAGTTGCCAGGAGAGCCCGCGGCTGCGGCCTAGTCCAGTCTGTCTTTTTTTCTCTCTCAAACAATTGAAAACGACCGCATTGTTAAAGGATGGCTTTCCCGTGGGGAATATGAATATATATTAAATCTCACGCCCCTAAGGTTTTCGAATCCATTGAAATTTTTGAAATTGGTTGTTTACAGCCAGAGATATCAACCAAAATCCACTCTGTGTGTGGGGGGGGGGGGGGGGGGGCTGGTGGGGGGGAGGGGCGGGTGCGGGGAGCCGAAATCCTACAGTTCCCACAATGCACTGGGCTCGCGTGGCCTTAGATTCCACGCCCACCCCTCAGGCATTTGGCTGATATCAAACTCCAGTAGGTGGCGGTAATGCACATATATGTTTGCCAACCGCCATAAAACTCAAAGAAGAAGAAGAAGAAGGCTTCGACATAAAAAAGTTATGAGAAGAAGAAAAAAATCAAAAATAAAATTGCCTCCAAATTGCACCAAATTTAAACCGAAGTATATATGTCGGGAGATGTCTTCATAAAAAAAATTTCATGCATTTTAAGGCATTTTCCAAGGAGTTACGCGCATCTGATGTTGTAACTATTTCATGTAAAAATGTGTAAAAACGGGTACATTGCTCAGCGTTGATTTCGTTACTTCAACGCACCTACTACTAGATGTAAAATTTGACGAGCTTTCCAATGCCGCCAGTCCCGTGTCTGGACGTGCTTCCGTTCCCGAGATATGGTCTCTTTGCAAGGAGCTATGGAAAGCTAACATTAGCTACCGTAGGCTAGGTGATTGAAAAAGATGGCTGCCTTTTGTTTTTCTTCAGACCTCTGAAGGGGCGTGGAGGACCTCTAGAGGCGGGACCATGGCAGCACAGGCCCACAAGTAGTGTAGTTCATAGGTGCTCGACTTCCGCAAGGTGGACTTGGCCCAGATGACGCAAAACGCGTCGGCAGGGCCAAAAAATATGTGAGAGATGGTTGATAGCTTTGGCTGTGAAAAACCAATTTCAAAAATTTCAACGGATTCGAAAACCTTAGGGGCGTGAGATTTAATATATATTCATATTCCCCACGGAAAAGCCGTCCTTTAAGGCTGCAATGAGATCGATTGTATTTTCCATCAGAGGCTGAGGGCACAAAAACAAAAGACTGCGTAAATAACTCGCGGAGCCTCGCTCGACTATAATGAGACCTTTACAGTACGTGCAGACTTTACATGCAGACCCTGAAGGGTGCTTCTGCAGCTGCGAGAGAGAGTTACAGTACGTGCAGAGACTTTACATGCAGACCCTGAAGTGTGCTTCTGCAGCTCCAAGTGTTTTCTCTGTTCTCATCGTGCATTCCTTTATAACTGGGAACTGGTAATCTTACGGTTCAAAGGTCACGAGCTGCGACGGTGAAGTCACCAGAGCTGGTATTTCCCATTCCAAACTCGTAGGAGCCTCAGCAGCCCCGACCTAAAAAAATCCAAGATGGCTGCACCGCGCAACAACAGTAGTATAATCGTAGTAAATGTTGTTTATTAGCACTTCTGTCTTGTTTGTGTATCATTAAATCAGCTGTACACACATCACTGCCAGTGTCCAGTGAACTTCCCAGGTCAAGTTATCTGCAAATGGAACGCTGACAAAACGGATGTGACGTCATTTAGCCTCCACATCCCAGTTATTTTGCGATAAAGGAACGCACCATCACAGCCCGGTTAATGTCACTATATTCTTCATTGCAGCGGTTCATTACCTGCTGTACACTTAAAGGTGCACTAGTTCTGCATAATCACCCGCCGCTCTCTCCTTCTTTTACCGACTTTCTCACTAATCACATGGCTGTTTACATTCTTTCTGATCGGCTAGTTACTTAGCTAAGCTAAGTTGATGTACAGTGTGATGGCAGACAAACGTGTGTTTGTTTATTTGCTGTGTCGCCTGTAACGTAAAGTTAGACGAGGTGCGCGCACACACACAGGCATTTTTTGTAATATATATATACATACATATAATCGCACCCTTTTGAGGTTATGCAATTGCATGTGCTGACATCGCGATTGCGATTCGATTAATCGTGCAGCACTAATATGAGTGATGTAACATTTGCTCGGTCTCTGGCACCCAAAGCACAAATTCTTCCTAATCTTACCAAGTGCGCCTGGTTTACTGGCTCCTGTTCAGCTGCTGGGTAATTGTTCTACTTCCTTGCACATGCTGGTGGGGGTGGCACAGCTATGTGAGAAAGATGAGGGCAACAAGGGGGAGCACTTGTTTCATTAGTATCTAATCCCTCTTTGATAAGTGGGATAGCCAACACTCTGTTCGCTCAGCGCAAGTGCTAATGAATGTAGAATGTAACATTCACATTCATCCAAGGCCCACTGTGTACAAAAACAGAGGCCATTGTGAAAGCTGTGTGCCTGCCTTTCTCTATGCATGCAGCCATCTCTAGATTGTGTCTGCATGTACGCTCTCTGCTTGCATTTGTGAAGATATGTGTGTGTATGCTCACATGCATGAGTAAGCCATTCAAAGCTGGGACAGTCGACTCCCCCTCAGCTGAGAGAAGATATAGGGCAGCCCGACAAAAAGAAGAGAGGTCAAATCAAAAGAAAGAGCAGTACGGCCTTGGAGAAAATGAAGGGCTGGTGGAAGAATAGCTACCTCCAGAGCAAGTGCCGTCTTATCGTAGGCGTTGGGCACCCTCTTCTGAATGGCCCGGGCAAAGACTGGCCCGTTCTGGAGGTTGGGAAGCTGGGTGTTGACCACAGGCTGAGCGTACTGGCCTGGGTCGCCTAGTGGGTTAGCCGGCAGGGTGGCCGAACTTCCGTCTGTACTGCCCGCTACCCCTCCAATGTGTCCCCCCTGCCCTGGGGCCCCCACAGCGGGGGGCCCCGGGCTAGCCAAGGTGGGCGAGGTGGGCCGGTATTTCTCGACATAGGGTACGGGGATCATGCCGGCTCGGCCCTCCTGGTTAGCCGCGTTCCACCACTGCTCTTCGGGCTTCTCCAGCACCCGCAGGATGTCGCCCTTGCGGAAGGGGAGGTCCTCCTCGTCGTTGCCGAGGAAGTCGAACAGCGCTCGGACAAACTCCGCCTCCTCGGGCTGCTGGGGGACCCCGGCTGAGGCGCTGACAAAGCCTGTGTGCTTGGCCTTGCTAATGGGCTCTATGAGCGTGGTGGTGTCCAAGTAGTGTATCTTATAAAACTCCAACAGGGCCGGCAGCGCCTCAAACTCCTGGTCCCCGATGCGAAACCGAGGGGGAGCCAAACCTGGTGAGGAAAGGACAGTAGGTAAGTTTGTTAAGAGAAAGAGAGAGAAAGAAAAAGAAAAAAAGTGTTCGGAATTATCACCGACCAAGCGCCAATTTTTTTTTTTTGGTGGATGGTGCTTTTTATACAACATTGAGTTACAGAGTATCACGGTTAGCTAGGGATGTTATTTTCATATCATCCAATCGTGGTGATTAGAGATTGGCGATAGACGATCGAATCACCATAATCTATTAATTGGCCGTCATTTTAATTATTATAATTTTTTGATAAAGAGACCTATTCCTATTTAATGGCATTAATAATTTGGAGGGGGGGAAACAATCGATCCTAATTTTATTGAATACCAGTGTTTCCCACAGGATTCTTGAGTTGTTGTGGTGGGGGACCACAGACCCCCTAGAGGGGTGTGGAGGCATGCCCCGCCGCAAGATATTTTTTTTACATTTTAAAGTAAAATGCATGAATTTGGTGTACTTTGAGAAAGCGCTTGAGAGCAAAATTAAAAGGCTAGATCTATGAAGAACATGTCATCCTTACTGTGCTGTGGGTTTACAATGACTAACTAAATTTCTCCCTATTCACCTTATTTTTCAACGCGGAAGTAAACGGTAGGCGGGACTTCCGTCTTTGGGAAAAACATCCGGGTTGGGAAAAGTCAGTTTGCGCTAACGTTATAATGTTGTACATGAGGACCTCCACAAAACAATCAAAATGGAAATGGCAACTTGGTGCTACACCCTCAGACTATTAATGAGTTGGAGGATGACATGAAGAAGTGGTGATGTTCATTCTGCCTGGCTCCTAAAGCTGCCTACACACTAGAGCAGCGATCCTCAAAGTCCGGACTCCGGTCGGCATCCGGACCCAGACGCCGTCCTATCCGGGCCGAGCCCTATAACCTACAAATCATTGAATAGTTACATTTTCACAGAGCGTTTCTATTTTAACCGGCACATGCTTTTCTAGCCATTACGGTACTGGTTTATCTGTCAGGAAGCTCACAGACCAATGCATGCGCTGTAAATCATCACACGTGACGCTACTCAGCCAATCAACAAGTGAATCGATTCTGCTGCTGCTGCGGGAGAGTTGACACACGGACGGACAGACGGAGGAGAGGCGAGACTCTGAGAAATGCGAGAGATAGAAGTAATTTCACATCGCGTGCTCAAAAGAAACGAGTAGCTTAAGTTTTACCCCAGAGCAGGCAGACTCATGTTCATTCATTGGTCTCACGAGCAGTTCAAAACCAGTATGTCTCGTGAAGTGTGATGCGATCCTGACCAGCTGTCTATGGAAGCGCCACATGATGAGCAAACACACACTCAAATCCAGACTGAGCGCACACACACACACATTCACTGCCCATGCCCAATGGCATGCAAAGTTTGCATTGCGAGCGACCAATAGATAGAAAGACAGACACACAGACAGAGTGGGAGCTCACTTATATCAAGAGAAAAGGAGGTTTGTTGGCTGAGAGCCTGACTGATAAAATGTGAAATGGAGTTAAGAAAAGGGGGAACTTATTTTTCTCAAATTAAAGCACTTTATTTTAAGATGCAAATTTTTCCAAAGCACTTTGTTGTGTTATTTCTAAATGCAGCCATTATTTTACTTGAAATGAGAAAAGAACATAGTGTAGTAGTAGTAGTGTAGTGTATTATTAATCCAGTTAAATCTGAAAACTGTAAATAAACATTGTTGATGTTTATTTTGATTTAACAGTCAGTCATTGACTAAAGGTAAAGGTAAAGTCCCACTGATTGTCACACACCTGAGTGTGCGAAATTTGTTCTCAGCAGTGCCGTGCTTGGGAATCATTTGGTGATCTAACCCCCCCAATTCCAACCCTTTGATGCTGAGTGCCAAGCAGGGAGGCAAATGGGTCCCATTTTTATAGTCTTTGGTATGACTCGGCCAGGGATTGAACTCACAACCTCCCAGTCTCAGGGCGGACACTCAAACCACAAGGCCACTGAGCTACATACAGACATTGTACCATTAGGCTACTGCAATCATTGAAGTAGCCTAAGTTCAATGGCACTGAATCATAATGCCAGCTCAATGTTCCGGACCTTCGCTTGAGGAAATTTTCTCTATCTGGACCTCTTTGAATTTTAATTGAGTGCCCCTGAGGATAAAGGCCCGATTTAATGCCCGATTCCCCTCGGGGGGGGGCGGGGCGTGGCCCGATTCGAGGCTCGTCTCAATTGATTATTTGTCCAAATAATAGTGTGTGGTGTCAATAAGATGATTGCAATGCTCCCGATTGAATCGGAGCCTGCCCGATCTCGAATCGGGCATATCAAACATGTTTGATATTTACGATGGCTGTCTCCCGACGGAATACCCACAATAGCCAATGAGAGCGAGCAGACCGGTCTGCTCGCTCTCATTGGCTGTGTGTGTGTGTGCGTCGACGCGTCATACCCAGATGTTAATGCAGCGCTCACAACAAACATGGCAGCAAAGAGGAACCGAACCAACCGAACATGCCAATGCAATACACAAAAAGAAGATAGGCTCGTCGAGTTGTGGCAACAGCACGAGTGCCTGTACAATATATCGAGCAAGACATATCACAATAGGACGGACAAGGAAAGGGCATGGGTCGAAATTGCGGCGCCGTTGGATGTAACAGGTGAGTGAATGCTAGCAAATGCTAACGCTAACGACGTAGCTGCAAATTTGGGCATCAACTGTTTGGCAGCGAGAATTACAAGTAAAGTGTCGTTTGCAGTTGAAGACGTGAAGATGAGGACAACATCACTACGGACCCAGTACTCCAAACTCCTGAAACCGAAAGCCAGCGGGAGAGGGGACACTCCACTGACCTCGAAGCAGAAAGCCAGCGGGAGTGGGGACACTCCACTGACCTCGAAGCAGAAGTGGCTGTTAACATGCCTGGACTTTCTCAAAAAGCATGTCACCCAGCGTGGCACTGAAACCAGCGTGAGTGTTGCTATTAACAGTTGCCTCTGCTTACTATTAGGGGTGCACCAATCACGTTTTTTGCCACCGATCGCCTATGGGAAATATCTGCCCAACCGATCATCGACCGATCACCGATGACCGATATATAAACTCCTCAAAAAAAGTTTGGAAACGTTATTTCAGTCGATTATTTCTCCCCTTTAATTAGGGCTGGCACGGATCAGAAAACCCACGGATCGGATCGCGTGACGGATTTTGAGCCACGGATCAAGGATTTTTCGGATCAGCAAAAAATATATATATAGGCTATCAGATTTTTTCTCTCAAAATTAGATTTTCGATTTGAATTTTTAATACTATTATACTTCTCTAACCATTTGTTGCCCTGCACAGCTCAAAAAATATTTTTTTCTCATGACACAATTTATGCTTTTACTCTGAAGGCAGAACAACCCAACTTCCTGTTTTAGGTGGCACTGCGCCTAACTTCCTGGCTGTTGCTAGCTAACGTAGTCACTTGACACACATAGGCTACAGACCAGACGGGGCAAGTCTGGAAACATAACGTTGATGCTACGTTATGCTACTCGGTGGCCCCACGTGTTGTTTTGTTGTTATGTGTCCAAGGCAACATTTCAACTGTCCGGTGATAATGTGTTCGTGAAACGTGTGCGCGTGTGTGTGTGTGTTGTGGCTCTCGCTATCTTGTGCAGCCCGCAACATGCTGCTCGCATTCCTGTGCTTTTTCAGAGGTGTTGAAATAAGTTTGTTGTCTTTAGTAGCCACTAGCCACAGCCTTCAGAGAGACTTTACAGCGGCGACAAGGGATGAGGAAGCACACTTGTGCTTGCCATGATGCCTGTCTGTGTCTGGCTGCGCTGCAGGCGTTATCATACACTAACGTTAAACGTTAAATGAAACGAAAGGGGGGGGGGGGGGGGGGGACCACGACGTTCCGAACCGTGTGCCGAACCGTGGGGGCTGATCCGTACGGGTCACAGATTATCCGTGATCCATACCAGCCCTACCTTTAATAATACCAATTGGCATTGTATTTTATATCATTGGAAAGCCTGATTAGTGATAGGGCTTTTTTTTTTTTTTTTTTATATATATATATACGGTATATATATTAGGGATGGGCGGGAGTACTCGGGTACTCGAGTACTCGTTCATAACGTCAGTACTCGAGTAATGTTTCCGCTGTTCGCGTACTCGCCCCACCCCTCACCCCTTTAAAAATGGTACGCACACATCGTCATGTGGATCAGGCAGCATGGCTGTGTTTCAGACAGGCATAACTGCACGGGCGTCACGTCAGCCAGAATGTAAAAGTATGTCATCTGCTTTAGGGCTTTCAAAATAAAACCCTTATTGTAACATTGGCATTAATATTAATTTTGAGTAATGCCTTACAGCCACAGTTTCACTCGTAATCTTAACATCACGAGTATTTTGATACAAGGTTTGCTGCTTTGTTTGTTGAAATACCTTTTTCTCATCCAACATGCATCAATAAGCTATTTACTTTTGTTTAAGTACTATTATTTTGAAAGTTTTAACAGGAAGTTTCCCAGCTCATCATGAAAATTGACTGGTGGAGATGCGCTCCCGTTAACGACACGAGACAGACGCACGCTTCTCCACAACGCCCCCCCGATAAAACTCATTGAAAACGCCACAAGAAATGTGGAGAACGAATCACTTTATTGCTTCATGTCGATCACTATTTAGCTGCAGCTAACGTTATGGTCACTGGTCAGTTTTCACTTTTTGGCAGAACACCGGACCTTGTAATCCGTTGATGTACGTTACTGTACTGATCATAAAGCAGAATGGATTGTACCGGGCATGTAGGCCTATTGGAAATGAGCCTTCTTCGCTTGTTTCACAAGTCTGCTCGGACGACGCAGCGCTAACCAATGCTGCCATCCAACCACCAGAGATCTGAGGTAGGGACAACAGCTGCAGCTAACGTCACCTAATTGTCCCTCTCCTCACAAAAAGTGCTGCAGGTTGTGTTTTTTCCATGCAAAAATGCAAACGATATGTGTGAACAGCCCCATACACAGCAGATTATCCCTGCTGTGTCATTACCATAGTAATAGATATTCGAAATGAACTGCTAAACATAGCCAAATTTGGGTTAAGCGTGTGTTTCCACACGGACCCCCAAAGCCCCCCAAACCCCCCCCCACAGCGAGTACCCGATTACTCGTTCATAATAGAAGGAGAGTACTCGAGTATTTAAATTGGTTAAAATGCCCATCCCTAATATATATATATATATATAAGAAAATATCAGCAATCAGCCAATCGCATATTTGAGGTCAAAATCGGCCGATACAGATTGCTTGCCGATCGATCGGTGCACCCCTACTTACTATAGCCCTTTTCCCACATGCGCTTTGTACCGCAAAATGACCGGTACGTGGTCTAATGCCTGCATGTGAGAAAGGCGCCGTGCCGGTATAAGCGCGACCCCGTCGTCGCGGAGATTTCACCACTTTCCAGCCTGTCAGAAGAGCGGTATGCGCTTTAGCGGATACTAGTGAGAAACGGGTGCAGTCATTTTCCGCGACACTCTCATGGGCGAGGTGTACACA
Source organism: Poromitra crassiceps (assembly GCF_964638095.1). Classification (NCBI taxonomy): domain Eukaryota; kingdom Metazoa; phylum Chordata; class Actinopteri; order Beryciformes; family Melamphaidae; genus Poromitra; species Poromitra crassiceps. Next base: position 82,270,359 of record NC_139623.1, on the reverse strand, counting down.
CGTTGCTTAATGTTCCAGCGGGCATAATCTAATCATTCGCGCTAGGGATGTCAACGGTTAACCGTTAATCGATTAACCGTCGCTAACGTCGTTGTTCGGTTATTGCTGTCGGTCTATCAGTTAATATTAAAAATTTTTTTTTTTTTTTTTTTTTTTTTTTTTGGTCTATTTACTCAATGAGCTCATGCCCAAACAAGGCGTGTCTATTTAGATGCTGAAATGTTAATGCTTTTTGTGTTAGAAATTCTAACACAAAAAGAATTTGTGTTGAAATGTTGATGCTTTTTGTCAATGCTTGTTAATGCTTTTTGTGTTAGAAATTCTAACACAAAAAGCATTAACATTTCAGCATCTAAATAGACACGCCTTGTTTGGGCATGAGTTCATTGAGTAAATAGACAAAAAAAAAAAAAAAAAAAAAAAAAACCTTTTTTTTTTTTTTTTTTTTTTTATATTAAAAAATTATGAATTAACCGATAGGTTAATCGATTATTAGCGTCGGTTAATCGAAAGTGAAATTAACCGAAAATTGACATCCCTAATTCGCGCACATTAAAGCAAACTGGCGAAATGATCTTGTGATAATAAGAGCAGTAGCCTATGTCAGCTTCATGTGTGGGTGTGCTGTGCTGATTTTCCCCTCTCCTCTCTGCTCGCTCTCTGGCCACAGTCCGTCCTCCTCCTTCAGTCACAGCCCGACAGGGCAAATGCATGAAGCGAAAGTGGAAGTATTTTGCTTACGTTGCCGACAGCGAAGGCAAGCCCGGACACATCAAATGAAGCCAGTCTGTAAAAAGTGCTTCAACGCGATGCAGGTGAACGGATAAACAAGCAAACTTATTTCACCATTCGGAGTTTTGCCGACACGTCACTCCCCCACTCGCTCTGCCCCCCCCCCCCCCCACATACAGGCAATTTCGCTGATAGATTCCCACATGCGCGAGCCGAAGTGTGAAGGGAAATGTCCGATATTGACTTACAGGTAATTTTCCGGTACGCATGTGGGAAAAGGGCTTAAGTTATAGTATGGGTCATAGAGGACTCTACAAAGATTAGACTAGCAGATGCAGTCACCATTGCTGTTTGCAATGCATATAACAAATATGTATACATAGATAATGTTTATCTTCCTGAGACCTGGGGGGTTAATTTCGATTTCCCTGACTGAAATTAAGTGTCGGGCTGATTTAGAACAATTTTCAAAGAAAAACTGGGAAAAAAAGTAAATTCTATTGTAATAACCGTTATAACAACCACTCTAGTGGATAAGTTATGCCATTTTAAAACTCACAAGAAACAACAGGACTGAACAGAGTGATATGGATAGTCTGAGAGATATGAGCAAAAACACAATGTCCACTACAATGGGAAAAAAATTACGTGCTTGGTCACAGGAGGATAGATAAATTGTTTTTGTATTGTTAGTGGTCTGTATTTATTAAATTTGCATGTATTTGTTTGTTACAGCTTGATCAGGCGCTGAAAGATACAATGGCAGAAGAGAACACCGATGACATCGTCAGTGACACAGATGACCGGTCAGATATCTGATGATCCAGGAAACCTGTCATCCACAACATCAGAACATTTGGAATGTCCCTCTCCTGCTGACAACCCTGCAAAGAAGTGCAAGACAAACCAAAATGTTGATGCACTTGAAAAGCGGAAGGTGGATTTGTTAGAAGAAATGTCCATTGCAGTCAGGAGGCCTGCTGATGCTGATGGCACATTTGGAAACCAGGTTGCGGTGGAGCTGAGGTTAATTAAAAATCCTACCATGAAGACGAGGCTGAAGAGGAGGATTATGAATGACATAATGTATATGAGGCCCAGGAGTGTGAGCTGCCACTTCCCATGCCGGCTTCAACCTGTCATCTCCTGTGTCCCCCTCCTCCACCTGCTGAAGTTCCTCCCACATACACACCTTTACACTCACTACCTCAACACGCAAACTACAAACCTCAGAGCTTCATGGCCATGATGTTAGGAGAGTGTCACTTTGAGTTATAGGTAGGGCTGGGCGATATGACCAAAATCTCATATCCCGATATAGGTCATTTCATATCCCGATACCGATATATATCACGATATAGCATATTTTCTGTAAATTCAATTTATAGTTTATATAAAATGACCACATGGCCATTTATTTATGTAGCAGTTAAACCAGTTAAAATGTTGTCAAACCTCACAAAGGATACATGCATTCAGAATACAGATAAGCATGGCTATTCTTTACAACACAAATAATAATAATTAGTTGCAGGGCAGTAGAATGAAACACAAACTGAACCACACCACCAGTTCGATTTTCAAAGATTACATTAGAGCAAAACGGGTAGAATAAAAGTTATTTAGCCTATAGTTCACTCCAGTTCTCTCAGTTCATTTATAAAGGAACAAAAATGCTCCACTTCGGGATTTCCATGTTACCAGTTCAGTTCACTCAACAAAAAGTACTCCACTCCGGGATTTCACGGTTATCCAACCATCACAACTCAACCAGGGAAAGCTAAAAGCTAAAGCTAACGATAGACGTTTTGTTGTCGGCCCTCAAGGGATTTCATTGGGATGATGTTGATGAGAGGATGGGAGGAGATGTTTTGCAGGTTTAACGTTAGGAGGACACACGCAAATATGGATCAAACGCGGACTTAACACAGCGCAAATGCCTGGGTAGGCTAGGCGGACGGAGTGGAGGTAACATCTCCCTGCTCTTTAGCCTACTCACCGGCTGATTTGTGCCACTTATAAAGGGACGCAAGGGGCTTCACAGAGTCTGGTGCGTGTGTGGACTGTGGACGTGAGTAAAAAAGAAAACAGAATGAAGAAAGCACAGTGTCATCCAAATGACGGACAATATTGCCGTAAAGAGTGTGATTTGCAACACAACGATATAAACGAGAGCATCATATGAGACGAAATACATTTTCTATCGTCCAGACGAAATATATCGTCATATCGCCCAGCCTTAGTGGCTAATATCAGGGCTCGACATTAACGGTTGCCCGGTTGCCCCGGGCAACCCAAAAAAAAATGGGGCAACCATTTCTTGGCCTTTGGTTGCCCCAGGGGCAACCACGTTTTAACATGCAAAAAAATATGTACAGCAACAAACAGCAAAATATACACCAAATAAATATGTTTTAATACTTGTTGTGAGTGACATATATGTGATATTTTATTGCTGTTATAATCGGACCGATGTTACTAATTACCAGTCGGAACCTACTTGATGCATGCTGCACGTGCGGTGTGTTTAACGAGTACTGACTCGGACAGGTGATTAACGGGATTCCTCGTCTAATTAACATTACACGCGACGCAACAAACGCACATTTCCCAGTGTCTCTGCCACGGGATTCCTCTTCTAATTAACACGTTGAGTGCCATAGCCGAGATATCTCGTCTTACATAATCCAACGGTTGAGTGCCATAGACGAGCTATCTCGTCTTACATAAAAAAAAAAAAAATTTGACGGTGGGACATCAATCAACCCCTTTTACGTCTTCTATATCACTATTGGAGGAAGAGAATGTGTATAATCTATTTTACCGACCACTAAGTGGCGACAGTTCTCTCCAGACAGAGACAGAGAGAAAGCCACAGCCACGGGACCCGTGGCTGTGGCTTTCCGTGCTGGAGAAAGCATTCTAATTTTCAAGGAAATAGCTGGGCGTTTTTTTGACGGTGCTACGTGGATCAATGCCCCCCGCGTCTCCTATTGAGATATTGGAAGTATTGAATGTGTATAATCTATTTTACCGACCAGCTAGGTGGCGACGGTCCTCTCCCGACAGAGATAAAGTCAACCAAAAGCAGCCGCCTCCCGCGGAAATGGCTTGGCGATTTTACAGTCAGAAACGAACGAGCCTCATTCTCATACTGTAGGCGGGGACGCTTTCGCGCTGCTGCGGTGGGGGGTTCCAGAAATGGACTGGGTGAGCAGCATAAAGCCTAGAGTCGCACGGGGCTTCATCGGGGCTCTCAAACCCAAGAGACAGTGAGACCTATCCACACTCGCTGCCAGGGAGAGAGGCTGCTCAAACTCCCAGCAGCAGAGCACTCCGCAGCACAGACGGAGGGAGGAGTTTGGAGACACACACACACACACTCTCTCTCTCTCTCTCTCTCTCTCTCTCTAGTCCCGAGAGGAGAGAGAGAGAGAGAGAGAGAGAGAGAGAGAGAGAGAGAGAGAGAGAGAGAGAGAGCACACAGAGCGGGAGACAGACACGCCGCGGGGGCAAAGAACGGACAGAGATCCCCTCCCCCCAGAGCCGCGGAGCAACGCGCGAACACACACACACACACACACACACACACACACACACAATACAGTATACAGACTCGCCCAAGGGCACCCACAATCACAGGCAGGTGACTGTTCTGCTGTTTGATTGAATTTCACAAAACTGCGATTATCTCAGCTTGCTGTCTCAGACGCTAAAACCATGCTGTACTCAACGGCTAATATCTACATAACTACTAACTCTGCAAACTAACTCTTTTAGACAGAGAAAGCACACATTCTATTAGTTATTTTTAGATGATTGGTGTTCACGAAGTCTTAACAGAAAATAATCCTCGGCTCTTGTAAAATGAGCCAGAATCCTCAAAAAAAAACCTGGCACAACTTACCTACAGGATTGAAAAAACGGCTGGCACTCAATGTGTTAAAGGAGAATTTCGTTTTTTTTTAACCTGGACCCATCTCCTGGCAATAATTATGATTTGGCCACTCACGCAGCGATGTCCGCGGCGTTTCTGGCCGTCCTAGCGTTGTTTTGAGATCAATAGCGTCCAAGTCAGTTGTAAAATGGAGCTGATTTGGGGCCAAGTGTGAGCCTGTCTTCTATTTTTATTCCCGTTTTCGCCACATATCGTCGTAATGTGATCCCTCAACATCCACCAGAGTGATATTTCGCCCCAGGCCATTTCCTGGAGTCTGCCAGGGATCAAATTGCCTCAAACGTGATCTCGGTCACCAAGTCTCGTAAAGTCCCGCGATACTTTCCTGCCGACTGGCCAACTACAGGTAGGACGCTTTGCGGTGGTGGTTTTAGCGTAACCTATGTGGGGTTTGGCGTAACCTATGTGGGATTCGAAATAACGAAGGTTATGCCAAACCCCACATAGGTTACGCTAAAACCACCATATGTGGCGAAAACGGGAATAAAAATACCGTAATTTCCGCACTATAAGCCGCACCGGAGTATAAGCCGCAGCAGCAAAGTTGCCTGTTTGTTACATATATAAGCCGCACCGGACTATAAGCCGCAGGTGTTTTAATATATATTTTTTTTTTTATTGTGTTTTAATGTTTAATTACCATATGTAAGGGTTCATGCACAGAGGGGATTGTCGGGAAAGAGATGGCTGTTTGAGGAAGCTCCCATTTATTAACATTTCAACAAAACAACATAACACAACACCACCTGTTTTTTTTTACAGTGCACACAGTGTCCGCGGTGTGGTGAAAAGAGGGCAAGAGAGGAAATTAAAACAGAAGTGGATTTATAGTTAGAAAGAGTGCTAAAAAAGAGAGATTTTTTTTTTTTTTTTTTTGAAAAAATCCATAGATAAGCCGCACCGTTATATAAGCCGCAGGGCCAAAAAACGGGGAAAAAGCCACGGCTTATAGTCCGAAATTTACGGTAGCTATTTAGATGCAGGAAAGATAGGCTCACACTTGGCCCCAAATCAGCTCCATTTTACAACTGACTTGGACGCTATTGATCTCAAAACAATGCTAGGACGGCCAGAAACGCAGCAGACATCGCTGGGTGAGTGGCCAAATCATAATTATTGCCAGGAGATGGGTCCAGGTTAAAAAAAAACGAAATTCTCCTTTAACGTTACACGCGACGCAACAAACGCACATTTCCCAGTGTCTCTGCCATCACACTGGTGGACATCAACACTAGCGGGAGATTTCTCCCCCTCCAGCAAATATACATGAATGTTAGGCGCGTAACGAACATGAACATGAACATCTTACCGAGAGGGAGAGAGCTATAGCTAACAGCTAAGCTAAGTATAACTAGCGTGTTAGCTAGTTCTAGTCTGAAAAGCATGTAAACAGCGGTGAGATTAGTGACAGAGTCTGTAAAAGGAGGAGAGACCCGCGAGTGCTTGTGCAGAACTAGTGCACGTTGTGTACAGCGGGTAATGAGCTGCTGTTATGAAGATTAAAGCGAGATTCACGGAGTTGAGAGCAGACAAACACTTGCAGCTGCATCCTCTCCAGTCCTGCACATGACGCCTTCAGGAGCCATCGGTAAACCACGCGCGTGTGGCCTAACTGGCATTTGAGTGACTGTAATGTTTCACAACAAAATAAATAACCTGTCTCAAACAATGACTGATATCACAGGATGTAGTGAAGAGTGCAATGTACATGGCTATATAATTTGTAAAGAGTGTAAAGAGAAATATTGTATTAAGAGATGCATAGAGATAGCCTACAGTGGTTTCCAAACTTTTCATGCCCAAGGCACACCAAATGGCACTACAAAATCTCAAGGCACACCTATATAGCCTAAGTCTATCTGTGCAAAATAGCCTCTATTACTCTTATCACTCTAAATGTTTTTTATTTACTAATGTCAAATAAAATTTGACAAAATATATTACTCTAGGAATTAATTTGAAACTTTGCAAAATTACTACATCAAAGCAGCAACACACCCACTTTTTGTATAGTTTTAGGCTGTATTTGCAATTGCAATAATGCAAAATCCCAAGGCACACCTGGACTTGTCCTAAGCCACCAGTGTGCCTAGTAGGCACACCATTTGGGAACCACTGGCCTACATTATGGTGTTGTTCTAACACAGAGAGACATTCAGTTAATATGGCATTATTCTTCTAACACAGAAACATTCAGTTAGTTATTCTTCTAATACAGAAACATTCAGTCAATATGGTGGTCTTCTAACACCAGAGAGACACATTTCAAAAGGTGTCCTTCAATCCCACAGTGACTGTTAAGGGTGTTACTAAACCTTGAATTTGTGAACGAAATTACACAAATGTATTATTATTATCAGTGTGTGTGTGTGTGTGTGTGTGTGTGTGTGTGTGCGTGTGTGTGTGTGGCCAGACAGAGCCCTAGCTCCCTTAGATAGTAGATAGATGTGCACATTTTTTATGTATTTCCAGACGTATTTGCATACGTGAAACATATGATATTGATATTGAGAAGAATCCTTATGATTATCATATTGATTTCAACCCTATTGTCCAGGCCTATATTTGGTACAGCCCTCCCTGGACAAAAATGCACCAGCCGCTACTGGAGAAATGCCATGTTGTATTACAACGACTACATACTTACATGAGAAAATAAAAATCTGTTCTACTTAACTCATTGAGTGCCAGCCACTTTTGGAGAACGGACGGTCCCAGTGCCAGAGTTTCAGAGCGTTTTCAGTGATTTCTCGAGGCCCACAGAATATTGTGTGATATTACTATGTAAACACCGAACACGCACAAAGAACGACGAGACTCTATTGTATCAGCAGCAAAAAAAAGTTTATTGATATCATTTTCCGTTCTTTAGTTATCAGCCGGAGAAGATAGGTCAAAAACAGCAAAAACAGGCATTTCCATCTAGAAAGCTGAGATATTGAGCCTTTTGTGAAATTAAGCATTTCAAGCAAATCACTGACTCTGAAACTAATATTTTCTGACCTGAAACATCTGAACAGTAATTTCCTTCAATATAACAGCACCCCCACCCCCCTCTACTGCAAACTCCTCCTCTGTGGGTGTGTCTCTGGTGGCTTTGCTCGCTCTGCTGCTTGTCAGGCGAGTCTCTGCTGCTTGCGGATCCACGTTCGGATGGCCGCCGCTCGTCGGGGGAGTCTGGATCGGGCTCGCCTCGCTCGTTTCTGGGGTTTCGGTTGTGAGCTGGGATGAAGCTGCGTCCGATTCTGGGCTTTCTGGGCTTTCTGCTGCGCGTTTCAAAGTGTGCTGCATAGAGCCCGACCGATATTATCGGCCGATATCGGCATTTTCAGATATATCGGTATCGGCGTGCACGTTTGCCGACGGACGCCGATATGACCACTTTTTTTAGAGACCATAAAATGTATTAAACAATGCTGTGGGTGTCTACTAGCATTGTTTGTCCAGCAGAGGGTGCACTGACTCCATTACTGACTGTAGCAAATGTAGTGAGGAGGGGTGTGTGCTCTCCAGAATGACTCAGCAGAGCATGAACCGAAGCGGTGCGGCACAGATGCGCTGAGATAGCAGCAGCTCAGCTGACTACAAAGACCTCACGGTAAGTTAACATTAGTTTGTGAAATACATGCTGGAACAATGACCCCATCATTAATTTCCCCTTTCAATAATGTTGCCCCATGTGCCTGAAAACCGCCATGTCACTCAGTTTATCACAAAGCACTTGTAGTTTGTCAGCAGCCCATTGAAAGGCATGCTAACGTTAGCTAAGCCTCCCGCAAGGTAACACGCATCAGGGCAAATTAAATGCAGGCTGCAGCCCATCAGATAACATTGCCAGGATAGTCTGTTGAGTGTTGATAATGATTTCACGCTACCTTACCGTACCGTGCATTGCAGGAAAGTAGCGTTAGATATAACGTCCCCATTATTTACTCTCCATGAAAACGAGCGTAATTCATAGCTACTTAACGTTAAATGCCTTGTCAGTGGATGTGTACATGTTTTCACATGCTGATGGCTTCTTACCAAAAACACGTTAGTTTTTTTGTCCACAATAAATAAGATTATCGATGTGTGAGTTGTGTTTGTTTTGAGCATGTATTCACATGAAACTGTTTTGTTCAGTACGTCATCAAAGCAAATAATTCCAGTCGTATTTATTTAGTTTACCACCGTCGCCCCTGAATCTGTATAGCGAATAACATGGCTGACGCTGCAGACTGTCCTGAATCGGTCTCATGAGTTGTGACTGTTAACGTTATACAGTAGTAAATTAGATACGTGTGAGTAGCGCTCCGTTTGTTTTGAGCATGTTTTCATTCATATGAAACTGTTTTGTTCAGTACGCCCTCAAACCGAACAATTTCAGTCATTGCATTACAAAGTTTTCTACCGTCGCCCAGGCCCTGAATCTGTATAGCAAATAACACGGCTGATGCGGTTATCAAAATGTCACAACAACCGAGTTGTGACCATAAAGTAAACCTTATACACAAACATTAGCAGCCAAATATTGCTGAAGATGACATGTTTTGAAATTAACAAGAAAAAATGAAGAAAACAACTTTTATTTTTTATTTTTTTGACCAATCCATTGAAATACAGGCCCTAAATATAAATAGGAAAATGAAATAATTAAGATTAAGCTATTTTGAATAGTACAGAATAGAACAGAACACATGCACTGGAAACTAGTTTGGTTCCAGCTCAAATATAATATATAATTCAGTTAGAAATGACCATTTTTATTTATGTATTTTTTTTTTTTTTACAGATGGCTGACGGTGGAAAAAGCATGGTGTGGGAACACTTCACCAAGGACGAATCTGGAACAGTCACCTGTAAGATCTGTCAGTGCTCTGTCAGTCAGGGATCAAGCAGCGGCAGACAGAAAAACACATCCAACTTGTGGGCACATCTTAACACATTCACTGCCAGCCATTTTTTTTTTACTGTAGGTAGCTTCTGCCAGAGGTTTTTTTTGAGGATTCTGGCTCATCTTTCAAGACCCGAGGATTCTTTTCTGCTAAGATTTTGTGAACACAAAATATCTCAAAAGAACTAATAGAATGTGTGCTTTCTCTGTCTAAAAGAGTTAGTTTGTAGAGTTAGTAGTTATGTAGGCATTAGCACTTGAATACAGCATGGTTTCAGCGTCTGAAAATTTAAGCTGAGATAAATAGCTTTTTGTGAAATTCGATAGAACAGTCACTTTAACCATTCATTTTTGGCATCAGTAAGACGTCAGACATCTAAACAATAGTTTTGAACAGTAATTTCCTCCATAACAGCAGGAAACCCCCCTCTCTTTCAAACTCCTCCCTCCGTGTGTGTTCTTCTTGGCTGCAGCGGGCGTGTCACAAGCGAGTTGCTGCTGCTGCTGCTCCTGTCTGCTGGCGGCCGCTCTTTGGGCAAGTCTGGATGGGCTCGCTCGTTTCTTGGGGTTTCGGTTGAGAGCTTTGATTAAGCTTTTGCGATTCTGGTCTTATTTATGCTGCGTGTTTCAAAGTGTGTTGCACCCATAATCTATTATGCAAATTTGCAATCCCCCACCGCCAGCAACCAGCGCGAAAACGAAAGCGTTTTCGCCAATCCATTTTACAGTATGAGAATGGTTTCATCGCGCGTTCCCCTGCAGTTTTGGCTGGGCTTTTTCTAGTCTGGAGAGCACTGTCGCCACTTAGTGGGTCGGTGGAATGGGTTGTACACGTTCGGTGGCTCCCATATTTATATAGAAGATGTAAAAGGGTTAGATGCACATCCCACGGTCAAAAAAAAAAAAATCTTTTTTTTGACGTATTAACTCATTCACCGCCAGTTTAGGACTGCCAATATTTAGCACAGGCCAAAGATTTTCATAATTGTTGGTCATCTTTCAAGACCCACAGTAAATTATCTATTAGCACCAGAGTGATTTGCAATACCTCAAAATGAAGATGTACGTCTCTGGGTTCACCAGGAAAAAAAAGTGAGCTTTTAGCATGTTCTGTACTCTACTTATAGCCATTTATATACACCCTGTTTTCACCCAAAATGCCTCTCTGAGAAAAGAAATTGCAGAAAATGGCATTTATGTACAGCACACAATATCATGCAGAACTCGCTCTCAATTCTTTTATTTTGAACTGTATTGACATCAGACATGTAAATATTATTCATTATGACACAAATGACAAAAAAAAAATATATATATATATATATATATATGAAGTGCTTTTTTTACATTCAACAATACAGTTTGCTCAGTGTGAGTGAGTGTACAGACAGACACACAGACAGACAGACAGACAGACAGACAGACAGACAGACACACAGACACACACACACACACACACACACACACACACACACACACACACACACAGAGAGAGAGAGTTCTGTCCACAGCTGCCTGCAGCTAGATCGCACCTCCTTCCCCCTCCTTCCCCATCAGCGTTTTGCCTCCTCTGCTGCTCGTTTTCCTCCTCTCGTTCGGGCTGGGAGTGGGACGAATGCTGCGACACGAGTCACACGACACAGGAACGGGTCCGCGGCTTGGCTTTGGGACCAGGCGCTGCTGGAACCGGATCGATCATGTTCGTCACGGGTTTGACTAGGCAATCCAGGTTCGCCCTGCAGCAAGGCAGCAGTGCAGCGCGCCGAGAGGCGTTTCAATGGCGTTTTTTCCTCTGTACAAGGAAGCGCGTTTCTCTGTTTTTCCTCTTTTCCTCCTTCCTCGTTTCAAACAACAGCTGCGGTATGTGTTTGATAACGTGCTGTCGGCTACCCTTTGAGGATAGGGACCAGATGACATGTCAGAGGCTGGGTAAGTGTTTCAACTACGCGCTGCACTCATAAAAACAAAAACACGTCAAACACGTCTTTGGCGTGGATGGCTATTTCTGATAAGACGTCAAAGACGTCTTTGGCGGTGAATGAGTTAACACGTCATTGGCAGTCAACCGTTGGATTTTTTTTGACGTATTAACACGTCATTGGCAGTGAACGTGTTAAAGGGAAACATAAGTTTCCACCATAAACCTGCCTAAAGATGTTTCTATTCTTATTGTTGGAGAATAAAGTTTAATTTTAAACTACATTATCCTGATTCCAATACATATCTTTGCCACATGTTTGCTAACCATATTTTTACTGATCAGTACTGCAAAAAGAGTGTGTTTATGTATATATTACGCATATGTAAAGAAAATCGGCTGATATATCGGTTATCGGTAATTTTTTATTCCCTAAAATCGGTATCGGTTTCAAAAATCTCATATCGGTCGGGCTCTAGTGCTGCACCCAGAGTCTATTTTCGGAGCCCCCCACCGTTGTGCGCCGGCTCCCAGCGCGACAGCGAAAAGCCAAACTATTCTCATGAGAATGGTTTCATCACGGCTTTTTCTGCTGTTTTTACTCAACTTTCTCTAATCTGGAGAGCACTGTCGCCACCTAATGGGTCGGTAAAATAGGTTATACACATTCAACATTAGGGATGGGTACCGAACTCGGTACTTTTACAGGCACCGACCGAAATACGTCGGTACTGCCCCGTACCAGTTCACATAAAAACGAACGGTACCTAATTTCGGTACTTGAACGCATCTGAGTAATAGAAAGAGAGTGGGTAAATTAGAAATTCCGACGGAACCTTAAGGCAACACGCGAGAGCACGTTACGTCAGTACGTCACTCTACCTGAAACATCAACAAACACGACCAGCCGAAAATGTGACTACACTTTACCAAGATAGACTCAGACAACACTGGGCAACATTTGTGATGTGAATTGCAAAGCTGGCCAGGGAAACACCTCAAACTTGAGGAAGCATGGTCAAACACAAGATATATTTAGCTAAATGCTGAAGACTGTAACCGTAAACGTCTTAGATAGGCTGAGGGTGAATGAAGCAGATACCGCACCGCATGCTAACGTTAGCAGCACCTCCTCAGCTGTAACGTTGAGAGAGGCATCGACTTCTACAACATCAGGTAATGTTATTTAATTAGCTAGCGTTAGCTGGATAAGTTGTTTCACTGCCGTTGTGGTTGTTAGATAACGGGGCTTTTCACTGTCTTCACAATGACTGCAAACGTTACTACGTTAAACGTTAAACGCTAACGTTACTCTTGCTGCAGTAATTGTCAAGGGTTCAACAGAACGTATTTCCTCAGCCTGTATAGTAGCTATCAACATGAAATAAAAAGCATTTGAGAGCTTAAACCCGTGGCTTTTTATTTGGAAGGGTTACATTTGCCATAATCTTTATTAACATTTCTTAAAATGCATTAGAATATTTTTATTTTTATTTTTTGGGGTTAAAGATTAAAAAAAATTAATGAACATTAGGGCAAATATAATACGAAAAGCTAAAGGGTTAAGCTCTCAAATGCTTTTTATTTTATGTTTCTATGTGCTACAGAGCCTGAGATATGAAGGCTTTAGTGAATACCATTACCGACCGCTCTCTCTGAGAAGTTTGGATTTTTTTTTTTTACAACTGTAATTTTTTTTGTTATTAGAGCGTGTAAAGTACCGAAAATGGTACCGTTTTGGGTACCGTACCGAATTCCAGGTACCGGTATCGTACCGGTATCGGTTCAAATGTGAACGGTACCCATCCCTATTCAACATGCCCCAAAATTTTACAGGAGATGTATTAGGCATTGATCCACGTCCCACCGTCAAAAAACGCAATTGACGAACATACTCGTCCTTGGCACTCTACGTTACTAAACGAATTGACGAACATACTCGTCCTTGGCACTCAATGAGTTAAGAGACACAACAACCATTTCTGTCGATTCCTTGCCCCCAAAAATGTGTAAATAGACACCAAATTTGTAATTCTAGGTCTATTTGGAGTCAAGATATGGCCAAAATTTGAATAATGGCAGCCATTTTGAAATAAATGTAATTTTAACATACTTCCACTAATGGGATTTTCTGGGATTTTTACTATAGTGTTTAGGCCGGGCATCAATATCAACATAAGAATGGGAAAATAAATTCTGTTGCAATTAAGAAAATAAGGTCAAACCTTATTTTCCCTAGACTACTCGCGCACGCACACGCACACACACATTCCACAGACACCAATCTGACCAGTCATCATCCAGTTGTGACAGCCCAGCCTCCCCAGTTCCCATTCATTCCCAGCAGCAGCCCAGCCCACCTCTGTGCTACCAGGCCCTGCCTAAAGAAGGGGGGGAAACGCTGCTAAACTCCATTCAAAATCACTCTCTTAATGCTGGCTTATGTATTCTGTAAACATACACACCTCCTACTCCTAGGACACGACTTGATACATTTTCTGAATCGCTAGGCTCCACTGATCAATTCGGCATACACCAGATACTGTAAGAGGCATTTTATGTCAAATATCAACTTCCCCCTGCTGGCTTGCCTGTTATTCCCACAATTCAACCAAAACACAGTGGTGGACGGTAGCGAGCAGTGGCAACCGATTGTAAAAGTTGGAATTTGATAGGAATAAGTGCTGTTTTTGTATGTACGCCGAATTTAAAAGTGGCTCCTAACGATTCAGTCAGTCTTGAGTCATATCATGTAGGATAACCTGTCAATGTACATAACATTTGCGAACACAATAAATTGCCAGATTTTAATGGAGATTGATGCAGAGACAGAATGGAGTCTATCCAACAAGACAAAACTGCAATGAAAATACATTATTTTTGTGTACATGTCATGATGTGTAGCAGCAAGCTCTGCTAAGTTAGCTAACGATATTTAGAAAATAATTCACCGTTACCTGATCCAGATTGCCGGTTGTTACTGATGCTGTTGATGATATAATGTGACACTTTGGAGTTCTCAGAGACGGACAGCACGTAGTCACCAGGGCTGGTGATGGAGTCCCTGACCAGGAACACGCCGTGTCGCTGTCCCTGCAGGAGGGACACTGCTTCCTGGCGGCTTAACCTGCCCCAGTACCAGCTAGCACGGTCTTCGGCATCGAAATTACCGGCCATAGCTGCAATATCCAATCCGAGGCTTGAGGCCTTCCCCTTCGCCTCTCTCTATCCGCAACTCATACAAAAACTTTGGTTCACTAACGCTGCCCCTGCAAAAAACGTTGTAAGACTATGACTTCGGCCAACTTCCACGAATTAAGGTACGGACCTTTAGTTGACTAAATAAATGTTGCGTCACAAAATATTACATTCAAATGGTAAAACGTGGAAAATTAATTCGAAAAGTAATTCGCAACAAGAAACTCAGGGGCTGAAATGGCGGATCTGAGAGGGGGGAGTTGACCTCATCTACCGGAAGTGATGCCTGGTCAATGCTAATATAATGCCGCCGAGCATGCTGCATTCAGGTCCCACAAAATAATTGTATATAAGATCTTTCAATTTTGTTCTTTTGAATTGACTGCAGAGAGAGTAGAGTAGACGCTTGCAGACGCATTGCTGCCATCAACCGTTGTCAGACAGTCACTGTTCCAGAATAAAAGATGACGGTGCATTGGAGGTGTACTAGTAGCGACAGTGCGGGCTGGCAACAGCATTGGAAAATATATAGTAGTAGCCTAATATTAGTGTAGTCAGAGATGGGCGAAAATACATCATAAAGTATTTTGATACAAATTACAAATACTTGCTCAAAAAATGTATCACAATACAAATACAAAATACTGGTCTGAAAAATGTAGCCTATTTGAGATACAAATACGTATTTTGTATTTTGAAAATACATAAAAATACATTTTATAAAAACTGATAAAGAGCTGCAACAATGAGTCAATCCATCAATTCATTGCCAAATATTACATTAATTGCCTATTTTGATAATCTATTCATCATTTTGAGCCATTTCTGTAAGGAAAATGTCCTAATTCTCTGATTCCAGCTTCTCAAATGTGACATTTTCTGGTTTCCTTAGATGATAAATCATCTCTTAGTCCTCTGTGACAGTATTCTCCTTTGTGTAGGCTACCCTCTAGCTCTAACACATTACAGTTCTTTCATTTCAGTTTTAGCTGTTTTTCAGCACAGCTAATAGTCTAGTAGGAACGGGGGTCCCCGCGCACCCGAAAGATATATTTTTCTAACATAGATTTTTGTACTCCTCAATGTGTCTAATAAACAAATTTTGTTGTTACCCCGTTGAAATAGTGTCCCATGGGTCCGTTTGGTGGCCATCTTTGCGGGCATATTGCGATGTCTGATGAAAATGGATAAGGGTCATAACTTTTGAACTAGACGTCATACAGAGACAAATGACACCACTTTTCTGTATGATTTCTGCATGAGGAATTGATTGAGAAGGTTGTTTTAATGATTTTAACAGGTTTGGTATAGTAAAACTCAAAAACATTTGAAAAAAGTGTCTAATTTACTCTCAAAATCTTGCAAAAGAAATCTATCTACATATTAGTCCATGGGCCAGAAGGGTTGGGAATAATGCTCATATTGATTTTTGGCAAGGTATACATCTCTAGAGTTAGAAAATATGTGAGAGCATTGCACCAATGGTAGCTAAATGTGTGTTATCACTCGATTTATAACACCATGCAAAACATAATAGTTGTGGGACGTTTAGGCACATTTGAGGCTAAGTTCATGCAAATCAAGTCTAAAAGCACCAGATTTTGCCCAGCATTAGCCCAGGGCATGCTTTAATAATTGAGCCAGAGTGCCCGAGCCGGTGACCCCCGGGGTCACCATGGCGGCCAAATCCAATATGACCACTGTCCGAAAAAGATTTTGGCTATAACTTTTGAAAGAGATGAGCTAGAAATACAGACTTGGTGTCTATCTTATGTTTTTTGACCATTAGAAAGGTGTTGGAATGCTTATCTTTACTAATGAAGATGTGTGTGGACCCCTAATCTGCATATTTCCAAGATAGCGACTACCTGAATATGAGTTTTACCATAACTGTTGATGCTTTTAGTAAACTCGGTGTCCATTTTATGGTTTTTGAGTTTTAGAAACACATTGTAATACTCAGATTTATGATTGAATCTATCTATAGCACTCTACTTTGCATAGTAAATAGGCTACCAATATGGCAGCTAAACAAAAAAATTTTTACATACAATTTCACCCAGATTGAGTGTAGACTTGTAAGAATAAGTTACCATCAAACTGCTGGAAACAAACAATCTACAGTATGTATCTTACAGATTTTATTGAAACAATTAGACAAATAGAGTAGAACCCATTCCCATTGATACAGGTAATAGCCAGTCTGTGCATCAATGTTCTCCATAAATGTGAAATGCTATCAATACTGATCAAAGGTGTTTAGAATTTGAACAAAATATTACAATATCAGAAACAAAAACAACAGAACAAAACATATATTGGTGCCTATATGTACAAGTGAGTAGTAGCCTACTTATGTCCATAGGTTGAATTGAGTTAGAAGTGCTCAGTCCTTTTGATTTACCAGGGTGACTGATTTTGCATAAAAGACTTCAGACAGACAAAGACAGTGGTTTTTGTCAAATATTGTTGTCTCGACCCTCATTGTTGGTACAGGCACTCTTGCATCCACATTGAGGTGCCACGGGCTCCAGCTTTACAGTATTCACAGCACCCACTACATGACTTTTTGCAGACGCAGCAGAGAATGATGACTCAGGCTTTACTGGCATCTGGAAGATGGGTCCAGTAAGGTTCCAAAGTCTTGGTCATGGAGTCCCAGTACCAGCCCCACGTACTGAACTCTGGATGTTTTGCTGGACAGAGGTTGCCTGATTCCAGTAGAAGCTGGCCTGCAGCAGTCCCAATTTTACATGCTGAATCAGTGCATCTTGGGTGGGAGGCAGGTTCTCTTGATGCATTTGAAAAAAGCCAATGTCTAGCATCATCTACTTGGCTGGAGCCACAGCTTTTGCTGTACATGACAACCCCAAGGTGAGGGCGACCAGGGTTTTGGGATGAACTTCTCCTTTCTACCAAGAAGGATGTTATACCTTCCAACAGATCTGAATATGACATATCTGCACTTCAGCCTTGTAACCATCCTGAAGCAGACACTACAGTATAATGATTTATAGCACCTGGCACATGCTGGGCCAGTAGCCATAGAAACTCAGGATCCATACGTCAGACAGTGATGTTGTAATACTTGCAATACGCTTCTTCTACACATTAGGCCTCACAGAGCACTGGATCGGCTTCACATGTGGAAAGTACATTTACTGTATGTTCACAAAATCTGCAATGTTCTTGGTCCCCAGAGATCACTGGCATTACATATCTTCCATGTGCTAAAATTATGTGATACTACATCAGCCTTCCAGGGCTATGGGAAAAGGAGTGGATGGGCAGCTTGGGAAGCAACATGCGGATCTCACTGAGACCGTGGACGCCTTCACCTTGGAGCCTGAACCGATCAACTCAGATGTCGATGTCCAAAGACTGGAAGCATTATGGTTGTTGTCATGTCCAGCAAGAGCTGTGTCTCCAGCCAAGTAGATGAAGCCAGACATCCGCTTTTCTCAAATGGTACCAAGTCCCTTGAGAACTTGCCTCCCACCCAAGATGCACTGATTCAGCATGTCAAATGGGCACTGCTGCAGACCAGCTTCTACTGGAATCAGGCAACCTCTGTCCAGCAAAATATCCAGAGTTCAGTACGTGGGGCTGGTACTGGGACTCCCATGACCAAGACTTGGGAACTTTACTGGACCCATCTTTCAGATACCAGTAAAGCCTGAGTCATCATTCTCTGCTGCAGCTGCAAAAAGTAATGTAGTGGGTGCTGTGAATGCTGTAAAGCTGGAGCCCGTGGCACCTCAATGTGGATGCAAGAGTGCCTGTACCAACAATGCAGTCAAGACAACAATATTTGATTAATCTGGCTGTGGATATAAGGATATAAACAAAAAACACTTTACACTCAATCTAACTTAACCCCCCCAACCCATGGACATACCTAAGTGTTACTCACTAATTGTTTCAATAAAATATGTAAGATAAATACTGTAGATTGTTTGTTTCCACCAGTTTGATGGTAACTCATTCTTACAACTACAAAAGTGTACAGTATGTAAAAAAGAAATGGGATAGCAGCCATATTGGTAGCCTATTTACTATGCAAATTAGAGTGCTATAGATAGATTCAATCATAAATCTGAGTTTCTACAGCAGCATGAGTGAATACTGGATTCTGATTGGCTAGCAACAGTGGTAAATAGGCCAACAATCTACAGTTCGGCTCCAACCGCAGTATCACTCCGCTCCCTGATGCTGACTCCGCTCCCTGTGCTGACTCCGCTCCCTGTGCTGACTCCGCCCACTGTTAGCCTGTCAGTCTGCAAATCTCTAACAAGGAAATGGCCGATCTCTAACAAGTGTAGTGGGGAATGCTCCCCAACATGTAGCGTTGCTGAACGCAGCCCCAGGCCTGACTCCACCTCTCACCATCACTTTCCACCTCACGCCAATCACCTTCCTTCCTCTCACCAATTACCTAATCAGCCCAGAGTATATAAGACACCTGTGAGCCTTAGTTTCCCTCTCCCTGCTGCCATTTGTCCCACAGAGGTGTGTACATGTAGGCTGCCAATTGGGTCCTAGAGTGCTGTGTTTTGTTTCTTTTGGCTAACCCTTAATTATTATTTTAGCTCCCTTGCGGGTGCTCCTGTCTCCTGGTGTAGGCCTTTGTTCTCCCTCTGTGCTCCTCATGTGCCCTCACTGGAGGTATGTAGGCAGACATTTTTATTATGGGAACAAGCTATGGTGGTGTTTTAATGTAGGCTGACTTTAACTTATTGTTTTAGCGTCCTGGTTGGTGTGTTAGCATCCTGGTTGGTGCCCCTGCCCCTATAGGAAACTATTGTCATACAGTGGTGAGTAGGCCCCGGACATTTTTAATGGATTGTTTCAGGTGGATGAATATTGACTCTATAATCATGTCTCTTTTATAGGCCCCCACCTGCTGCTGTTTTGCTTAGTTTTAGTTTGTATGCACAATTTTAACCTTTGTTTAACCAACTGGTATAGTTATTTTGTTTAATTTGGTTTGTAGTGTTTTTCCTTTTGATTTAGTGGAGCTGAGTGCCAGTCATCTGGGGGGGCTAGTCACTCTGGGTGCGGTCCCTTCACTGCTTGCTGTGACTATAGGCACTGGGACACACGAGTTGTTCACCTGTTTGCTGTGAGTGTGTAGGTTGTTGTGACTTCACGTGTGGTGAGTATCTGTTGCACCCCTCTACACCCCCTAATAGTCTGCCACCTCAGTTGCCGGCCTCAGCCTACTACTTTATTTATTTGTCAATACCAGTCATAGTAACCGTGAATTTGTAACACATGTTAAATACATTTTAAAGAATTGTTATTGTAATAAAGTAATACGTTTACAGTTTATAGAAAGTAGTGTGCTTCAATTATTAACTGCCGCTCTTTTGTTTTTCAGTGACTTCTCCACATTGCTAATTTATTGATGCAAAATAAAATCAAGGTTTATTTTGAAACACGTCTCTGTCCCTCAGTGAATGAATCTGTGTGTCTTACTTATGTACTTGTGAACATCAAGGGTTATTTGGTACAAAACTGTTTTCCAGTTTACCTATTTCTTGGGGTGGAAGTCCCCAGGTGGCGTAGTTGGTTTTTCCTCATTCATATATCAAATCTCATTCCTTTGCCCGCACCCCGCCACATTTGGCGTAGTCGGCAGGATCACTGTTAAGGCAGAGACGTGTCATTTTGTTAGATTTATTTTGTATACCAGTTGGTTAATTTTATTAATTGTGCTGTAATTATTTGTGTGGCAAAACAGCAGCAGGTCCTGGACGGATCCCTCAACTGCCAACCTCTGCTCTGCTAACCTCTTCTGCTCTGTTTCCTCATGGAGGAGGAAATCGCTCAATTAAGAGAACTGGTCACCCAGCTACAAGCCGAGAATCGACAGATGCGTCGGCAACGGGACGTTGACCAAGCTGGGAATGGTGCCGCGTCCACCAGTTCTGCTGCCCCTGGGCCCCCTTCAGTACCGGTAATGGAGAGACTTGTTTATCTTCCCAGAGACAGGAAGTGCCCGACATTTCGGGGTAGGACTGGCCTGGGCATTGCTGAGTGGGTGGAAGAGGTCCAGGCTTGCATATGTGCTCGCCGTCTACCGTCGGCTGAACAAGCCCTGTTTATGTATGACCATTTAGAGGGGGAAGCAAGAGAGGAGGTTAAGTACCGGTCGCAGGAAGAAAGGGAAGATCCAGCTAGGGTGCTAGCTATACTGCATGAACTTTATGGGTGCACCAGATCATATGTGTCCTTGCAAGAAGATTTATTCGCAAGAAAACAAGAGGGGGAAACTCTACAAGAATTCTCTCATGCACTCATGTGTCTAATGGATAAGGTTGTCAAAAAGGCCCCTAACAGTTTATTGAATAAGGACTTGTTACTCAGAGACCAATTTGTCGAACAGGTGTCTGATTGTTCCCTACGCAGAGAGCTTAAACAATTTGTCCGGGGCCACCCTACTGTCACCTTGATAGAAGTCCGCACCGAGGCTATTAGGTGGGAACAAGAAGGGACATCAGGCAGTGGGAGGGGTAGAAGTAACTCTGTCCCCTCTGTTTTTGGTTTCCAGCACACTGTTCAGGGAAGTCATCCCAGCTACAGCAAGCCAGGCAACTCTCCTTTTAACTCTGAGCTAGGTGAACTAAAGCAAATGCTCAAGAATCAACAAGAACAGCTGAATCACCTTACCCGAAGTATGGCAGTCCGTAATGATGCCCCTAGACCTCAATGGAATAACCGTAACTATGCCCCTAGAGCTCAATGGAATGACAAGAAAGCAACCATTTGTAGGCGGTGCCAACAGTCTGGCCACTTTGCTAGGGAGTGTACTGGAGAGTATGTAGCCGCCCCGCCTCAGACAGCTTCTGTAGCAGCTCACTCAAGTGCCACTGATGGGCCCCACCATTCAGACCAGGGAAACTTTCACCCCCTGAACTGTTGAGCCAAAGTTCAGGTGGGGGCTCTCCAGGCTCAGGGCCTACAGAAGGTGGTACTGAAACTTTGGTATCAGCTTGCCCGCACATTACCATATCAATGGGTGGGGTTGAGATTCCATGTTTAGTTGACACAGGGTCAATGGTGTCCACCGTAACTGAGAGTTTCTTTGTACAGCACTTTGAAACTTGGGGCCCAGAAAAACTCCGCTCCTGCAACTGGTTGAGACTAAGTGCTGCTAATGGGCTAGTAATACCCTATGTAGGCTACTTTGAGATGGATGTACAGCTTTGTGGTAAAGTGATTGCAAAACGGGGGGTGTTGGTTGTCAGGGATCCCCCACACAGTGTACCTTCAGTTCCTGGTGTGCTCGGAATGAACATTATCAAGGAATGTTACTGGGAGTTGTTTGTGCAGCATGGCCCTGCCCTTTTTAACTTGCCATCTGTGTTGCAGGCTCCCACGCAAATTCAGCAGGCTCTCCAGCACTGTCAACATGTCCAGGATAATGTCCCTGCCGATCACACGGGCCGGGTAAAAGTGAAGGGTGGAAGGGTATTCAGAGTCCCAGGGGGTACCATGAAAATTGTGGCAGCCACATGTTCCCAACAGCGCCGTGCAGATGATGCCTTATTTGAGCCCCTCAGCAGTGGTTTGCCTGCAGGACTACTAGTCTCCCCATCACTGGTTCAGGTAACTAGAGGTACGGTTTACATCCCCATCATCAATGTAGGGACCCAGGATGTTGTACTGTACCCTCGTACTGTTCTAGGTACCGTGAATTATGCCCACATCGTAAGCTTATCCACAGGTCTTGAGGAGAGGGAGGTAGCAGCCACAGTTTCCTCCCAGACTGTAACCCATTCAGTGCAGGACACAATTGCTGCAGTTGATCTAACAGCCCTGGCAGAGCAGGAGCAGTGTCAGGTAAGGTCCCTACTGCAAAAGTACAGTGGTGTCTTTTCTGCATACGAGGGAGATATAGGTTGCACCAATCTCATTTCTCATGATATTCCTTTAGTGGATGAAATACCTGTACGCCAGAGATATAGGCGCATCCCCCCTTCAGAATATGATGCAGCCAAGGCCCATATACGCCAGCTTCTTGAGGCACAGGTCATAAGGGAAAGTAATAGCCCCTTTGCCTCCCCCATCGTGCTGGTTAAGAAAAAGGATGGC
This sequence comes from Poromitra crassiceps, assembly GCF_964638095.1. NCBI lineage: Eukaryota > Metazoa > Chordata > Actinopteri > Beryciformes > Melamphaidae > Poromitra > Poromitra crassiceps. Next base: position 82,247,580 of record NC_139623.1, on the reverse strand, counting down.
AGCCTAAGGTTGTGTGTGGACTACCGGCTTTTGAACAATAAAACTCGGAAGGATGCATTCCCCTTGCCCCGGATTGAGGAGTCCCTCGACACGCTGTCAGGGGCCCGCTGGTTCTCTACTCTGGACCTGGCGGCTGGGTACCACCAAGTACCAGTCACAGAAAAAGACAAACAAAAGACTGCGTTCTGCACCCCCTTTGGGTTGTTCGAGTGGAACCGGATGCCATTTGGGTTGTGCAACGCCCCAAGTACATTCCAGAGATTAATGGAGAGAATCTTTGGAGACCAGCACTGTCAGTCACTGTTATTGTACTTGGATGATGTTGTTGTTTTCTCATCCACTGTAGAAGAGCACGTGGAGCGTTTGGGAGCTGTGCTGGGCCGCCTGCAAGAAGGTCTCAAAGCTAAGTTGGGGAAGTGTTCGTTCTTCAAACCAGAGGTGAGCTATTTGGGCCACGTCATATCCAGGGATGGTGTGTCCACAGATCCTGGTAAAATCGAGGCAGTCTCAAAATGGCAGCGACCTAACCAGGTGTCAGAGTTGCGTTCCTTCCTAGGATTTGCAGGATACTACAGACGCTTTGTTGAGGGGTTTGCAAAGCTGGCCTCCCCTTTACATCGCCTGGTCGCTGAACTACTTGGCAGCAAATCCCGGAAACCATCAGGGAGGAGCCTACAACGTGCCTGGAAAGAGGACTGTGAGCACAGCTTTGAGGGCCTTAAAAGCAGGTTGGTGTCCGCTCCAGTCTTGGCTTATGCAAACTTTTCCTTGCCTTTCATCCTTGAGATTGATGCCAGCTACAGTGGACTGGGCGCCGTGCTCTCGCAAGAGCAGGATGGTAAAATCAGACCTATAGCTTATGCTAGTCGTGGGCTTAGGCCTACAGAGCGCAACATGAGCAACTACAGCTCAATGAAATTGGAGTTTCTGGCCCTTAAATGGGCCATGAGTGAGAAGTTTAGAGACTACCTGCTGGGACACAAATGTGTGGTGTATACGGATAATAATCCTCTCAGTCATCTCTCCACAGCCAAGCTGGGGGCTCTAGAACAGCGCTGGGCTTCACAACTGGCAGCATTTGACTTCACACTGAAGTATAAGCCTGGTCGCAGTAATCGAAATGCTGATGCCTTGTCCCGACAACACCCAGCCAGTGCGACTGCATTGGACTACAGAGCCTCTGGTATTCCGGTTCCAGAACCACTGCAGCAGGCTATAAATGCTAATCCAGCAACTCGGGCTACTCAGGCCACCATCTCCACCATCTCAGCTTTCCCCTGCCACACTCACTCTGACCTACGTCTTTTGCAGGAAGCTGACCCTGCTATCAAAGAATTCTTGTGTTTTTGGACCAGGAGGAAGGCCCCTGATGCAGTGGAACGGCGCCAGGTCTCCCACGAAACGCTTGTGCTGGTGAGACAATGGGACCGGGTAGTGGAACAAGATGGGGTGCTCTATCGCAGAGTCTGCCGCCCCAACAGAGAAGAGGTTCTCCAGCTGGTCCTGCCATTGTCTCTCAAGGGCCAGGTGATGCATCAGCTGCATCATGAACATGGACATCAAGGGGTCGAAAGAACGACTGATTTGGTTCACCAGCGGTGCTATTGGCCGGGAATGCACCATGACATCAAGAAATGGTGCCTGGAATGTGAACGTTGTCAGGTAGCTAAAGACACTCGCACTGCTGCCTCTGCCTACATGGGCCATTTGCTTGCTTCTCGCCCAAATCAAATACTTGCCATTGACTTTACCATGTTAGAGCCATCCAAGAATGGGATGGAGAATGTCCTTGTCATGACTGATGTATTTTCAAAGTACACTCAGGCAGTCCCAACCCATGACCAACGGGCATCTACAGTGGCCCAGGTGCTGGTTAATGAGTGGTTCTGCAAGTTTGGAGTGCCAGGTCGCATCCACTCTGACCAAGGCAGAAACTTCGAGAGCAACCTCATCCAACAGCTCTGCACTCTGTACAACATCGAGAAAAGCCGCACAACTCCCTATCATCCTGCTGGGAATGGCCAGTGTGAGCGTTTCAACCGCACCCTGCACAACCTTCTACGCACCTTGCCTGCCACCAAGAAGAGGGATTGGTCGTGCTACCTGCCCCAAGTGACATTCTCCTACAACAGCACAGCACACCAGTCCACTGGTGAGTCTCCATTTTTCTTGATGTTTGGGCAAGATCCTCAGTTACCTGTCGATTTTCTCTTGGGCAGAGTGCAGGAACCTGTGGCCGGCAGTACCCATGATTGGGTTGTGGAACACCAGACCCGGCTGCGTCATGCTTTTGAGGGTGCTACCAAGCATATGCAGGATGCAGCTGATCGGCGTAAGATGAACTATGATCAACATGTGTGTGACGCCCCCCTGCAAGAAGGTCAGTTGGTCTATCTCAGAGATGTCGGAGTTAGGGGCCGACATAAAATAAAAGACATTTGGAGCTCTGTAGTGTACAGAGTGCTGAGGGCCCCAGCAGTGGGGGGATCGGTGTATACAATTGCTCCTTCGGATGACCCTCACAAGGTAAAACACATCCATCGTTCACTACTAAAAAGTAAATTGGATCATGTGATTGATTGCCCCTCTAGTGAGCCACCTCAAGAGATCAGACCCCCTTCAGTGGAGGGGTCCTCGCTGGATGGTGAATGGTTCGTGTTGCTCCCTGAACCTACTGCTGCACCAGTGGACTGCCAGCAGCGCTTGTCGACTTCTGCCTCTTTTCCATCCGCCCAGCCAGAGGTGACGGGGCCACCTTCTGCCAACCACAACCAGGCATTTCAACCACCCGGTACAGTTGACCTCCCAGGCGACGGCGAGGCATCCCTTAGAAGGACCGGGCGTACCAACGCTGGGAGGCACCCAAACCCCCATCACCTACCGGAGGCGGCGAGTAGTAGAGGCATAGGGGCTATCAACTCCCTTGGGCCTGTGTCTACCGTTCCTGTTTTTAGACCCTGGCAATAAGTTTTATCATCATCGGGTCGATGATTTAAAAGTGTGGGGGTAGATTGTAGTGGGGAATGCTCCCCAACATGTAGCGTTGCTGAACGCAGCCCCAGGCCTGACTCCACCTCTCACCATCACTTTCCACCTCACGCCAATCACCTTCCTTCCTCTCACCAATTACCTAATCAGCCCAGAGTATATAAGACACCTGTGAGCCTTAGTTTCCCTCTCCCTGCTGCCATTTGTCCCACAGAGGTGTGTACATGTAGGCTGCCAATTGGGTCCTAGAGTGCTGTGTTTTGTTTCTTTTGGCTAACCCTTAATTATTATTTTAGCTCCCTTGCGGGTGCTCCTGTCTCCTGGTGTAGGCCTTTGTTCTCCCTCTGTGCTCCTCATGTGCCCTCACTGGAGGTATGTAGGCAGACATTTTTATTATGGGAACAAGCTATGGTGGTGTTTTAATGTAGGCTGACTTTAACTTATTGTTTTAGCGTCCTGGTTGGTGTGTTAGCATCCTGGTTGGTGCCCCTGCCCCTATAGGAAACTATTGTCATACAGTGGTGAGTAGGCCCCGGACATTTTTAATGGATTGTTTCAGGTGGATGAATATTGACTCTATAATCATGTCTCTTTTATAGGCCCCCACCTGCTGCTGTTTTGCTTAGTTTTAGTTTGTATGCACAATTTTAACCTTTGTTTAACCAACTGGTATAGTTATTTTGTTTAATTTGGTTTGTAGTGTTTTTCCTTTTGATTTAGTGGAGCTGAGTGCCAGTCATCTGGGGGGGCTAGTCACTCTGGGTGCGGTCCCTTCACTGCTTGCTGTGACTATAGGCACTGGGACACACGAGTTGTTCACCTGTTTGCTGTGAGTGTGTAGGTTGTTGTGACTTCACGTGTGGTGAGTATCTGTTGCACCCCTCTACACCCCCTAATAGTCTGCCACCTCAGTTGCCGGCCTCAGCCTACTACTTTATTTATTTGTCAATACCAGTCATAGTAACCGTGAATTTGTAACACATGTTAAATACATTTTAAAGAATTGTTATTGTAATAAAGTAATACGTTTACAGTTTATAGAAAGTAGTGTGCTTCAATTATTAACTGCCGCTCTTTTGTTTTTCAGTGACTTCTCCACATTGCTAATTTATTGATGCAAAATAAAATCTAGGTTTATTTTGAAACACGTCTCTGTCCCTCAGTGAATGAATCTGTGTGTCTTACTTATGTACTTGTGAACATCAAGGGTTATTTGGTACAAAACTGTTTTCCAGTTTACCTATTTCTTGGGGTGGAAGTCCCCAGGTGGCGTAGTTGGTTTTTTCCTCATTCATATATCAAATCTCATTCCTTTGCCCGCACCCCGCCACACAAGGAAATGTCCGATTTCGTAGTAACGTTTGATTTACTGGGTGGATTGAGTTTTGAGCAGTGGTTAGATGAAGATGAAGTGAACAAAGAACGACATGGTGAAATTGGGGAGAGAGAACTGGCTGAGCTTGAGTTGTCACGAGTTCGGACTAGCGGGAGGTCGGACTAGCGGGAGGTCGGACTAGCGCCCGGACCCCGAACCTGGGACTGTCAAACAAACAAACGCCCTCTGCCATCACCAGATATCAACACACCACCACCAAAACAGGCTGCTTTAGATAACTGTTTAAATAACTGTACTTTTACAGGCAATGTATCAATAACTGTGAATCCCGTTAAGGAATAGGTTAGTTGTTTTTTGGCTCAAAGGCAACTAAATGTTTAGTGCAATCATTGATCTTGTGTATGGAACTATATTCTGTGGCGGAAGGATAAATGTATTCTGAAACCAGTAATGATTGTAAATAAATGAATTGGATGTTACAATTGTGTATTTTTTATATTTGGTAGCTGTTGTAGAAAACAAATTTACCACTCGAGGTCGGGGGTTGTGGCCACATTTACCACTGGTACAGGGTTTATAGCACTCGGCTTCGCCTCGTGCCACAACCCTGTACCAGTGGTAAATGTGGCCACAACCCCCTTCCTCTCGTGGTAAATTTGTTAAATTACAATGTGTTTCTAAAACTCAAAAACCATAAAATGGACACCGATTTTACTAAAAGCATCAACAGTTATGGTAAAACTCATATTCAGGTAGCCGCCATCTTGGAAATATGCAGATTAGGGGTCCACACACATCTTCATTAGTAAAGATAAGCATTCCAACACCTTTCTAATGGTCAAAAAACATAAGATAGACACTAAGTCTGTATTTCTAGCTCGTCTCTTTCAAAAGTTACTAGCCAAAATCTTTTTCGGACAGTGGTCATGTTGGATTTGGCCGCCATGGTGACCCCGGGGGTCACCAGCTCGGGCACTCTGGCTCAATTGTTAGAGCATGCCCTGGGCTAATTCTGGGCAAATTCTGGTGCTTTTAGACTTGATTTGCATGAACTTAGCCTCAAATGTCCCTAAGTCCCGCAACTATTATGTTTTGCATGGTGTTATAAATCGAGTGATAACACACATTTAGCTACCATTGGTGCAATGCTCTCACATATTATCTAACTCTAGAGATGTATACCTTGCCAAAAATCAATATGAGCATTATTCCCAACCCTTCTGGCCCATGGACTAATATGTAGATAGATTTATTTTGCAAGATTTTGAGAGTAAATTAGACACTTTTTTCATATGTTTTTGAGTTTTACTATACTAAACCTGTTAAAATCATTAAAACAACCCTCTCAATCAATTCCTCATGCAGAAATCATACAGAAAAGTGGTGTCATTTGTCTCTGTATGACGTCTAGTTCAAAAGTTATGACCCTTATCCATTTTCATCAGACATCGCAATATGCCTGCAAAGATGGCCGCCAAACGGACCCATGGGACACTATTTCAACGGGGTAACAACAAAATTTGTTTATTAGACACCTTGAGGAGTACAAAAATCTATGTTAGAAAAATATATCTTTCGGGTGCGCGGGGACCCCCGTTCCTACTAGACTATAATTTCTCCCTCACTTCAGCTGTTAATCACCTTCTGTGAGAGCTTTTGACTTACAGGCAGCATTTCTACATGTTAACCTCAAGTTTTGGAACTTTGACCATGTTAGCCCTAGATATCTACCTCTGTGGCTTTTTTAGCCCTGTCATATCTGGTGTGCAGGTATTCTCTTTGACCTCTTTTGTAAGCCCTAGATATCTGACATAACAGTATCCCTGGAGATGATGTGCCATGGCTGCAGTTATGGAAATCGCCGGCTCCACGGGCTCCCAAAATCATGACTGACAGACAGACAGACACTGCCCACCCACCTTGGTGCCATCGTGCAATGTGAACCATCTGCTCATACTATATCAGAGTTGCTAGAGTGACATCACTGATGACATCACAACTGCCTGAGTGACATCACAGTTGGGCAATCAGTTGCTCGAGTGACATCACAATCATGACCCACACTGCCACCCACTTTGCCAATTTTAATCAATTTTAATCTTTCTAATATGATACACTGGTTTGAATATGCAGTAAACCATTTCATTTGCAGATAGGCCAGTGCATGCATTATCTAATCATAAATTTAGATTAGTAATTTATCTCTGGGGGAATTTCCACCAATACAAAGCTTCATACTAGACGAAGAAGTGATGTGAAGTCTGACTCAAGACCCACCCTACTCTGCCTCTGATTTGTGGTTGAGTTTGTTCTGAGGGTAAGCCAATCAGAGGTAGAGTAGAAGTGACATGTCACATTTTTTTTCTCCACAGTTTAAACCTGTGTCAATGGTAAGAATGTGTCAATTTGAGAATAGAATGACATAAAATTAAAGAAAAAAGTATTTTATGTATTTAAAATACACAAAATACAAGATCTGAAAGTATCTTGATACAAATTACATCTTATTTTTCTCGGTCCAGCCAAATACAAATTACAAAATACACAAATGTATTTGAAATACATGTATTTAAAATACTGCCCATCTCTGAGTGTAGTACAGCCAGGTCCCCGATGAACAGATGAGGTCAAGTTTCGAAAAATGGTCTCACTACATTGAAATTGCTAGTACTATGTCACACATGAACACAAGAGTCTCAGCTTTCCAGTCATACATACGTAATGCAATTCCAAGACGGTTTAGGGACGCCAGTATGCAGAAATATTCAAATAGAACATGCAAAAATCATACACTGCATGCAAAACAAACTAGATGTTTTTTGCCAAAACGATATGGGATTAGCATAATGTGAGCATGTCTGTGGGGAGACATGTGGGTACCCAGAATCCATTCTCATTCAGATATCTTGAGGTGAGAGTCAATTAAGGGACCCCTATGAAAATGGTCATACCAGTTTTTCCCCTCGCCAAAATTTTGCCTAACTTTAGAGCGTTAATTAGCCCCCTTCCCGACAAGCTAGGTAGATGGTTGGTAGGCTACCAGTGGATGCCTTAGTAGGTCCTTAGGTCTTCTGGTTTCATGATACCAGTATTATATCTTTACTCTAGCTTCAGAAATTAACCTGCTACAGCCTCTGAAAGACATCAATTCAATTTTCAACAGGGTGCAAAAACTTCGCAATTAGTATTTAAGGTTGCATTGACTGGATATAGGTAAAAAAAATACTATTGAGGTGCAAATTAATCGCACAAAAAACTAGAGACCATCTTGTGATGGGATCGCACCAGCCGTGACTTATCCTGCCGTGCATTCCTTTATAACTGGGAACTGGTAATCTTACGGTTCAAAGTTCATGAGCTGGGACGGTGACGTCACCAGAGCTGGTATTTCCCATTCCAAACTCGTAGGAGCCTCAGCAGCCCCGAGCTAAAAAAAATCAGAGATGGCTGTGCCGGCAACAACAGTAGTAAATGTTGTTTATTAGCACTTCTGTCTTGTTGTGTCTCATTAAATCAGCTGTACACACAGCTCATGTGGACATGAGGCTGCAGTGTTGGTGCCGCGTCTATGTGCCGACAGGCCGCAGTCCCGACAGGCCGCAATGCCAATAGCCCACAAGCAGAACCAGCTGAGTGAGGCGGCGTGCAGCGTGTTGGTGGACCTGGCTGGAGCTAAGCTCTCCCAGCCCCCACGCCTAAACCTAACCTCGCCCCACGCCTAACCCTAACCTCCCCCAGACCCTAACCCTAAACCTAACCTGTCCCCCACCCCCCACGCCTAAACCCAACCTCCCTCTGTGTGTGTGTGTGTGTGTGTGTGTGTGGGGGGGGGGGGTTGCTTGGATCACACCCACTACCAGTCTGTTGTGGCAAGTGCAATCCTCTTTGCAGCCAGCACTCGCTCGGCTTTCTGCACAGCAACCGTGGGGGGTGTGGAATGGCTAGGTTGGGCCGGCTCCTCCGGCGGTAACCCCTCTCGCTCACCCGGAGACACGAGCGTCGCTCTCCCGACTGTAACAGCGCTGCAGATGATGTCTCCCTCTTCCCTCTGGCTGCTCCCCTGGAGCACCGTTCTCCTGACCGTAACAACGTTCTCTTCTCCTTGGCCGCTCACATTCTCCCCTCCGGCCTCCACACTCTCAGTGCAGTCTCTGGCTAAGTGCTCAGACGAACTGCAAGTCCAACAGAGTCTCACCTGCCCGCCGCCTGCACGTCTCTCTTCTCCCGCTGTCCTCCCGTCCCCGACAGCCTTTCGACACTCTCTGGCTAGGTGTCCAAACGCACCGCATGCCCAGCAGGCTCCCTGCCGTCCCCAGTACCGTTGCTCCGCGTACCTGGTCTGTCCCCCGGGACCGCTGCGACACCACCTCGCTAAATGCCCAGGTTCCCCGCATGTCCAACACAGTCTCTTTTGTGGCTCCTCCGGCCGTTCTCCACACTGCGTTACCTCTGTGCTCATCAAGTCCACACGCTGCGTCACCTCCTGCAGCATCTGCATCAGATCTACTGCCCAGGCAGGCGTCGCTTCCAACAACCGTCCGACTTCTTTCAACAAACGGGCTTCCATGCCCGCAAGCACCGAGCTGATCACCGTCGTCAGCTCCTCTTTCCTCCCGTTCACCGACGGCCATTCTCCGCCGCGCACCATTGCACGTGGTGCTCGTAGCAGCTAGTACACGCAGCTAGCCTGCTACCGCTAGGTCGCTCGAGCCCCAAAAGCCGTCGATCCCAACACAGTCTCTTTTGCCGTTCCTTCTCACCCTCTCCCCTCTCGGCCGACGCAGAGGCGATACCGCTTTACTTCTTGACACCAATGTAACGTTTCAGGTATTCGTTCAGGAACCAGGAGACTTGTAGTTGGTACAGGCTTTTATTCTTGGCCCCTTCTCATAGCTCCTAGCGGTAGCTTCGCTGCTAGCTATACACCCAACCAGCCAGCTCTCTCACATAGCTTGACTGACCTCACCACGAGAGAGGAAGTGGCCCTTACACACCGTTCCCCCCAGGAACAACCCCCCACACATCAGTTCCTATCTAAACACCGCATCACCACATTACATGTCAAACCCTGGGTCGCTACAATATGTTATGTTAATAATGTTACTGTCATTGACTACTGCTGCTGTAATGCAAGGATTTCCCTCCGGGGATAAAGTCTATCTATCTATCTATCTATCTATCTATCTATCTATCTATCTATCTATCTATCTATCTATCTATCTAGGGAAAATTGGCACCATGGTCTAAATTTTAAAAGGTTTGCCCTTTGCTTTTCTGAAATGCTGTCACAAACGAATTCCACACATCCACAGTCCTTTGAGAGAGAAGAACGAGCACACACAGGAGAAAAAACAAACAAGCAATCAGTCCATTCAGAACAGGCACATTTTGAATGGGCACAGTCAGTGAGTGAGTGAATGAGTGAGTGAGTGAGTCTGTCTGTCTGTCTGTCTGTCTGTCTGTCTGTCTGTCTGTCTGTCTGTCTGTCTGTCTGTCTGTGAGTGTGTATGTCCTTCACATATCTCGTATCACATATCTTCCATCATCCTGTGGCGCAGGTTTATTGATGACGTGTTCTTCATCTGGAACAGCTCTCCCAACACACTCATGGACTTCCATGCCCTACTCAACACCTGGGATCCCCATCTCCGCTGACCATCACCATGACCAGATCAACTTCTTGGATGTTACAGTACATAAACACCAGTCAAAACTACATTCATCCATCTTCAGAGAACCCACAGACAGAAACACCCTCCTCCATGCCTCGAGTTATCACCCTACCCATCTGAAAGACAACCTCCCCACTGGACAATTCATGCAGCTCCGCAGGTTGTGCAGTAGCAAACACGACTTTTTGGACAAAGCCACACACATGAAACTCAGGTTCCAGGAGAGGGGATATGGACGGAGGCCCATCTCCCATGCGTTTAAATGCGCCCTACATTCCCACAGAGACATCCTGCTCCAACCCAGACCCCCTGACCCCTCCTCTCCCAGAGTGACCGCTACCCTGCAATATCCCCCCCTGGCAAACAGAATAAAACGGTGTTTGCTTAAGCAATGGAGAGTGCTCCAGATACACAAGTCTTTTTCCACACCTCCCAGGATTGCTTTCTCAAGAAACCCGAACATCAGGGACAATCTGGTCAGGACGCTCCACACCCCCACTATCACCCAATCCACCATCGATTCCCGCCCTCCTCCTGTTGGCCACTTCCCGTGCGGCCACTGCTCTGTCTGCCCACAAACTACCAAAGCCAAATCCATCACATTCCCTAACGGACAAACCATCCACTTGAAACATCTCACCACCTGTGCGTCGCAGGGGGTGGTGTACGCCATCTCCTGCCCGTGCGCACGGTGGTATCTCGGGAAAACTCTCCGCCCGTTACGCACGCGGCGTGAGCACAAGAGCGCTATCCGCTAGGGCCCAGAAACCTTCGTTTCTGGGCCATTGACAGTGTGAAACCGCACCCGAGGGGTGGGGATCTAGATAGGGCTCTCCTCCAGCGCGAGGCGCGCTGGATACAGACTGGACACGGCCGCCCCTATCGGACTCAATGAGGAGCTAGACCTCTCATGTTTTATTTAACCTGTGCCCGGGTCTCTGGCCTATGAGCCGCTGTGTTCTTACTGTTTTCTCAATCAGTCTCTGTTTATTATTGATTCCTCTTTGTGTCATTGTTGGTCCTGCGCATGTTTTATGCTTGTAGCCTATAGCTTACATGGCTTTAAATACTTTGTCACTGGAAGGTCTTTGTGTGTATATATTGTTGCATACCCCACTCCACCATTCTCTGTAGCCTATATGGACACTAGACATATGCACACTGTGCGTCCTGTGTAGCCTATGGTGATTTCCTGCCTCTATTTATGTATTTATTGTGATGTCTGTATTGGCACAACTGTATTCATTATTACCTGTGTTATCTGTTGAATCCAGTAGAGTGTAGTGTTGGACTCTGACGTCAGGGCTCTGCCCCCTTCACGTCACTCCCTCTTACCTGGTGCCACGTATCCTTATATACAGGTTTGGCAGCCGACGCCCTTCCATACAGCCTGACGAAAACGGTTGAAACCACTGAGCTAAATAAAGGTTGAAACGCGTTGCGGTATTTATCTTGCCCGTATCACCTTCATGAAGATGTACTCTGTTTGTTAAACTCTTTGTAGTACACAGGTACAATTACTTCCAATTAAATTTTGTTATTTAAATTCCTAACAGCTCCTTTCTTCAATTTTTGATGTCCTTCACATATCTCGAGAATCGTTCATCCAATCGACATCACACTTGGTGGGTGTATTGCTGGGGCCTGAGGAAGTGCAGTGTTGGTTTGGGTACAATTTGGACACACAACAAGTTCAATATTAATAAACTTTCAATAAACAAGCGAACAGCGCTCTGTGCAGCAGCGGGGTGAACAGGCACTGCACTAGTTAAATTAATACACAAAGTCAAGTCTCCCATTTATTGTCAATGGAGCAGCTCCATGCTGGTCGTCATTATGACCTTACATATTAGGTTATCTGATTTCCTAGTTTCTAGCATTGGGGGAAAGTTGCTCATGTTCCCAAACACTGATTCATTGACACTGACTATTATAAATACTATTGATGAATTTATTGGTATTTATTGGTGAACATGGTGAACACGCACAATATCAATAGAATTGTACTAATACATTTCATGAGTCATGATGAGTCATTTTATGAATCAGTGGCTTTTTCCAAAATAGAAAAGGAAAGGGTCCATAATGGCCCACCGTCAGGCCTGTTCTTGGGGCAGTCGATGCCCATGAGCCGGCGCGCCAACGACGTAATGATGATGACATCATCAATGATGACATCAGAGTTCACCTGTGAGGTCATCGGCGACGTCAGGCGGTCTAGGCTGACTGTGATGGCAGACAGGACTTTACGGGGTCACCGATGATGTCATAGCATAGAGTTCACCTGTGAGGTCATCGGCGATGTCAGACATAACATATATATACAAGGTGCTCTGTGACGCTGTATCCGGTATTCTTATTCTCTCTACTCTACTTCATAATGTCTACCCTAACCACGACCAGATCCGAACCCGAGCTGAACCCTGGCTGTCTTACAACCAGCCAGGCCCTGGTGACCGACTGCCTTACAACCAGCCAGGTCACGAGTGGTATTCCTTCAACCGCGTCCGAGGACCGACATCTCTGTGATTCTGACCGATCACGGCCCGTGAGCCCTCATCTACGATCCAGCACACTTCACGAGGCAAGCCCACAAGCTTCCTCACAAATTGGTCCTTCGAGCCGGATCAGAGGACTTGCGACGCTCAGAGATGGAACAGGAGTCAGGTGAGCTCGCTCTGGTCACGGCACCTCGCCGACCAGAGGAGCAATCCTTTCCCCACCAGATCGAATCTGGATACAGCAGGAGTAGTACTCAGGGGCCAGACCCCCTACACTCCCACCAGACAATCCGATCGGGGCAGGAGCTCATCCGCAGCCACCAGGAAAACTGCTCAGGCAGCCCAGGCAAGAGCCGATCTAGCCCAGACAAGGGCTGAATTCGAACATAAGATCGCGCGCCAAAGGGAGACCAACCGGGACACCACTGAATACTTCAAGGAATCCCAACGCACTGGCAGGTCCCATCAAGCTGGCCACCAGTCAAGTCGGGACAGGTCAGGTCATGGAGGTTTGACCTATGACGACAGAGACGCCCATGTATCCTGCAGCCCCAGCGGGCGCAGGAGTCACCATCATCAGGGCGCAAGCCATCATGACGGAATATCTTCGGCCCAGGCCCTCGCCTATGACCCGGAGACCCCAGGCCGGTATGGGTCAGCCCGGTACCAAGGGGTCCGGCCCTCTTCCCGAGCAGAGCCTCGGTTGAGGAGCCCCAGTCACTCTCACCATCATAGCGCTAGTAGCCACTGGACTGACCATGGCGCATCGCGATACTCTAGCACCAGCTCACGGTCAACCGTACGCGCCCACTCCTGCTCCTCAGCCCGAGCGGCAGCTTACGAGGAATACAAGGCACTATTGGCGACCGAGAGCCTTCGCCGCCAACACGCGGAGGAGGAGGAAGCCGATGAGGAGTACGACCGGCTGAACGAGCAAACCAGAGCGGCGAGGCGGGCCCAAGAACGGGTCCAAGCAGAGGCGCAACGGGTCCAAGCAGAGGCTCAGCGGGCGCCAGAACAGGCCCAAGAGGAGGCCCAACAGGCCCAAGAGGAGGCCCTCCAAGCTAGAGAGCGGATCACCCGCCGCCTGGAGAGAAGCCGACGCCTGCGGCAAGCTGAGCTGGCGCTGGACGAGGCCCGGGTTCGTGCCCGGCTGCAAGTCGAGCAGAAGCACGTAGCGGCCCGGCCTCGCGCCCGTCTGCTTGCCGGGGACCCGGCAGTTCCACCTGTGCCTCTCACCTCCCACGACCAGGGTCAGGTCAGCACGGCGGCTCCAGAGCCAACGACCCAAACTACGGAACCCACTGTTCCAGTGCCAACGCCACCAACACTCCCACCTAGGACAGAGGTCGCCGACCCTGAGCATGCAATAGAGCGCAACGGGGCGGCCGACCCCGCCACTGGGATACCCCAGACTCAGGGAGGCATGGCGAACGCTGAGACAAACAACACGGGGCACAGTCAGCCGGCCGGCATCAACCACCCCAGGATAGCCGGGGTCGAGAGCTGGGACCCCCCCAGAGGGCGGGACCAGCCACTACCTATTCCCAGAATTCACCTCCTGGCCCTGCCCGGGCTCATGGAGACAACTCCAGCCAAGGCCTCCAGGGAGGCCAACAAGTCTGAGCAAGTGGAGCAAGTGGACATGCCTTTGCGGACGGCGAGGCAGGAGCCCCAGATGCTTCACGGGGCGGCCGTCTCCCTCATCGTCTCGCCGGCAATTTGCCCAGAGCAGACCTATTGCACCAAGAGAGCCTTTACGGAACCGAACCTTGGCCTAGGCGAGCAACCTTACCCCGTCACCGCCCTGCAGCAGGAATCCCGCCCGAGGAATTTGCCTCTCCATCAGTTCGGGAGGATCCATCTTGTCCTGCTCATACAGCACCTATGGAAATGGGAACCAGGCTGGGATGATCCAGTCCTACCTGAGACACTGCTGCAGGCCTGGGAAGAGTGGGAGGACGAGCCACCGCAATCACAGGTAGCTGTTGTGGTCGACATTGCGCGGGGAAGGCCCCTTCCCGCACTCACCACCAGCAGTCGGGGTTGCGGATCCCCCTTCCCTCTTCTCAGCCCAGATCGCTGGCCAGAGACACCCCGACTCCACACGACCGCGGATAAGAGCGAGGAGTTGAAGCCAAGTTACGGTGGCCTCAGGTCGGCTCCCCCCATGCCGGAGGAGTGTACAACCTTCGGTGCCCTCAGTGAGGATGCCACACCGGCGCTCCACGGGGCGGCCAACGAGGCACTAGGGGCAGAGGCCTCCCTCCAACGAGGGCAGACAAACTGCTTCCTCACCGACCCTACGCCGCTGAGGTTCCTCAACTGGAAACTCAAGCCACCAGAACCAGAGGCTCCTCACTACCGCAGTAGCTGGGTAGACCCCCAGCTCCTGAGCGGCTCCCGCGCTGACCTCACGCCGCCGAGGTTCCTCAACTGGAAACTCAAGCCACCAGAACCAGAGGCTCCTCACTACCGCAGTAGCTGGGTAGACCCCCGGCTCCTGAGCGGCTCCCTCGCTGACCTCACGCCGCTGAGTTTCCTCAACCGGAAACTCAAGCCCCCAGAGGCCACTACAGCTCACTACAGCAGTTGCTGGGTAGACCCCCAGCTCCCACACACATCTTGGCCAACGAGGACAGTCACCAAATCCTGGCTCTTGTGATGTACAGGACTGGACAACAACGTGTAGACCCGTACCTACACCCGGCCGGTGGCCAAGCGGACCACAGCCCCCCTCACTGCCAGAATAATCAACCAAGCCCTGCCTATACCAGGTGGGACTGGAGGGCCATTCCGGCCATTTCTGGAAGAATACAGATTCCCCACAGGAATCTGGGAGCGGCTGTAGAAAAGGGTCCATAATGGCCCACCGTCAGGCCTGTTCTTGGGGCAGTCGATGCCCACGAGCCGGCGCGCCAATGACGTAATGATGATGACATCATCAATGATGACGTCAGAGTTCACCTGTGAGGTCATCGGCGACGTCAGGCGGTCTAGGCTGACTGTGATGGCAGACGGGACTTTACGGGGTCACCGATGATGTCATAGCATAGAGTTCACCTGTGAGGTCATCGGCGATGTCAGACATAACATATATATACAAGGTGCTCTGTGACGCTGTATCCGGTATTCTTATTCTCTCTACTCTACTTCATAATGTCTACCCTAACCACGACCAGATCCGAACCCGAGCTGAACCCTGGCTGTCTTACAACCAGCCAGGCCCTGGTGACCAACTGCCTTACAACCAGCCAGGTCACGAGTGGTATTCCTTCAACCGCGTCCGAGGACCGACATCTCTGTAATTCTGACCGATCACGGCCCGTGAGCCCTCATCTACGATCCAGCACACTTCACGAGGCAAGCCCACAAGCTTCCTCACAGGTTGAAACCACTGAGCTAAATAAAGGTTGAAACGCGTTGCGGTATTGATCTTGCCCGTATCACCTTCATGAAGATGTACTCTGTTTGTTAAACTCTTTGTAGTACACAGGTACAATTACTTCCAATTAAATTTTGTTATTTAAATTCCTAACAGCTCCTTTCTTCAATTTTTGATGTCCTTCACATATCTCGAGAATCGTTCATCCAATCGACATCACACTTGGTGGGTGTATTGCTGGGGCCTGAGGAAGTGCAGTGTTGGTTTGGGTACAATTTGGACACACAACAAATTCAATATTAATAAACTTTCAATAAACAAGCGAACAGCGCTCTGTGCAGCAGCGGGGTGAACAGGCACTGCACTAGTTAAATTAATACACAAAGTCAAGTCTCCCATTTATTGTCAATGGAGCAGCTCCATGCTGGTCGTCATTATGACCTTACATATTAGGTTATCTGATTTCCTAGTTTCTAGCATTGGGTGAAAGTTGCTCATGTTCCCAAACAGTGATTCATTGACACTGACTATTATAAATACTATTGATGAATTTATTGGTATTTATTGGTGAACATGGTGAACACGCACAATATCAATAGAATTTTACTAATACACTTCATGAGTCATGATGAGTCATTTTATGAATCAGTGGCTTTTTCCAAAATCCACTATCTAGGCCTATGATAGAGAAAATGTGTTGAAATGGCAAATGTACACATATAAAAGTTATACAGCAGATATTATTTAGAGGAAAATTTGTCAAATACTGTCATTCTTCATATTATTTGGAGAACAGTGGTTTAATATTAGTTTGCTTGTCCTGGGCATCCAATGGGAATCTGAACTTTGAGATTTGTCTCTACAGTCATTCAAACTTCTTCAGGTGGTTGTAGAGGGATTGGACGTACGTAAACACACACATGGGGTCTGGCTTGTTCCCCATCTCCATCATGTCCTCCACCTCGATCAGACGCACACAGTCAGCTTGCTCCCTGCAGCGAGAGGAGGGATGAACAAGAAAGCCTATTAAAAGTGCTATAAATGATCAGAAATTAGTATACCGGTAACTACAATAAACCAGTGTTTCTCAAACTTTTTCACGCCAAGGACCCCTAAACTGACACAAATTAGACCACGGAACCCCATTTGATAAGATTTTGTCCCAGGGTCCCCCATCTGATAAGATCTTAGCTTTTGTGACGACCCTCCCACTCTCCTGGGCTGGCCCTGTCTTGCAGGAGCCATGGTGTTGAGCTGATTGGGTGCACCTGGCTCAGATATGTATGCGCTTCATTTAGGACAGAATATCTCAACTGTTATAGATTAATCTGAGCCCTGCAACAACGTGGGATGTGTGCCAAAATCTCTATCCAGGATGAAAAAGCCAAAAATTACAGTTTTTTAAAAAGTGAATGGGATTTTTTTTTCCCTTTAAAGATATCCTCATGAATTTCTACCAGTTTAATCTTCACATTAAGACAAATATTTTTTGTATTACACTTGGTCTCAAATGTTTTTTTAAATATGCAAATTTGGCAATATATCATTAGATATGCATAAATTTGCATATAAACCGTTGGAGCTACAAATTGTTCAGAATGGCAACTTATTACCACACAACTAATTACATACAGAAATTGCTATATATTTATTAACTTAAACCTTCGGATTAGCCTCCTGAAAATCTGCGCAAAGATCGGCGCGGCCTGGGGTCCTTCAGGCTAGAGCGAGGTGCTCGACGCAGGTAAATGACGTGCAGCGCACAGGCCCTCTTGAGGCGTCCTTGAGGCATCCTCTCAGCCTCTGGATTGCCTTTGCCACGGGAGGGTCTGGTGAGACGAAGGAGGAGCACGGCCGGGAGTAACCCACAGAGCCTAGATCCTCCATGCACCGAAGGGCCAATACTGCGGCGTAGCACTAGCTCTATTGCAGCGGATTGGGCGTTCTCTCTTACCCCTCCCGCGGGCAACGTTGCAGACAGAGTAGTAAGGCTCATCCGTGAGCGGCTTCTGGGACGCGAGTCGGGGTCTTAATTGGCCTCGGCTGGGTCTACTGGGCGAGGGTGTATGATGTTGACAGACCCGAAACACCTTACGACCCCAGATAACATCACTGATGACGCGTCCTAGTGCATGCGGCAGTAGTGTATTTGAGAATATAGACTTAAAGCAGAGTTTGAACATTTGTGTAATTTAGAGTTGAACTGACAATTCAGAAATTTTTTGACTGAAAGAAAGCAAGCTTTTGATTAATATAAAGATATTTTATTCTCAATCATACTATCATCAATAGAATGTTAACTTAAAGTGGGGGGAAAAACTTTCAGCAGGGAGATCAGCAGGGAACTTGCCCAACAGTCTACAATACAACTTTTAACACCACATTAGTACTATTTATGTGTCACATACTGTAAGCAGGGTCAGAAACATTGCTCTCCACACAACAGAGTCCAGGTATGAGGATGATGATCAGAGTTCATTCAGTGATAGGGTTTTTACAACAGTCACCTCCCTTGCATTTGCAGTACAACAATGGATCCCAGCTACCCGGCAGGGACACCCATTCTTGCGTGCACATTTGCCACACAAGCAGGGATCTGACAAACCTTCAGGTTTTGACCTCACAATCTCAGGGACTAATACACTGTCCCTTCTTACAAAACCATAAGACTCTGCTCTAAATGGGGCTTGGACCCAGAGCTGTTGTTGGTAATAGCCTCGGAGGATATGTTTCCGTGCATTAGTTGAGGTGCAATGGTTCTCTCAAAGTCCATGTTAAGGGCATTGCTATCAAATGCAGCGATACACAGGTCATCAAATGGCTCTAAAGCTAAATGTGAAGTTTTACTTTGTTTCGAACTCAAGCTCTCACTCTAGTGCCATTTCGCTGTGCACAGCAACCAACTGGAAGAATATCATTTTGCTCCAAAAATGACCTTTATAAAACCAACCATCCACCGACAGGTGGCATGGTGAGCTTAGGAAATGAGACGGCCACCCACATACCTTCCCCCGTGACACGTCACGTCCGCTCAGTTTCCCAAGACCGCCACTCTTCGTTCTTCCAGCCCACCTGTGAGGACGTGTCATTGAAAGCTCCGTGTGCTAACATAGTTTGCGCTCTGAGGCTGAGCTAACTCCGTCTAATTTTGCCCGACTAAACTCCAAGGCGTTCGGCGGACGAGATCCAACAGGCTTCGGGGACCCGATCCTGCTTCTCTTCGCCAAGGGCGGCGGTCACAGCTCATCTAAAGATAAGAGTGTCTTGCCTTGTATTGTGTGTTAGCACATACTGCTGTAGGCTACCGCCGTGTAGCTAGTGCATTTTCCTACCCCGGCTGGGGTAACGCTAACTGAGACAATTAGCTTAGCGAATACGCTAGCTAGGTCAGCTCGCTTTCACACGAGTGTGTTAGCTGCTTCTCTCAGTACTTACGCTAGCTTAGCTAGCTGTGCATGTCTGCTAGGTGTTGCTTTTGCCGCCGTGCAAATAGCATCAACTAGCTTTTGACCTTCTCCTCGGCTGAGGAGTTTTCTTCTGAGATTGACTAGCTTCGCTAGCCTAAAGCTAGCGGTTACGCTTGCTTCCCCATGTTTTTACTCAGGGTAGAGGCTCGCTTCACAGGCTTGTGTTAGCTCACGCTTGTCTCTCAGGTGCTTATGCTAGCGTAGCTAGTGTCTTGTTGACTCTTGTTCTCTCGAGTTAACAGGTTGTGTGTGTTTGCTGCCTTCCCTTCAGGCTAGGCTATTGCCGCTTACGTTACCGTTGCACGCACACGTTCGCTAGCCTCCGGGTTGCTTCCTGTCTAGCTTGTGTTTCGCCCTAGTTTGCTAGCTTGCTTAAACGGTACTCCCGCTAACAGGGTGCGGCCTGCGGGAGGTTGCTACTTTAGTGATTAGCTTCCTGCTTTTCTCTTGTGCTACTAAGCATGGATAAGGGGAAGTCAGCGAGAGGATGCGCCTTGTGTAAGGCTACGTTGGCCGAGTATGACCGGCACGATAGGTGCGTGTTCTGCCTTGGGCATGAGCATTACATGCTGCACAGGCGCTTTTGAACACGTCTTGCAGCCGCTGTGCTATCTTCAAGATCAGGGCTGTAGTGGTGGCTAAACGCACATAAACGCCGTTTAGGTACCTTTTTCAATGCTCTGCAGCATTTAGGCACCTTTTAAGATAGTTTACTCACATTTTTAAATCGTTTATACACTTATTATTGCACGAGTTTTAAAAAGTTCGAGTAAACTCCGTTGATGCGGAGACCACGCCAAGCATGTCACACACCAAAAGAAAAGAAAAAAGATGACACATGGCACTGACCAGGAGCTCCGCGAACCGTAGGAAAGGTACACGGCCCCGGTCACGTTGGTGCCTTTCTCGAGCTGCGCTTGCCTGCCCAGACAGCGCTCCCCTCAAAGCCCTTGGACTCCGTCGATCTGAAGCTTCTGTCTTTGAAGACTGCGCTGCTGCTGGCCTTGTCGTCAGGAAAGAGGGTTGGTGACCGGATTGCCCTCTCGGTGCAGCAGTCCTGCATGGTGTTTGCGGATGATGGACGCAGGATGACGTTGTGGCCTAACCCTGCGTACCAACCTAATAATATTAATGCCAGCTTTAGGTCTATGGTCATAGACTTGTCAGCTTTCTGTCCCCCCCCGTTCAGTTCGGACGAGGAGCGACGTTTGCACAAGCTGTGTCCCGTAAGGGCGCTCTCGGCCTATGTGGCGAGAATGCGCTCGTTACGCACTTCAAACCAGTTGTTGGTCTGTTTCGGGCAGAGAGCCCAGGGCGGACCCCTTTCCAAGGATCGCTTATCGCACTGGATAGTGGAGGCGATTGCTTTGGCATACTTTTTTTTTTTTTTACCTTTATTTAACCAGGTAAGTCATTAAGAACAAATTCTTATTTACAGTGGCGACCTGGCAGAAGGCACAGCCTTTTGAGGGATAGGGGGTAGGGGATAAAAATAAATACAAAGTTACTTAGTACAAATTAAAGCACATACTCTGCCGCGGGTAAGGTACCCCCGGAGGGTATCAAGGCGCATTCTACGCGAGGCGTCGCAACGTCTTGCGCATTATTGTGCGGTGTATCAGTGGAGGACATGTGCGCTGCGGCCTCATGGTCCTCTCATCACACGTTTGTTAGGTACTACAGTCTTGACGTGTCCGGCTCACTCTTCGCGCATGCGGTACTGTCAATGGCGAGAAGGTAATGTCGTTGTCTCTCCGATGCCAAACAGTAGGGCATGAGCAATTCGCCATGCGTCCGTTGTTCACCGATGCCTCTCGGGTCGCTCTGAGGAGTGCTCCTGGCAGCAAGGGCGGTTGAAATTGGCACTAGAGTGAGAGTTCGACGTTCGAAACGAAGTAAAACGTTAGGGTTGTGCTACAACCCCGGTTTTACGAGTGAGAACGAGAGCTCTCACTACCCAGCCTTGCTGTGTCGATGCGTCGTTGCGCAGGTGGGCTGGAAGATGGAGTGACGGTCTTGGGAAACTGAGCGGACGTGACATGTCACGGGGGAAGATATGTGGGTGGTCTCATTTCCCAAGCTCACCATGCCACCTGTAGGTGGATGGTTGGTTTTTATAAAGGTCATTTTTGGAGCAAAATTATATTCTTCCAGTTGGCTGCTCTGTGCAGCGAAATGGCACTAGAGGGAGAGCTCTCGTTCTCACTCGTAAAACCTGGGTTGTAGCACAACCCTAACGTTCGTTGATGTAGAGCTAAATCTGTGTATAGAAAAATTGTTTTTTTAATGGAATATATCCGTTTCAACTGTATTGAGCTCACAAGGGGCAGCTTTGTGTTATGTGACCATCCCTGCATTTGAACGGTTTATCGGCGCTCTCTCCACATAAACACAACCTCGCTCGACCACATAAACACAGAATACAGCAAAACAATGTCCTATCACTAAAATACACACAGGGCGCAGCGTCTCTCACTAACACACTGCTACACTATTATATGGGCCAGAAGTGGTCGTTTTGAGGGGAAACGTTTGTATAATTATATAATCTTTTTTAATGAAATAGCTGCATTATTAAGAGACCAGTTGTTAGAATTGGCTGAGCCTGCGGGGAAAGAGTGCATATCGCCACCTATCGTAGCGGAGGCAACGTGATTCCATCAAAAAAAACGATTTCCCACCGCATGTATACTTGGACAAGGACAGTAGTCCGAGTAGCCTAATCAAGCTATAACCATAGCTCGACTTACCTGGCATGTAAACGTACTGACTGTTGCGTTTCGGCAGAAGAAATCACTTTCAAAATGTTTATCCTCTTCAGTAAAGACAAAGACAACGGGAAATGAGGTCTTACAGTAATTTAGAGACACACTAGCATGACCAATTACCACTGTTGCTTGCTGGAAGGCTACCAAAGTTATCCAGCGATGGTCTCTTTTGGTTACGGTAATTATACCAAGGCATCACTATTTGACAATGACACTTTTATAATAACACACAAACTGTGACATTTGAGTGACAAACTGCACTCTCCATGTAACCCAAAACAACATACACTCACTCACTGCCTCACTCCCTCCACTCTAGCCAGCTTACTCTGCAGTAGCGAAGGCCAGCTCTAAGTTGTGTTTGCGGTTGGCAGGGTCCAGCTCGTTGAAGTCAAAATCCAGAGGGAAGAAGGAGTGCACCAGGGCACAGAAAGCCATCCCATCACTCCAGCTGGATGAGAAGTTCTGCATGTCGATGTTCTGGTGATGAGATGATGACAATGTTATAATGTCTAATATTTTGCACAACTCGTATACATATTGTGATCTTTCACATTGCCTTTCTCAAACGTTCATTCATTTTGCTCTCACTCTCATAGCCTATTGATATTCCTATAGACCAAATCACCCAATTGTTTACAATAAAGTCCGGGTAGACAACGCAGGCGTCGCGCACATACAATTGAATGGAGCCGAGCAAACTGATAAATGGTTAAGTCTAAAATGCATGTTTGATGCCTGTTGAAAATCTCAAGCTCAAACTCAGATCAGTGCTGTGAGACCAGAGTGGGAGGAGAGATCACCTGTCACTCACCTGGGCATAGGGGAGGAGCTTGGGAAGGGAATTATATAGGAGCAGAGTGTGCTCCCTCACTCCCTTTTGTCTGCCACCATTTTGCAGCACCACCAAACCAAGAAGCAAATGTTTGCATCTTAGTATTTAACCTGTGAAAACCGTAAGGTGATGCCCACCAGTAAGTAGACAACTATGTACCTTTTTATGTTAACTGGGTACCTTTTTATGTCATGTTTGATTTATCTTTACCTGTTGTCATGCATCTTAGTTATATTTTTTATCTTGCCTATGAACAGGCCCTGTCCGAAGGTGGAGACCAGTGTGTAACCTGTGCAGTTATTTTTTACCTTAAGTTAGTGGATGCATACAAAAATGTAAGCTTATATTCCTTTGTTATTTTTATTTAGTTATGGTGGGCACATCAATGGATTAATCCTTTGTTTGTTTATCATTGTACAGAAATCATCCATACATCCATTCATCCATCCATCAATCCATCCATTCAACCTACGCCGAACCTACTCCAAATAAATGGTTAAACGGCCCTTGGATCCTTGTGTTTTAATGTGCACACCAGTCAGAGGCTCTCTGATCCATACAAACAGTTTCCTCAACCAACATCTTTGAAAGTTAATTATCCCAACAAACAGTCTTCTTCAATGCCTTCGTATGTCATTAATTAACAACACTTTCACTCATGTTAGTTAGAGACCTAATTTACCTGTTGTGCCACAGAATAAAAACAATTACAGCTTGAGTTCACCCAAAAGTAGCAGCTTGTGCGACCGCGGTGAGATGTCACTGTTGGGGAGATTTGGTTTATCAACCCAGTACATAAAATAAGCACAACTAAACGTCACCTAGGTCGGGCCACCGTGTTTAACTAGGGTATATATCTTTACGGCTGAAAATGGGGATCATGTCTATGTTCCCCGGGTTCTATATTCCCCGTTTTTCACTAACCCTAAACCTAACCTCCCCCAGACCCTAACCCAAAACCTAACCTCTCCCACCCCCCACGCCTAAACCTAACCTCCCCCAGACCCTAACCCAAAACCTAACCTCTCCCAGGGAACATAGCGGGGAACATAGGACCCTATTTGGGAAAAGCGGGGAACATAGGACCCGGGGAACTTAGGGATGACCCCTGAAAATGACAACAGAAAGGTCCTTTAAAGTGACATAATGGGGGTGGGGTGGGGGAATAGTGTCTGTGGGATAGTGGGACCGTCTCATCCCCATCACCAAGACCAAGTACCGCACCTTGGGGGACAGAGCATTTGCCATCGCTGCCCCCAAACCTCTGGAATTCCCTGCCCCTCAACATCCGAAATTCTGACACACTCACTTCTTTCAAAAACCAACTCAAATCCCACCTGTTCAAGAAAGCCTGTATCGGACTTCCACCTCCACCATCCTCCTTTCACACTGTAACCTCTTTATCTGTATCTGTTCTGTTTCTGTGCATGTTTGTTAAATGGTTCGTTTGTTTTCATGTAAAGCGTCTTTGAGTGTTTAGAAAAGCGCTATATAAGTCTGATCTATTATTATTATTATTATTAGTGTCCATGGGGGGGACCCTCAGCTCGTTACTGAGCCGGTTACGCTCAGGGGGCATCGGGGGGGAGGAGGTGATAAAGCCCTGATTTGTGGGAGCTTCCGCATCTTTTTGAAGAGGTGGATTGGCAGTTGGGGAGAAACTGTCCCTGTGTCGAGAGGTTCTGGTACTGCCAGACATCAGTCTTCTTCCAAGGGGGCGGGCCTTAAAGAGTCTTAAGACCTGGGTGGGAAGGGTCGGCCATGATTCTCCGAGACCTCTTTATGTCCCGGCAGTGTCCAGGTCCTGAAGGGATGGCAGGCCAGGCTGCATTCGACCACCTTTTCAGCACGACGGATGATGCGCTGCAGTCTGCAGATGTCCTTGTTGGCTGCAGCATACCAGGCGGTGATGGAGGAGGTGAGGATGGACTTGTCGGTGGAGGTGTAGAAAAATGCCAACGCTATCTTTGGCACCTTGAACTTCCTCAGCCAACACAGGAAATACAACCTCTGTGGTGCCTCCTTGGTGAGAACATCTCAGGTCCCGGCTGATGATTGAACCCAGGACGTGAAAGGACTCCACAGTGTTGACTGGGGAGTCACTCAGGGTGATGGGGGAGGTGGGTCTGCATTATAATTATTATATTATAGTATAATTCGCAACCTTTTCATATTCTTATATTCAAATTTTCTTTGTTGTATCATTTTACTTTTGCTGCTGTAAGAGCACAATTTCTCGATAGGGACCAATAAAATCTAATCGATGTGACTCACACATCAGACATCGACATGGTAGTAAATAAACATTTATATTGCTATGAAAAGAAGATTTTAGGTCATATGACAGAACAGGATAAATAATCTGTGTCTGCTGCCTCACACCTGATAGCCGATGGTTTTTGAGCGGCACCACTCCAAGAGAATTTGTTTTATACCACTGGCGCTGGACACTCCGAAACTCTGAGAGCGCTTCAGTTTGGGTCTGGATTCCTGGGACTTGGGCCTATTCAAAGAAAAAACAATTAACTGCAATAAAATGTCATTCACATCTGCGAATAAACTTTTGGTTTAAGATAAGAACTTCAAATATACTTACTTGACAGGGTCTGAGTTCAGCCTCTCAAAGAGATTCCGTTTGGCCTGCGTGCCATTCGAGCGAGGAAGAGTCTGCGCTTTCATCACATCCTGTTTCCAATCCACACCCCGACTCTCAACCTTGTCCACCTTCCTATGGATAGTTAGTGGACATCAAAATGAAGCACAATGCCAAGATTATAGGGTTCGACCAATATTGGTATTTGAAAGCTGATAGCAGTATTTTTGTGCATTTTTCATGAATAGTATTCAGTGTTTCACCCTGGATTTGATTCTTGTCAGGGTGAAAAAGCATCTGAAACAGCATTTAGACATCATGGGACACTAAAACTAAAAATGCACAATACTTGTATGGAATCCAGTCAAAATGTCTCATTAGAATCAATTCAATGTAGTATTGGTCAATTCCACAACAAATACATAATCAATCAAACTGTTTCTTATCAAAGGTAGATGACACTGACTGAACCAGATCTGACTTTTCTTTTAACAAACAAATATAGGCCATATTAGCAAAACAATATGTCAGTCTCCCCATAGTCAATCCATTTGACT
Organism: Poromitra crassiceps; assembly: GCF_964638095.1. Taxonomy (NCBI): domain Eukaryota; kingdom Metazoa; phylum Chordata; class Actinopteri; order Beryciformes; family Melamphaidae; genus Poromitra; species Poromitra crassiceps. The sequence goes on along the minus strand of NC_139623.1, from coordinate 82,221,478 downwards.
GCATGTTATAGTTTACATAATTCTTGATTCATGACTTACTTTTCCAAACTAGGGGAGAACCCCGATTTTATAACCGACTTGGGGGGAAGTAATTTCTCTGCAGAGATACAGTTGGAGAAAGAATATGAGTGATTAAGTGAGACAGCATGAGAGAGAGAGAGCATTGAGAGGGACAGCCTGGATACAATGTTGGCAGTTTACCTTTCTGCAAACCACAGATACATTGAATGTCAACATTTGTGAACCAAAATAACAGGAGTTGTTTTAGTTGCCTAACCATAACCAAATTGTTTAATTTATGTATTTTTTTTTATTAACTGGAAACTCTGCAACGTTTTCAAATGAACCAATATTTTCAAATTTAGTTGGAAAAAGTTGGTTAATTTGAAATGTTGATATGCAACATATTATTGGTTCACAAACATTGAATGTCACGTATCCGTGGCTTGTGGAAACGTAAACTGCCAACACTTTATTCTGGGGACTGGGTTGAGAGAGAAAAGAGACGAAAACAAAAACATGCACACAATGAGGATTTCTAGGGCTTTGAATAGCCTACACCTTAGTTCTGTAAGAGATTTGTTTCACACTCTTATTGACTGTTTTTTCAGGTTACCAGGAACTGCACAGATTTACAAAGTGCAAAAAGTCATCCACTGGCTCAGAAATTTGTTGGCAAAGCAACCATTGCAACATTGTCAATGAAACTGGAATCAATTGTACAAAATAAGAGTTATAATCAATCTCACTGGCTGGAAATTGAATTCTAACACTATTTCATTGTATACTGGACCCTCTTCATTCTCTGAAGTTGGAAATTGTTTTTGTGCATCTATGGTAGGATACGATTTCAGTAGCACAGTCTTGTACATGCCTGTATACAACCATTAAATAGTTTGGGTTGAAAGCTGCAAACAAACTAAATGATAGTAATAAATAAATAAATAAATAAATAAATAAATAAATAAATAAATAAATAAATAACAAAAAACATGAAAATGTTACAAACTGTTAGTATGGTATGTGTGTATTTTACCTCCTGACTGAGGAAAGCTTACGCTTCTCTTTAGACTGGGACTAGGTGTCTTCAGGACTGGTGCTGAAGTGATAGAGTGGGAGGGAGAAAGAATGGGAAAAGTGGGAAAGAAGGTTATTTGAAGATGTGTATAGTAAAGGAAGAGGAATAGAGAAAGTTAAAGACCCCTAAAGTCATGTCTTAAGATGCACATGTAAAATACATTATGTTAAATTATCTTGTTAAAACCCTTAAAATGACATCTACTCCTTCTCTCCATCATTAACATTCCAGAGTCTATGAATATGCAAATCAAAAGTTTTCCTGCTGGACACAAGATGTCTCCTACTTCACTGTAAAGTCCATTCTCAGTGTTATGTGCACTGGAGGCTCCAAGTTTACACATTACTCCCACACCACCTTAAAACTGGATTTTCAATGAGCACAGAGAAACTTTGCACTTTCAGCAGATAAATGTGAAAACCGCCCTCTATAGTGTCAAACTCTGCACAGACATCATTCTGCACAGTGAAGCTCAAACATCCAACTGAAGGAAGAAGAATAAAAACATATTATTATTATTGAGTGGAGGGGCATACTTTAAGTTGTTCCAACTTCCAGGACTGTCCCCACCCTGCTGTCCTCAGCCTCCTTCTTAAACCGTAAAAAAAACAACTACAGTCAGTATGACACTTGAGGGGGATCCGTGACCCCAAGTTGAACTCACTCCGCTTGAAGGGAAATTCCCCAGGTTTGACTGCAGATTCTTCTGATATTAAATGACTGGGTGACTTGGGTACCAAAGAAGGAGACTGAGCTGGTACAGCAGCAGATGGAGATTGGGTGTTGGGTTTGGTCGTGGCAGAGTGGGGGAGATGGGGTTTGGGGTCACTGATGTCTGATAAAAGGACAAAAAGAGCAAACATTTGAAATTGGACACAAAGAGGAGCCAACTAAAGCCTCACTGAGCAACGTATCTGAGATACTGTATAAGAGAAAAAAAAGTGAACATGGCATTTTATAATTATGCTGAATTTGGACACAAATGCATTTTTATAGTTTTTTTTATTGGTGTTTTCACTGTTTTCATTTGACATTTGAAATTGTAGAAAAAGGTGCAAATTTGCATATCAGGTCACTTCTCTAAGTTGATAGGGTCAGGGTGTATCTTCTTGTTTCACTCTGATGAATAACAGTCGGTAATTTAATGAGGAATATCTTAAAAAGTAATTTCACTGTAAAAAAGATAAACCTAAGCTGCTATTACGGAAGCCGAGAACGGCCACGTGTTTATTTATTATTTTATTACTGTTTTATCATAATAACGACTTATTATTTCGTTATCTCGATATAAGAAAGTCAGTTTTCTTGTGAAAGCGACTTATTATTTTGTTATCTCGATATAACAATGTTTGTTTTCTTGTTCTTTTCTTGTTTTCTTGATAGATGGTTACTTCCATATTTTCTAGGCTATTTGTTAAAAGCAATACTTATCAGTTTATATAGGTGAGTGTCATTGCGATTACACCTGCCTATTATGTGGAGTGATTGGACAAAACGTTTGCGCGTCTCATAAACATGTCAGTCAAAGTGACCTTTCCGGTGTCATCATTGACTGAGCTTAGAGCGAATGGAATAGTGTTTGGGACTGTGTTTAGCTGCAGATTCATCTCACTGTCACTGGCATACCTGAAAAGCCAGAGGGAAATGTTTGGTGTGGAGGAAAATGGCGGAGCGTGGCTCCCAAGCGTATGGAGACGCTCACCTGTGTGATCACAGGGATTGACTACTACTAATCTTGTGGAGTTATTATTCCATGTTTCCTGAGAGAAAGGACTCAGTGATGTTTTGTGACATATGACATTTGTTTTGGAATCTACGGATTCCCCTGTTTCACGTTGATTCCAGACCAATACAACGATGCCTGGGCGCCGGGCCAAGTAAGCCCAACCCAGAGAGAGGGAGGGTCGACAGTGGGCCGTCCAGGTAAAAGAATGCCTCCCTTTCTAACAATCACTGAATGCTAATTCCCAGTCCCAAACTGATATACCATGTATATGTGCTATGGTTAGCGTGGAAGATGTATGTTTCACCCCTAGACAACGAACGATGCCAAAATTACATAATGAAAATAGATACATCAATATGCGACCGTGACATTTGTGGCCTCGTCCGAATGAACGCCGCGGCTGGATCGTAACAGTTGTTGTGCTCAGGTCCAAGATATGAGCTGTGGCCTAATGTGAATTGTCTAGTGTAGTGTATACAAATTGACCCATGCAGCCAAAATTGCCATTTCTGCCCGCCTAAATCTTGTTCTGTCTGAAGGTCGGAAGGCTGACTGACTCACAACCCTGAGGACAAATGACGTCATCAGTGATGCACGCATGCTGCCTGCCATAATAGGCTTCGACCTAGTCTTGTTATTGTACTGTACTCACCGCATCTAAATTGATATTCGCCTCGTTTTACTGTTGGGGATTGTGGTATTGAAGGATTTGAAGACTTGGGTGCTGAAGCAGGACATTGCTCAGATGTTGATGCAACAGGAGTTTCAGGGCTGGCTTTGGTCACTGCTTTAAGGGCAAGATGGGGCAAAGGGGCTGACTGCTCCTGGGATACCTGGGAGCTCAGTTCCTTTGCTTCAGATGGACCTGCTAAAGTGGAAGTGCAATAATGTAGTGAATGGAAACAAAACAGGAACAAATAAAATAAAAGGAGACAAGAGGTTGATGGAATTGTACATTTATATAAAAAAGGTCTCTATTTTCCTAAGAGCGCCTATTTGGTATTTTGGTGACTTGACCAGTGGTGAGATAAATATGCAAAAACACCACTATGGTTCGTTAAGTTGCTTGACCGAGGCAAGGATCTTTGTTATTCACGCTTGGCAGGATATCGCAGAGATAAGATCACCTTTGCCTTGACCACACTATACATTAGAAAGTGAAAGTTTGTTCACAACAATACAAGAAACTGCATCACTGTGAGTAGAAATGTCATCGCCATCGGTAGAAAGGCCATCACTGTCACGGTCTGATTGCTTAGACGTGGTGTTTGTCATATGTTTGAGCGGATGATTGGCTGAGGCCTAACTTGAGGGTGGGCCGACCTAGCGCTCGGGGGTCATTTCCAACAGGAAGCAGGAGGTGAGAGAGTGAGTGTGGCATTTGAGAGCTTGGCAGAAATGCCATGCGGACGCCGAGTTAAACTGGATCTCAAACCAGAGACAATGGCCTAACTAATTAACTACGGATTGTGTAACCATGAAGCAAACCCCGTAGATATTCTTCATTGTATGTTATGTCCCAGATAACAGTGACCGATATTAACATTGCTTAGCCAGTATTTACCTGGTATATACTTATTTACCTGGTACTTACTGGTACTTACAGGATTTACCAGTGGCAATTACCCAATAATATACTATAATTACCATATATTTATTTAAATACTTCGTGATTAGAGGACTGTAAAAGGAAGCGTTGAACCCAAACTTTGTGCAAACTGAAAAACACTGTGAGTTTGAAAAAGTAATGTCTCTCTTTATTTACAAGTATCAAAAAGAAGTGAAGTCCGCACACTGCATCCACTTAACTCACAGTTTATTTGTTAAATCGACATTTCGGTCGTAAGACCTTCATCAGAAAGGTCTTACGACTGATGAAGGTCTTACGACCGAAACGTCGATTTAACAAATAAACTGTGAGTTAAGTGGATGCAGTGTGCGGACTTCACTTCTTTTTGATACTCGTTGTTGCCATTGTTGTCCTGCACCTGCAGCTCCGAGTGGATGTGCCCACTTTTCCTTTTGTTCTCTTTATTTACAAAACATTTGGAAAAGCCCATAAATAGAGAATAGATTTACTGCACTCTCAATATATGAAAACTTTGGCCGATACGATAACCGATATTAACATTACTGTTATTTTACTCATCAGACTGATACTGATATGTAAAAAAAAAATGACTAACATCGGCTGATATCAATATGATTGCCGATATATCCTGTCTCCCTCGTAGTAAACGCTGTCATCACAGATAGAAACGTCATCATCACAGATAGAAACGTCATCATCGCAGGCAGAAACATCATGCGTGGTACCGTAGAAATGCTCTCACCACAGATCATTGCAGATAGAAAAATCAATAGTGCAGCAATCTTCTCTAGCCTGGCAGGATAATGTACCAAACATAGATTCTCCTCACGGGAGCCAACAAGAAACTCAATGCAGAGTAGTTTCTCACAGAGTGCCAGCAGCCATTTTGGATTCATCAATACAGTCCACCAGGTGGAGCTAGAAAACACCTGCCAGAGGTGGGTTTCATTTTCTGCCCTTATCACACAGTCCAACAAGGAACATAATAGATTCTGGTCCTCAAAGTGGGGGTGAGTGGTCCTGGAATGGGGTTCCAGAGTAAAATGAGACATAGTTTAATTTCAATATAATTTAATTCAATACTACAAATTAGAGAATGAAAGAATAATGTATACTCATACGTTTCACTCTCACATCTCCCTACATGTAGAAAGTCCTATAACCCAGTATTAAACCAGCAACTAACATATTTCCCTATGGGTCCAGAGACAATAGCCTGAGTCCGGACCTACAGTATCAAATGGGGGTCTAATGTGCATCTATTTGGGTCTGTGACATGACAACATTTGAGAACCGCTGATGTTTTCTATGAGAACAACTCACCCCTTTGAAAAGGATATTCTCCTGGTTGTACTGCCGGAATCTCTGTTCCAGAGTGACCAGCTGCTTTAGGCACTGACGCCGGAGACTGAGCAGGTTTGGCTGCAACCTGACACTCTGGATGGGCTTTGGTGCTGATGGCAGTGAGGGGTAGATGGAGCTTTGGTTCAGTAACATCTGAGAAAGGCAGAAATTGAATAAAATGAACACTGCAGAGATCCCACGGGTCCTTGAAATCCAAATGTGTGAATTTGAGGGGGGGGGGGGAATCAAGGCCTTGAAAGGCTTTTTGAAAATAGACATAAATAGACACGGGTCATTGAAAGAGCTTGAATTTATATATTTTGTGCAAGAATATGCCATGTTGGGTCCTTGAATTTGGGGGAATTGGGGCTTTGATATTTAAGAAGGTGTGGGAACCCTGAAAATAAACATAATCCTTTCATGGTGGAAGAACTTTATTTGCGTCCACAACACGTAGCCTAATCTTCATTTTGTGATCATTCCAATGTGTTCATTTGGATTTCACAGAATTCTGTGAGCCCATGTTGGTTTAAAGAGACAATTAGAGCCTCCTTCTGTCATGAATAATAAAAATTGAGCCATTTAATCTATGATGCCCTCACTATTCAAAGGACATCACTTGGCTTTTACTATGAGACACTCTGGATAAATGAGATTCTTTGGCACTGGAGCAGGAGATATTGAGCTGGATTTACGAGCAGGGGTTTGGTTATAGCAGCGAGGGAGACAGAGGCTTGGAGTTTGATTGGTATCTGGTAAAGGGGAAAATGCAAAGTATAGAATAAAAGAGACACATGGGTGTCCAGGTAATGCAGCAGTAGTTTTATTTAGAATAATCACGAGATATCTCAGCTATGGGAGCATATCTATGGGAGCATGACCTACACCTACAGAAGCATATAATTTTATGTACACCAATATACCCTCATATTATTGGGGTCGGAAGAAAATATTTTTCCTATCCCCCGCTTGGGGCGATAGCACTGTCCCTTATATATGGGAGCGGAGGGGTGTGGTCACATCATTCTCAAACTTCTTCTCCCCCAGAAGGAGCACATCAACTCTATGTTGCTAGCTACAGTAGCTTAACTGTTCATAGTGGTTTTAACGACTGCGCCGAATGCTAGTTTGTCGGCAGAGACTACACCTTTCCCTGCCTGGGAGGAGTACCCCCAACTGTAAGGAAGCAGCGTTATCCTGCATGGATCTCACCCGCGTCTTTGACGTCACTCGACTCTGCTTGGGATGCCCAGCTAAGTTACTCTGCTGGAGTCACCCCCGCTGGGAGGGTGTCTAGTGATTTTTTCCGGATTTCTTCGACACCCAGACTTTGCCTAAGTCACTCAGCGACACTTTCTCGCCGCTGAAGAAAGGGATACTTTGCCTAAGTCACCCAGTCTGTTATCTCTATCTGAGATACCGACACTAGAAAAGTGCTCAACGTTAACCTGCACGGATCTCACTGACGTTATGGCTAGCGCCCCGCTCTAGTCAGGATGAGCCCCCCTGGGAACCCCGAATCCCATAACTGTCCATGCAGACTATCGAGGATTTCTCTCAAGGACCATCATCCTCTCTGTATAAGGTGTCTTGGATGGTTCCATGTGTACCAAGCTGTAGAGTGTGCACACTGCAGCTTATTCAAGCCAGTGGCGCTCTGCACTCGCCTGAGAAGAGCCACCTATTTCAGAGAAGGAGACCTGCTCTTCACTCGCCCGGTCAACCCGAACGAGGGAGGCAGCCCCCGCATTGAGGTCCCGCCAGCTTCCGCCACCTGCAGTTCCCGGGCCGAGCTGAACAAGGACCCGGACCCTGATTGTGGAGGATATTTTGGAGCTAGATGCTGGCCAGGACGAAGACAATCATCTCTGATCATCATCTCTGATGATGACGGCAACAGCTATGATGATATCTTCGATACTGAATCCCTGGTTAACCTCGCCATATCTGACACCGCTTCCAGGGTGAACAAGGGATCCTCTCCTCCATCACCGGCCTTCTTCGACTGCAGCGTAAAGTCTGGGGATAACCTGGCCAGAGGTTACCCGGCCCTCCATGTTTGACAGCGTACCGCCCGGATTGGCTAGGGCAGCTGGGAAGCAAGTGATCCTAAAATTCTCTGAGGTGATGAACATCGAGAGATCGAGAGCAAGGATGAGAGCGCTCAGGGGGTTTCCCAGCTCCCCACAGTGGAACCAGGGGTGGCAGCCCACCTTCTTACTGGGGCCAGCAAGGGATCTGGGGTTGTTGCGTCCGCTTTCTTCACCCAGAAGACCCAGCGCAGCTACAGGGCCAGCGCTACCTTGGCCAGGGCCTTTAACGTCACATCCATGCTCGGCTTTTATAAGATGAAGCTCTCCAAGGAGTGCCTGGAGGAGATGAATTGAGAAAAGGTGCGGGAAATCCTGGTGTACGAGGAGTTGTCCCTCAACGCCCACAAGAATCCACCCAAGCCAGTGAAGCCATGAGCCATGAAGACCCATGAGCACCGCTGTCCTCCAGGAGAGAGCATGCAGGCTGGCCTTGTCTATTATTGATGAGAGAGAAAGGGATGACCTAATTATCTCCAGGAGGTTATTCGGCCTCTCCATGTCTTCGCTCAAACAAATCTGTGAGGCGAAGAAGGAAAATGAGGCACTCCAGCCATTCCTCCCCATCAGAAGGCCTGATCCCCCTATCCTGCTCAACGCAAGTCAGAGGGTCCTGGTCCTCCACAGCCATGCCCGCACACGAAACTGATGTCCAGGTGCTCATCTTCAAAGAGTGGCACCCACACACCTGGAGCGTATACGGTCATGCTACGGGAGAGCCACAGCGAACCTGTTTGCAATAGGGGAGATAACTCGATACGGTGTCGGTGCAATTTCAGCTCAGGTCCAATTTCAGCTCGGGCAGTCACGGGCATGCATTGTGATTGGCTGTACGTCGGGCACGTGGTGGGATTAACGTGGGCAAAATGGCCAACAGTTTTAGATTAGCTAACAAGCTAATGCTAAGATACTGATGTGTGATGTTATCAGACATGATACATTAAAAATATTAATCAGGGTCAGGGTTAGGGTTAGACCCCATTGAGGACCCCGAGCTGAGCACATCCGGTAGGGCGAACCGAATCTGTAGCCTGAGTAAAATCCGTACCTACAATGGCACTGTTTTCCCCAATCTGTAGTGGGAATGACATGACCACGCCCCGCCACTCGCAAAATATGAGGGATCAGCCGAGCAGCATTTTTGTAAACAAACCGCGTTTCCGGGTGGAAACAGCAATGGAACCCTATGGAGTAGCCCCAGCAGTGCGGTGTAAAATTTAAAAACTGCAACAGTTCACACAACTTTAACATGACATGCATATATTATTATTATATTATTATTAACTCATACTAGTTAACTGCTGCGGTTACGGGTGTTTTGCGCTGATTTGTTGTTGTTGTGACGTCACGCTGATCCCTCGTATACTGTATATCGTGGACAGTGAAAATGTTATTTTCATCCAACCCCAATATGAGGGTAAATTGGTATAGTGATACTCAAGCTGACGCTCTAGAGCCACATGCGGCTCCTTTATGAGTAGTTGTGGCTCTTTTGAGTACCACTTAAAATCAAATCAAAATCATTGTCAGCAGAATTCATCAACATTTCATTCTCATTCTCAAGTGTTAAGCCCCAAACTTTTTTTTTTCTTTCCAGATTTTTTATCCCATTTTTATCCCCCATTAGTGCAAAATTTTAATTTATTTATCCTGGTTGCTGCTCCACCCTCTGTCGATCTGGGGAGAGCCGAAACTGGCTCCATGCTTCCTCCGAGACATGGGCAGTTAGCCAGCCGCTTCTTTTCACCTGACAGGGGAAGCTTCACCGGTAGGACATAGCACGTGGGAGGATCACGCTATTCCAACAGTTCCCCTCCCTCCGAACAGGCCTAACCCCTAACCCCCGAACGACCAGAGGAGGCACCAACCACTTCAGCAACCAGGATATTGCATGTTTTGATGAGGGGTTCCTCACCAAAGGGGGGAGGGGAACTGGGGGGAATAACGTGATCCTCCCATGTGCTACATCCTGCCGGTGAAACTCTCCCTCGCTGTCAGGTGACAGCGGCTGATGACTTCACATGTATCTGAGTAAACGTGCTAGTCTACAGTCTACAGATCGACAGCTTGGCAGGGGGAATGGCCAAATACAATTGTGGAGAAAATAGGGGGAAATCTGGGGGGAAGGAACAAAAGAGAAGAAAACAAAAAAAAATGAAAGACAGAGATCTTTTCTCACTCACCGCCTCCGCCTATAGCAGGATATTCTGCTGGTTTGACTGGAATTTGGGCTGTTGATTGATTGGGTGACTTGGGTACTGAAGCAGGAGATTGAGGAGCAGTTGGAGAATCAGGGCTGGATTTTGTCATTGCAGTGAGGGGGAGATGGGGTTTGGTCAGGAGTACTGGCGCTTCCTGCTCTGTAAAAAAAAAAAAAAAAAGGCTGATTGCCTGACATTTTTTGTATGATGGCAGATTTCTGTACCTCACAGAAAAGTGTAGAGGAAAAAACAATGTGATCTAGGAAATATGAAGCTTACTTAAATATCAGACTGAAGTTTGATATTAGGAGTTTAGTGAGTGCTCATTGCTTTTAAGGCATACAATTACAGCTTCAATGTCAAATGATTAAAAAGTAAACATTGCAGTATCAACATTCTTAATAAATTGAAATGCATTTATTTGGTGGTTAGTGGTTTTTAATGTAACGTAGTTGGTGATTAACTGGCTGATATTGAGCCTTTATTGAAAATTATTAAGTTTCTACTTCATATGTTCTTGAAACATTGGAAGTGTCAGCTGCGTTATGTTTAATACTCCACATTTGCTCTAATCTTATTTATATTCAATTATTACTTTGCTGTATCACATTACACTACTATTTGCTGCTGCGATAACGGAAAATCGCCACATGGATCACTAAAGTTTCATCTTATCATACTCTTTCAAGCATGTCATTGATATATATCTATACATCAAGAATAATTCTATTTTCATATTATGAAAACACAAGTAGTGCATAATATGTAAACTTGACAAAACATATTATGTTAACCCTAACCCTAACCCTAAGCCTAACCCTAACCCTAAGAATAATTCTATTTTCATATTATGAAAACACAAGTAGTGCATAATATGTAAACTTGACAAAACATATTATTATATTATATATTATATATATTATATATTATATATTATTATTATGATATTATATTATGTAAGAATTAGATGCTTAAAGCAGTGGTTCTCAAAGTGGGGTCCGGGGACCCCCAGGGGTCATTGAGGGGGTTCCAGGGACTCCCCAGCAAAAAGGGTAATACTTTATTTTCACTATAATTCCATCCATAAGTAACACAATGACAGAAGGAATTACTATTTTGGTCATGGGTTACTTTCTGTAATAAAACATCTAAAAGCAAGGGTCCAATTTAGGCCACTTTAGGGTCCTTGACATGAAAAAGTTTTAGAACCACTGGCTTAAAGGGACAGTTCACCCAAAATCAAATACATATTTTTCCTCTGACCTGTAGTGCTATTTAGCCATCTAGATCATTTTGGTGTGAGTTGCTGATTTTTGGAGGTCATATATATTTTCTTTCGACTGAACGACACCCGGTAGCTGCTAGCTAGCTGCTTTGCTGCTACTCACTACAGTAGCAGCTAGCACGTGTAGTTAGGTTGAAATAAGAGTTCTTACATGACCCCGCTCACAACAAGGACTGTGGATTAGCCTATCTTGACTTTTGAGTAATTGGGTCATGATTTGGGGAAAGAGAAATTGCTGTTGAGTTTTTCAAATGCATTTTTGGGGACGTTGAGCACCACAAGCTGAGTGCCACCCAGTTCCATTCGAGAGAAGGCAGACTCTATGTCCAATATCTCCTAAACTCAGCAAATCCCACCAAAACAATCTAGAAGGATAAGCACTACAGGTAAGAGGGATTGATTTATAATATATATATATATATATATTATAATATATATATATATATATATATATATATATATATATATATATATATATATATTATAGCCTACAGTAAATATCTTTTAATCTATTTTGGTGTAAACTGTTCCTTTAAGGTGCAAACAACAAATCAGGTGTCAAAAGGGACTGACTGACCAGGCATGTGCGGGGTTTCCACCGTAGACTGAAGAGGATTGGTTATAGTTGGGCACTCAGGGCTTGGTTTGGTGATGGCAGTTAAAGGTAGATGGGACTGAACAGCTTTGGTGGTTTTGTGCTCCGAGTCCAACAATAACGCCTCCTCCTGCGGCTTTAGTAAGCTGTCTGAGTAGATACAAGCAAACAGAACCATAGATGGTAAATGGCCTAAAGAACCAAAGATAAAGAATTATTTTGTCTGTCAAGTCACCTGAACTGAGCTTTGCAGCATTAACTGTGTACCTTGCTGTCTGTGATTCCCATTCTCTTGCACAGTTGTGGATGCATGGGCCAAGTTTTTCTCTCCCTTTGCGTCAGTCCCCTATTCAACAAGAACAAAAGTACAAGAGATGCAATTCTACTATTTAGGTGAACTGCGAGTTTTTCCAAGGTTTCACATTGTTGAAGGAAACACAGATATCAACAAACTGATAGGGCAATTCATAACCTTAAAGGAAGGAACACACCATGTTTTGGGCAGATTGGCCTGTTGGTGAGTTTACAATTAAGCTGTGGTGAGAATAAACAGGGGCACATGGTTGGCTCTGTTGCTCGATTGTAGGCTACTATCACTCATAGTGTATGCTAAAGGGTTAACACTAGCTACAGCTAATGGGAGACATCAATGATTAAGGGTACTATCACTCATAGTGTATGCTTGAAGTGTTGACACTACCCAGCATGCAAACATTGTCTTGACCGTGACGTCACCAGACGAGAGAATTGCCCTGCCGCTTCGCTGGCCCGGCCACTAATAATAATAATCCAAGCTATTAAAGGTGGAAACACGAGCAATAGAGAGGCAAAGTGAACGTCACTTCCTGCTTCAGCACTGTACCAGAGATTTTCATCCGCCATTTATTTCCCCATAGACATTTAGTAAAATGCTTATAAAAAGAGTTTTACTGGTTCAATCCAAAGGGTTCAGCTAACGCTATAATCGGGAGAGACCATAGAACATTTCACTCGGACCAAAAACAACATCGAAAAAATATTTTCTTCAAAACCGCATTTTTTAACGTTTTGGTCAGAGTGAAATGTTATGCGATCTCTCCTGTTTCTAAATATATCTGTACCGTTTGGTTTGAACCAGTAAAACAAAACATTATCCAGCTGTTTGGTTGTGTTAATCATCAAAAACCCAGTCTGAAATAAATCGTCAGAGCATCATCTCTCAGTTGTCCTTCAGAAATTTTACTTCCAGAAAAGGGGGGGATATTTAGTGATTTGGGGGCAAGTGCAGCAGACAGATACTGTCTTGCTTTATTTGTATTATGCTTTCCGTAGCTGAATGTTGGTATTGGCAGTCGTAGGAGATTTAAATTCTTATATAATGCTGGATATTTAAATTAATAATAAAAACGCATCCATTAAAGCAGCTACGAGCAAGATTTTCGATTGTTATTAAACAGTATAATTACAATATTGATGCATCACATCTTACCTATAATAGTAGCTGAGACCAAAGCCGTGTGAATCGGAGATTGCTCCCTTAGATGATTATTAAGTCTGTGTCTGTCTAAACTCGCGTCAACAGGGGGCTCTCTCTCTCTCTCTCCTTACCGCCGGACCGGATACACCCGGAAGTGAAACCCGGAAGTGAAACGCAGCTGCCTGTCTACCCCGTTCGCGCTGCCTAGCAACATAACATAAACAATCAGAACGCCATGCATACTCTCGCGAACATCTCTCGTTATATTCTAACAGGTTTTTTGGAAGTTATTTTGTGGTTATGGCCGAAGTGGCTGCTGCAAACCGTTTCATTTCACTTCCTGATCTTCCCTGGCCACAGACAGACTAACACTGGCCGATTCACTCGGGGTTCAAGCGAGACCACTCTGCGTTGGTCTCGTCTACTATTAGAGGTAAGATGTGATGCATTGATATTAAATTTAGACTGTTTAATAACAATCGAAAATCTTGCTCGTAGCTGCTTTAAGATTTTGCAACTTCTTTCTTTCTCCTCTTAAAAATAACGAAAAGTACTGATAAGAGTACCGTTAAAGTAGCCTGTATACTGGATCGATAAGCAGTATCGGTAAGAGTAGTAGTGTCATCAATTCCTTAATGATACCCTACGATTAGTAGTTACATATCTAAGGAAATGAAATTCAGTCATCTATTCACCTGCACCCCTCAGTTTTCAAACGTTACAAGAAAGTGAAGATTTCAGCTAAGAACAGGGTGTAAATGACGTCTTTTCACGTCAACTTCATCTCGGGGGTTCTGGAGACTTGGATTACACCAGATGAGCAGTATGGAGGCATTTTTGTTGTTTTGTTTTTTAACATTTGATATTTGGTCACCATTCACTTCAATTGTTTAGGAGAATGCTGTAACTCTGTTTCCATGGAAAACCCCACAAATGTTTTGCGGACTAAAAAACTTCACCTGATCTTCCACCGGCAAAGGGGTGAGTAGATGACTGAATTTTCATTTTTGGGCGAACTTATCCTTTAACACACAGTTCTTATGATGTCCTTCAATATGTTCAACAAGCAGCTAGCCTCATCTGTATCTCTGAACATCGCTCACTGACCTTTTCTCCAACACAGTTTCTTCCTTTCTAGACAATAGATTTGCTTCCCCTTTCTTTCCCTTGTCTTTCAATTTGCTGTATGGTTTGGGGCTAAAATTAGTTGTAGATGAGACCTTCATCATCCGTGTGTGTGTGTGTGTGTTTTTCGATTTTCAGACGGCAGCCCGTCTGTGTGTGTGTGTGTGTGTGTGTGTGTGTGTGTGCGTGTGTGCGTGTGTACACCAGTGTTGGGGGTAACTCATTACAAAAGTAACATATTACATGTAATATATTACTTTTAGCAGTAACTCAGTAATATAACTTATTACTTATAGGATTTAAGTAATATTATACCAGTTACTTTGTCAAGTAACTCAAGTTACAAATTGAGTTACATTTAATTAAATCAAAGCACATATTTAAAAAAGATACAATCATTTCCTAATCAAACTGTGTGTTTTTATGCAAATAACCACTATAGATGACAATAACAAAGGAAAATAATAACATTTAGAATTTTGTATTGTTTACACTGACTTCAAGGCGGTTTAAATTATTTTTCGGGATGGTTCCGGGGCTGCAATGTCATTCTGCTGCTACTGTTGTTTTGGTGAAAGTAATGCAAAAGTAGTGTAATAAGTAACGAGTTACTCTACAAAGAAAGTAATAGGCCTATTGTAAAGTAACTTATTACTTTCAAATTAACTTAGTAATATGTAGTATATTACATTTTGAAAGTAACCTGCCCAACACTGGTGTGCACGCCCATTTTTCTACACGTGTGCGATCTTCAGCTGTTTCCAGCCAAAAGCTTCTCCTTTAATGACAGCTGTGGCCGGCACAGTGAGTGGCTATTTTAGATTTGTAATCGGCCCCTTCGCAAATGCTCCGACGCCGCTCCCCTTACATCCCAATATAGCCCCAAATGGACACTTGCGGGGGGTGGGGAGAGTTCGTCGGCGCGGTCAAAACAGTGCCTAAGTATATCACCGCGTGTTTGTGCTCCCAAACACCCTCTCTCTACCCCCCCCACACACACACACACACACACACACACACACACACACACACGTTGGCTTTCCAGAGACACAAATTGGCCTGGCAGCCACGCAATAGAGCCATTACGCATTACAGCAAGTCATTCAACTCATGGGCAAGAGGGGATTAGCACCGTGATGATATGCGGGCTCCACAGTAGCTGTGGCCATATAGCCTATCACAGTCTGACCCTGTTCATCCCTTTATCCGCAGTTTCATCCTCGTGCTGGATTTAGCTCGATATCTTTTTCTCTTTCTTAGAAACATACCATCGCTTGGATATACACACGCGCATACACAGGGGGCGTAGTCATCATTTCTGTGGTGGACAGATTTGTTTCATTTTTCCATACATAGCCCGGCCTTGCAGCGCAAACAGGCGCGACCGGCCCAGCGACCGGCCCAGCGATAAGAAAAAAAGAAAGGTATCTGGATTCATTTTGAAGAAAAAAATAAAGGGTATCTGGATTCATTTTGAAGAAAAAAGAAACGGTATCTGGGTTCATTTTGAAGAAAAAAAATAAAGGGTATCTGGATTCATTTTGAAGAACCTAGAATTTGTGAAGCTCAAGATTCCGTACAAAGGATTTCACATTTCCAACTTTGTTTTGGTCCAACTGGACCACTTTTGAACAGTCCCTACCAGTGTAATCAACCAGAGTTTCCATTCCAGATATATAATTAGACCCTGACTAGACGTAGTGGTTTGACGTGCAGAAGACGGTCGTTATACGTGAAAATGTTTGCTGGGATATTTTTGCTGTAAAGTTGGGCATTTTAACATGGGGTGAATGGGGAATGACTCCATTTTTGGGTCACCATTAGAGTATAGTCAGGGTTATCCTGACTATACATGTCATGTCAGTACAAATATTAAACTTTGACATTTTCCAAAATTATACCTAAAAATGCTTTTGATTTTGATTCAGTATACATTTAGGGTTGTCCTAAACTCAAATATATCAGACATTGTCAGGATCCCCCCCCCCCCCCCCCCCCCCCCCCCCCACACACACACACACACACACACACACTCACACACACACGCACTCGCACACACACACACACACACACACACACACACACACACACACACACACACACACATCCCGGCTTCGGCCTTTAGGGGTGGCAACAGTTCCACTATTATGCGAGGAAAAACCATATTAATACTCCTGTCAGTGGCAGGCATCGGACTGGAGTTGGTTCCCGGGCACTGCACTGTGGCTGCCCACTGCTCCTATTTCTAGGAAGGTTCCTAGGAGACTAGAGGATGGGTCAAATGCAGAGGATGAATTTCCCCACGGGGACAATAAAGGATAACTAACTTTCATTCATTGCATTGCCAATCTTCTCCCAATCAGCTTGGGTGATACTTGATGCATTAACTATTGAAGTTAATTATCACTCTCATTGATGCCATTTACACCTGGCATTAACATGTGTTTTCTGTCATCAGATTGCAATCAGATTATGCTTGACCACTTGTTGAAAGTACAGGTGTAAACGCCCCCAAGACATATAGAGGCCATTTACACCTGGCGCTAACATGCGTTTTCTGTGATCAGATTGCAATCAGATTGTGTTTTATCACTTGAAATGCCAGGTGTAAACACCCCCAAAACGCATTGAAGAAGGATTGCAATCTGATCGGCCAAACCACCTCCGGAGGTGGTCAGGGATGCATTGTGTACACATTGAACACAAGTGTAAATACAATGTGTCCTCTTAATCTGGATACAGCAACTTTATGCGGATTGAGAGGACAACCATTTCTGCCATCAGATTGCCATCAGATTGCAATCTGATGGCAGAAAACACATGTTAACGCCAGGTGTAAATAGAATCAGGATAATGTGGTCAAGTACAATCTGATTGCAATCTGATGGCAGAAAACGCATGTTAACGCCAGGTGTAAATGGAATCAGGGTGGTCAAACACAATCTGATTGCAATCTGATGGCAGAAAATGCATGGCCTCATAGAGGATTTTGCAAGGCTGTATCACTCTCTATCATCCAACACAAACATGTGAACATCTTAATCTGAAACTATTTTCCAAACCAGTGAATAAGGGGCACTTTACATGAGGACGGTTTCCTATGGAAACGGGGAATTATTTTATCGTTAGTGCCTCCCTTTTAGACGGCGACGGCGAATTCGAAACTGAGAGGGAGATTACTGAGATACATGCACGCACGCACGCACACACGCACACACACACACACACACGCACGTCACATGCACACGCACACGCACACGCACACACACACACACACACACACAGTACACACACACGTCAAAAGGGGGGGTTGACGAGGGGATGACCAGGTGATTTCAGCAGAGAGGAATGCTGGCAGGGTGTGTGACAGCTGCTCGTCCCACTCAGGGTGTGTGTGTGTGTGTGTGTGTGTGTGGGGGGGGGGGGGGGGGGTCACAGGGGGTCGTTAACAGGGAGACAGACGCAATTAAACTTTCCATCCGGAGATTTGAGACTGAGATTTACTGGGAAGCAGGACTCCCTGCAGGCGATGCCCTCAGCCCTCCCGGGCCAGGGCAGTATGGGCCTTGACCACAGCACATGGTTCTGTGTGTGTGTGTGTGTGTGTGTGTGTGTGTGTGTGTGTGTGTGTGTGTGTGCGTGCGCGCGTGCACGTGTGTTTGTGTTACATCATAGGTATGCAAACAGCTACAGTATGTACAGTCAGGGGCATGCCTTGCATTGTACTTTGGATCCTATTCTCTCCATCTGTCTACACTGCTTCAACAGAAAGAAATGGCCTATAGTTAGTGGCAATAATTATATCACCGTGGATGTAGTGGTAAATACAAAGGGACATAAACTAAATCTCCACTTTTTTATGTTTAAAATGTATATGAGTCCGACGTATTAGGAAGACATTTGCAAAGCTGCTTAAGTTTGATACAGCATGCGGATGCTCCAAAGAGCAGCAGCTCAGTCCCAAACCTCCCACCCAAAAATACATGTGCCCTTTGGAGGAGCTGAGTTATAAAAGAGGGTCAAATACACGTGCCCTTTGGAGGAGCTGAGTTATAAAAGAGGGTCAAATACACGTGCCCTTTGGAGGAGCTGAGTTATAAAAGAGGGTCATGAGCGCATGGAGGCTGAGAGAGTGGGTACTGAGGTTCAGCTCCCAATATTGGTAACGGTCATAATAATTACGGGCATCGTAATATCAATGCTAATGGTGGATAATGGATATTATTATTATTATTATTATTATTAATAGAGTAGAAGTAGTGGTAGTATTGCAACAAAGACTAATTATAAGAGACAATTGAGAGCAAAATCCTTGGACACACTCGTCTAGAGGCCCTGACTGAAAAAGTATTTTGTTTTGAGTTGAGGGTGTGGAGCCATCAAAAGGTATCTCCAAGGTACCTCCATCGTTGAGTCCATCCTTACCTCCTCCCTCACTGTCTGGTACGCCACTGCCACATTAACAGACTGCAGCGCATCATCCGCTGTGCTGTGAAGGTGATCAGATGCAACCTGCCATCTCTTCAGGACCTGCACACTGCTGAAGCGGTCTCGTAAAATCATGGCTCACCCCTCCCACCCTGGACACAAACTATTTGAAATGCTCACCCTTGGCAAGAGGCTGAGGTCTGTCAAGACCAAAACCTCTCGTCACAAGAACAGCTTCTTCCCAACGGCCATCGGCCTCATCAACAAGGCGCCCCCACTATCAAGGACTCTACCAACCCCCCCCCCCCCCCCCCAATATCCCCCGTGCACAGCTGAATCCCCCCACTGACATGACCCCCCCCCTCCATATGTCACTTTACAGTAGCAGCAGCTGGACTACACTTGTTACATTAAAGCAATGGTTCCCAACCTTGGGGTCACGACCCTAAGTGGAATTCAAATGGGGTCGCCTGATTTTTACTAGTATTTTTATTATTATTATTATTATTATAATTTTTTACACCACATACAATTTAAAAACTACCGAAGAGAATTAGGGCCACTTGTGTGTCTTTTGTTTGTTTGTTTGTTTGTGTTGTCGAAAATTGAAGTTGTGGCATTGAGGATTTCTCTCCTTTTGCTGAAACCTTGGACAGTGCATCATGTCCCATAACAATTGATAACAGTCTCCCTGTCAGACTGCAGCAGCGCACATACATTCCTCTCCCCCCTCCTCTCTGCCTTTCCTCTTTCCTGCCTTGCAGTATAAAGCGTATGTCAAACTGTCAATCGCCGCTGAATATTTGTTTGTTCTGAGTTTAAGTCAGGATTCTGAGAATAAAGTCAGAATTCTGAAATTAAAGTCAGAATTCTGAGGTTACTGGCAGAATTCTGTGTTGGAGAGGAGTAAGAATTCTCAGATTAAAGTCAGAAATCTGAGAAAAAAGTATGCAGATTTTAATATCAGATCTCTGAAGAAAAAGTCAGAATTCTGAGATAAAAGTCAGCATACTGTTACATGTGACATCACTGATGAGGTCATTGATAATGTCACTAATGATATTACCAATGTTGTTTGTACCGGAATTTGAATGTCTGGGGTCCCTAGATTTTTGTGATGTCAAAGTGGGGTCACAAGCCAAAACAGGTTGGGAACCCCTGCATTAAAGTTTTTCCTACCAGAACTTTTTACTCCATTATATCATTCTCTTAATGATTCTCTTAATCTTAATTACATTGTGCACCGCTTGGACTGTAAATTCCTATTTAATGCCTATTTAACAGTCCTCCTATTCGTGGAAATATTGTATATATTGTATTGTATATTGTATATATTGTATTGTATATATTGTACATATTGTATATATTGGACTGCACTTGCAATTTTTGTGATTTTGTCTTTTATCTCTGAATATTGATATAACCACTATGCTGCATACTTACACTAGACACATTCCTTGTATGTAATCTTTTCATATTGTGGCAATAAAAGTGATTCTGATTCTGATATATAACTATATAATTGGATTACTAAACATCCCTTTGCACTTTACATTAACCATATTGTGATATACATTGGTATCGAAAATGACCCCTGTGATGATCGCGACATTGATTTAAACCGTATCGCCCAGGCCCAATGTACCCTGTTTGTTCTGCTCTCTCTCTTCTCCCCTCCTCCCTCCTGTTCTATCCCCCTCTCTCTCCCTTCTCCCCCCTCTCTCTAATACAGTATACAGTAAGACTGTTCAATCCTGTTTATTGATAGTGCTTAGCTAGACTTAGCTAGATATATTCTCTGTAAAGCTCTTGACTTGACTATTTTATTCTGTGATTTAGATGGATGTAGAAAGTGGGTTGAGGAAAAGTCACAGACCAGCATTAGCATTTTAATTTCTAACTGAGAAAGGCAATCTTGTGAGTTGATTGCCTTTCTCAGTTAGAAATTAAAATGGCAGAGGCACATCTATCTATCTATCTATCTATCTATCTATCTATCTATCTATCTATCTATCTATCTATCTATCTATCTATCTATCTATCTATCTACTGTATCTATCTATCTATCTATCTATCTATCTATCTATCTATCTATCTATCTATCTATCTATCTATCTATATATCGATCTATCTATCTATCTCACAAACATATAGACACAAATCATGCAATACCCTATATGTAGACTACAGTCTACCTGTAGAAAATACTTACATTGACTTCAGCATGTCTCTTGGATCTCCAGGGAGGGGGGGCTGGGGAGTCTATGGGAGCAGAACCTGCAGCAGCAGCAGCTGGGCTCGATGCTACAACTGAGCCTGATGTTTCTGGGTGTGTGGAGGTGGACTGACTTGCCTGGACCTTCTCGGAAGCTCCAGAGCTAACCAGACCACTTTTGGACTGTATCTGTCCATGTCCATTCTCTAGAAACTTCTCCTTCTTCCCCTCTTCCTCGGGACCACTCCTCTTGCCCTTCTCCCCGGAGGCTAGACCCTCCACCAGGAGGCTGAGAGCATCCAGTTGCGCCCTGAGTTGCTGGTTCTCCTCCTGCAGCCTGGCCATCGCCTTGGCCAGGGGTCGGCTAGCTGTGCACACCTCCTCCATCTTCTGCTCCATGCGCTGCTTGAACGCGCTCACATCCACGTGCACCTCGCTCACGGCGGCCTGCAGCGTGGCCTCGAAGCGTACCAGGGCCTCGCTTACCATCGCCTCATGAACACTCTCCACCGAGGGACCTGGAAAGCTCTCTGTCGCTTGATCCATGGCTTTTGCTTTTGCAATGCTCACCACCCACCAAGTTTCAAGAAGATTCAGTTGTGGGGTGATTGGTGTGTAGCTCAGAAACTAAGTCGTGTAGCTCCTTCTTCTTCTACTTCCTTTGCTTGTTCTCTGGTTCACGTCCTCCTTAAGCCGAAATAAAGTTTTGAGTTCTTGGCCAATCACTCTCCTCTTATGTTTATTATAGGTTCCTTTGAAGTTCCTTTCTCTAGGATACCGGTGAGAATATTTCAAAGGAATATCTATGGTGTTCCATGATAGCGTTCTGGTAATGCAGAAGATGTAAATGGTTTTGAGGGGTGGCTGGGGTTGCAGACGGATTCCGGAGCGGTCGACTCATTAAAGTCCCATTAGGCTCCATGCAAGATGTCTCTCCACACACAAGCTCTCTTCTCTCCTCTCATCTGGTGAGAGCGAGAGCTGTTGTTATTTATAAGGCGTGGAAAACACATGCACAATGACATCTCGGGAAATGGGATTATTACGGATTAGCTCATGGGCAGACCGTGAACTTGATGCCTGCAAGAGTTGAGGAATGATCAAACCAACCTTTTGAAGGGTTCCAGTCGAAGTAGTACATGGGGTATTTTGGTCCCCGCTGGGAGTCTGTGCTGTCTTGTTTTAAGTGGATCTACAGTGTGATTCCTTCCCCTTCTGCTTGGTGGAGTGTCGGGTGCTCTATCGTCACCCAAACATGGGAGCAGCAGGGTCACCCTCTGTATTTTGGGGAGTAAAGGGGAGGAGGAAGTGGAATGGGGAGGAGGGGACACCCCTATGTGTGAGCGAGAGTGTGCCACATTGTGGGAGACTTACGTTTACATTCCCTATATTCTATAGACTTGAATGGTTTATTATCTTCCCTCACATTATAACACACGATATCTAACCCAAGTGCTTGAGCATGAGTGCTTTCCCAGTCTCTTCATAGTATACAACTTTACTATTATGATCACAGGAATTATTGTCAAGGCACAGAGACACTGCTGGCACTCCTTACTTTTGGAGACTTGCAATGTTGTTGATATATTGACTTTTTTTATGTCGTTGATTCAGCTAAATGAGAATGTACGTAGCCTAATGCAGAGGTTCTCAAATGTTTTTCAGCCAAGGACCCCTTACAAGATAGAAAATATACCGGGGACCCCCTCATTCTGATTTGTGATTTTGGGCTAAGCTTAATTGTTTCCACGGTAACATGCTTGACTTTTAAATTGATAGGTTTGTTAGATTAGAATGTAATCCATGAACCATTTTAGATTTAAACCATAACATATTTTCGTTGAACTATGAAGCTTTTGCACACACAAAAAAAAGTTTTTATTTTTATTTTCCTGAAAACTTTTCGCGGACCCCCTGGCAAGGTGCCACGGACCCCTGGGGGTCCCCGGACCCCCATTTGAGAACCACTGGCCTAATGTAACATTGGACAAGAGGCGTTCCATGAGCACAAACTATGAACATGCCTTGTTTACATTTAATTCCACTCACTCACTGAAGCAAGCAAGGTTAATTGCTTTTTAATGAGAGCCAACACCGAATTATTAAAGGCCTCCTTGCTTCTTTGATTATAAAGGACTTGGGCGTGCTATATAAACATCATGGAAGTCTCAAAACACATGGTCCTCAGATAAAGCCACACCAGCCATGTAAGGAAGAAACAAGCCGTTTTGACTTCTGTGATTTTGTGACATCACAAAGTAACACTCATATGATTTGCCCACTTGCAGCGCCGTCCCACCAACTGAATGTGGAAGACCAAACCTTGTTGTCTGTAGCATAGTTGTGTAGAATGGAAAAATCAACTGCCCCAAAGATGGATCTATCCCAACAGATCATCTTATCTTATCCAAACAACACATTGTTCCACAGAGGCTGGATTTGAGTGTTGTTTTTGCAGAAGAAGAAGAAGAAGAAGAAGAAGAAGACTAAATTCTTCAGTGCACAATTTTATTTTTATCATCTGTGTGCTGCAAGGCAAGCGTATTTGACTGTGTTCAATTCGGATTACTTTTCTTTCTTTTGGGCATTCTTTAACAGCACCATAAAATAAACCCAAACATTTCGGGATCAAGTTCTTTCAATATTAGTCTGAAATAGGGATGCACAATGATACAGGGACGCACAATGATACTGACACATCATGTCGGCCAATAAAGGCTTTAAAATGAAATATTGGCATCAGCCGAAAACCAACATTTCTGCCGATATGACAGGCCGATAAAATGAGGCTTTAATTATGCCCATATGATTAATGCTTGGTTAAATGTTTTACTTAACCTAAGTTGAAGTAGTTTTCTTATTTTGCCCAGTGAATGTGTACATTTTGGAAAGCATTGTATTTATGTCTGCATCTTCCAGTGGGCGATCACAATAAGAGTAGACATAATAATGTGTTCATTCCACTACAGGAGAGACCTGTTCTCTGAAATTAGTTGGGGGGGAAATGTGCGCATACAATATATCGGTATCAGCATCGGCAATTGGCCAAAAGAGTTTGGAAAATATCGACATATCGGCAAAAAAATCCAATATCATGCATATACCTAGTCTGAAAGATGTTTGGAATCTTATCCCCAGTGCTTCATTCAGAGGTCGAGATATTCAAATCCAACACAAAACATTTTTGTAATCTTTATGTACAGTATTTCAGTAGGTTGGTGTTCAAGTTCCCAGTTCATGCAAACTCAGCTACAATCAGTGTCATGTTACTGCCCTCTACTGTTCTGGGAGATGGCATCACCCTTTTATTCCTGTGTCTGTGTTAGAGAGTTTCATGACCCTGTCAATTAGAGCTGCAACGGACGATTATTTTAATTTTTGATTCATCTGTTAATTATTTTCTCGACAAAACCATTATTATTTCGTCTATAAAATGTCACAAAATGGTGAAAAATGTCACTTTCCCCCCAAAACCCAAGATGACATCTTGAAATGTCTTCTTTAAAATTGTCTGCCGATTGACTAATCTGCAGCTCTACTGGCAATATGTCATTTATCCTGATTTGAAATGACAGAGTGAGTGAAGAAGACCATCCTTTCAGACAGACGTATAGGGGAAAAGAAAATGTACAGACAACACAGATGACAAGACAAATTAAACGGTGGCACATTCAAAACGACTATCAAATCAAATTTATTTATCTTGAAGGGGTGCTCTGAATTCACAAGTTGCAACTACAGTACATAATTCTTCTTAAATTAATGCGTATAGGTTATTTCATAAAACAGCCCAGTCTCTTTCAGATAGGAAATTTCCTCGAAAAGAAAAGAAAAAAACAATAACAAAACACACTCACGCTACCAAAAAAAAGGAGAAATGTATATATGTATATATCAAATCCGATATATAAATATATATGTATGAAAAATTAGAACGCTATCAAAAATAATGGGGGGCAGGGAGTGTTAAAGGTTGTGAAGATGCTGCATTTAAGTTAATTACACACCCAAGAGGGAACAGTAATATGGGTGAAGATTAAAATGCAAATGAGCACAGAAAACTTTAACATTCACCAAACCGCCAGAGACGACTTATCCAAAACAACAGAAGCACAGCAAAGAAATTCAGGACTACAGCATATCTATACATTGAGGAGTCAATCCCCCCGCCCCACACACACACAAAAAAGAATCTGCATTTAGAAAGTAAAAATTACATAAATCACTCAGTATTTTGAAAATATAGATGATATACAATATATAAAATATTAATTCTTGCTAAGCAAGGCCTTAATATTGCTAAAAATGTCAACAATATCACATGACGAGTTTCATTTTCGTGCTAGCGGTCAATTTATAGGAATTTTTCAAATAGTCTATCTCATTTTGAATCACAACTAGTTAAAAATAATAATAATAACATTAAAGTATGAACCTTTTTTTTTTACAAAGAACGGTGAGGGGCTTTTGAACAATAGAGCTGTATACTACTGCTGACAAAACATAAATGGCTAAAAACCGATGCCTCCTTGAGGATATGATGATGTTCTAGAATTTGGGGAAAGAATAAGAAAAGAAAAGAAAGTGAAATTTCACCAAACATAAATACAGCCACAACTTGTAAACACTGCCTGCCAACTCTGTTTTTTTCTCTATGAGTTTTGTGGATATCACAAATAGATTTTTCACAAGGCACTGGAGACCAAATTGGGTTCACTGTCCAGCGTTCAAAATCAATCTGGGCAACACCATTTTTGAGTTTCAAATTTATGATAACCCAAAATGTGGACAACAAAGTGTTTCCATGACAGATATTTTGTTGGGTTTCACCAGCCTGTGCTGCTGTGGTCAAGTCATATTGGAAGAAATTAAAGAGTGGGATGTTTAACTTTATGGAAAGGCTCAAAAATTATCTTTTTTTAAATCAACCATAAACAACCTGCAGCAGACATTGCTTACTTCTTGTAAGTAGAGTTGACTGCATTGGTGTGATTAGGGACTGATAATATAGATGATTACACATTTGACAATTTGTGACACCAGATGAGTTAAATCAGACAAGACTTGAACACAGCATTCACACAGAATTTTAAACCCTCTTCTGGCTCAAAAATCTAGATTCAGCCTTGACCAAAATCCACTTTGCAGCAAGTCCCCACCTCACCCCACCCTCCCGAACTCAAACCCTACAGTCCCCAGACAGGAGGGACCAGCCCTGAATGGATATGTGAGAAAGCAAAGCAGCAAAAATACTGAAAAAGGTGATAAAGGGGGGGAAGTGACCCCAAACCCCCATTATCATCCCCCTTCACATCTCAACAATCCTGAGCACAGTGACTCCAAACATGCCTATTGACTCCGTTTGACATTTTGGTTTGTCACTCTTTATCACTTTGGATGTCAAATGAAACAGGCTAAAGTTGAGTTGCAGTCCTCTAGAAGTCATTGAGAAAAGGAATACACCGTTTTGGGAAATAACATTGCAGCCTTCCATCGCTCAACATATTGTATGCTCAAGTGTTAGCATGGAGCTTACCATCAGTCAACATAGCATGCTAATGTGTTAGCATGGAGACTACTATCACTCAAGATATCATGCTAATTTGTTAGCATTGGGGCCTACCATCACTGAACATAGTGCATGCTAAAGTGTTAGCATGGAGACTATCACACAACATAGTGTATGCTCAGTGGCATGCCGTCCATTAGGCGAACTAGGCAAATGCTAGGGGCGCTTGAGCCGTTAGGGGCGCCAGAGAGGGTTAAAAAAAAAAAAATTTTTTTTTTTTTTTTTTACAAATACTTTTTCATGATAATAGGCCTACTATTATTTTGCAATAGTAGACAAAAAATAAGCACAACAACGTCTTAAGTCTTTAAATAATAGTGAAATCATTTTTCTAATTCTGGCTTTCTGGCTGCCTGGGCTGCAGCACTTTCACCATGGTCCCTAATCCATACCACCCCACCCCCTGCGCGGCCGTGCCCCCTTCTACCTGCTCGGAGCTTTTTCCCAGAGTGGGGGAAGGGCGATTCTGAGCCTGCACTGCAGGCAGCAGTTTTAGCGGTGACATCAGAAGCGTCATGCCCATTGTAACTTGACGTTTATTTATGTTTGTAGTTAAAACAAAAACATAATTACTGTATAGGCTACATACAGTACAACACAAAAGGCTGTTATTAAACAGCCTTTTGTGGGGGGGGGCACCAGCAAAAATCTTGCATAGGGCACCAACTTGGTCAGGCACGCCACTGTGTATGCTTAAGTGTTAGCATGGAGACTGTCACTCAGCATAGCATATGCTAATGTGTTAGCATGGAGACTACTATCACTGAACATATTATGCTAATGTGTTAGCATTGGGGCCTCCTACATTGAACATAGAGCATGCTAAAGTGTTAGCATAGAGTACCAGAGCTACCAAGACAACAGTGATGTGATGTTCTCATCGCGTAACAAGTTTAAGTTGACCAATGGGACAATCCTCCAAAACCTGGTGTATTTCTTTAACTACTATTGTGTTTCAATACACACTATATTTTGTAACTGTTCATACATCTCAAAATACTATTAGTTTACCAGTCTTTAACTTCATAGTCATTATGTCATTTCATAACCCAAGCGGAGTCAGAACATGAACTAAAGGGTCACTGCCTTCACACATACAGTAGACTGAAATGTATGGAGAAAGCGTGCGTGTTGGTGGGGATTCAACTGACAACACCATGCAGGCTGGTTGGTGAGGCATGCATTATGTCGTCCATCACCTCGAAAGAAACGTCCATCAAAAACCCAACAAGTTGATCGCTCCCTGGGGTCCAAGGGAAGAGGATATGTTTTGAGATGAAAACTGGGTCACTTCGCTACAAACACCAATGATCTACAGCAGTGGCTCTCAATATGGGGTCCGGGGACCACCAGTGGTCCTTGAGGGCATTCCAGGGGGTCCCCAGCAAATTGATGAATCGTTAAACTAAATTATTTTATTTACAAGAACAATTAAAGAATATAGGAGACTGACTATTTTGATCATAGTTATCTCTCTCCCTACAATACAGATAGCCATGGATTTCTGGACAAAATCATATTTCATTATAATTAGTCTGAGGGACAAAAATGCATCAAATTGAGGTCTGTGGTCCTAATGTGGACTAAATTAGGGATACATTATTGATATGAAAATGGTTGAGAACCACTGATTTACAGCATGCTATGTGTGAGTCTAAGATACAGAAAATCACTTGGATTTATTTTCATGTTATACAGTTACCACGCTTACCTAAAGTACCTGACAATCTTTGGTCTACCAACCCCTTACAAGTTGCAATATCACAAGCCATGTCAGAAAGCAGAGCGGAAGGAAAAAACAAAGAGGAAAACAAACCAAAAAAGCTTTTCAAAACACCATATGCAGGCGGAGAAAACGCCATCATTCCAGGTGTCATCATGTTTTTTCATTATATCTCAGTTTCATTATCTTAGAATAAACCTCTAAATTATACAGACATATGTGAACATCTTCACCAAACCCTGAGCGAAGAGAGGATGCCTCCTGCGAGGCTGAACTTAAGACTTTCTCGATGAATGATTCCTTCAATAATATCTCTTCAGTGAGAACGAATAATTGTTCGGATATGTGTACTCTGCATGATGTTTCATAACACTTACTGTGGGATTCTAAGCCTCAGGATTGGATGTTGATCCAGACGACTAGCAATGGAGGTAGAAGAGCTCCTACTTCCTTAGCCCAACCTCACAAGCGTGTCTGGAAATCAGTACAAATAATGGAAAATGCTATTGCCAGTGTCACCACCAAAATATTTATTAATACCACCCAGGTCAGTGCAGCAAACTCTAGGCTAACTTAGGGTCAGACCGATACATCAGTTTGCCGATATTAAAGCCAGTCAACATCGTCCACCACCAATATGAAAGAGCTTCATCCTGCTTTGCCACAAGCGATTGGATGGCTGGGGGAGGGAATGTTTTGGAGTACAGAAATGATAACAAAGCTTTTCTTACAGTGTCACCACTTGGCTCAAAAATCAACATCATTGCGGGCCGTAAGCCTGACGTTCATTGTGGGCAAAACAAGATGCACGGACTAGAACACATGAATAGAAATAGACAAATAGGTTTCAATAAATAAAACACACCCTTACAAATGTATACTTTTTGTTTTCATAATTACCAGGAGGATAAAATCAAATGCATTTATAAGGATGAACTGCTTAACGTAAGCTGTTGCAATTGAAATAACATAATTGAGCAGAAGCATTTGATAACTAAATCTAGGGAAACAAAGGTGTAGAAATTAAAGTGCGAAATAGTTCTTTAGCATTTTTATAACACCACTGTCAGAATTTCAATGTCATAATCCAGAAGCTATGAAAATCACGAGAATTAGTCTGGAGCGTCTCCATGGTAACTGTCTGTCAAAACGGCCCGTCAAATAGAGGAGGCTCGGCTAAAGGGGGATACATTGATCATACACTACTTTTTTGTATGAGTTCAAAAATCCCAAAAAACTAGTATCTAAAGACAGTGATTCTAGGGAAATGAAGGGACATTTCTGCTCATAAAGATATTTTGATTCAACAATTCAAAACACACATCAGTTGCCGCGGGGGCCTTCCTATTGCCATAAAGCTGCTAACCCACCTCAACAAAATTTACTATTACGGGTTTCATTGGAGTTTAATTATTAACCCATTAAATACCTTTTGCCATGGAAAATGGTAAGATTGAAAGATATTGAATCTCAGCACTAAATACTGGCTATTAATCAGCACCCATCTATCTGTATCAGCCTTCAACAACCCATATCGGTCTAACCCTAACCCTAAGCATGAAAACAAACCCATATGTCTATTCTTGCATTACAATGCTGACAGAGGCATTGTGTTTTAGCGGGCAGGGGGAAGTGAGGTCATGGCTGAGGACTTAAGAGGCCATTTACACCTGGCATTAACATGTGTTTTCTGCCATCAGATCAGATTGCAATCTGATGGCAGAAATGGGCATCCTCTCAACCCGCATGAAGTTGCTGTATCCAGATTGAGGACACATTGCATTTACACTTGTGTTCAATGTGTACACAATGCATCCCTGACCACCTCCGGAGGTGGTTTGGCCAATCAGATTGCAATCCTTCTTCAATGCGTTTTGGGGGTGTTTACACCTGTACTTTCAAGGGATAAAGCACAATCTGATTGCAATCTGATGACAGAAAACACATGTTAATGCCAGGTGTAAATGGCCTCTTAGATACTATGTGGAGCCTCAAGGCAGCAGACTCCTAAGCAACATGCACAACGTCATTAGGAAAAGGCCCTGCTAATCCCAGCCTTTTAATTGCTGAGTGGACGAGCAGATTATGGCAACGACAGATGGCAGCAGAGAGGGAGGGAGGGAGGGATGGCTCTGCCCAGCAAACTGCCTATGCAACCTCCTATCACTGCAGTCCACATCAGCCAAGCGGCACAATTGGCAAGGAGAGCTTTTCCGCTAAGAGACAGAGGAGGGGGCAGAGGTGATAGGCGGATGGAGAGGGAGAGAGAGAGGGATGGGAGGAAAGAGGAGAGGAAGCTGGAGGGGACCAAACATTTGAGATGAGAAATGGGTCACTTAGAAATGAGAGGTGTGAGCTGCAGCAGTGCTGTGAAGGTGCAAGTCTGACAAACCAAAAATGTCAGACTAAAGTGCCTGACAAGCTATGGGCTAGGGTCAATTAAAAATCCATACATTTATGACAGAAGGGAGACGGATGAATGGAGATTCATTCAAAGCAGCAGGAAAGACAGGCTGGCATGTAGTGGATGGTCAAACTCACCTAAATTCACCCTTTTTTCTAATTTGTCACTAAAAGTTTGAGTTTATCACCTTTTTAGGCTGAAGTAAATCTTGGGGTATTAGGTCTCTTTTAAGCGATAAAAGATCAAATCAAACCCAAAGCAAAAGAGGCAATAATCACCATGACTATTAAACATAACCAGATATGTTAATGATCTAATGAATGCATTAATTAGAAATATTTCTATGTCAAGATACTTGTCTTTACACAACACATAGGCCGTATTAATATGAACTCTATCTATTGTAGTTTCAAGAAAATCAGTTTCCTCAATATGCAAATTTATGCAGCAAGGTGCTCTAAAATGAATCTACAGAGGTCATCGACTCTGTAGGGCGAACCTGTAGTCTAAGTATGAATCGCTAACACTTTAGATTAGGGAACACAGATTCACCATTAACTAGTTCCTTATTAGCATGCATATTAGCTGTTTTATTAGCATGTATTAATGCCTTATTCTGCATGACCATATTCTACAACTTCTACGACATTAACTAAGCGTTTCCCCTCAATAACCTCCTAATTACTGCTTTTTAAGCAAGGAAGTTGTACATTAATTAAGATCTTAATAATAATAATAATAATAATAATAATAATAATAATGCTTTAATTTAATTGTACCTTATAGAGCTAGCTAAGTTGACGCCATGTTTGTTGAATATCTATGCTGAGAACAGTGGGAGGAGCGCCATGCAGAATAAGGCATTAATAAGTGCTTTATAATGACTAATAGAATAGAATAGAATAGAACTTTAATAACACTTAATAAAACAACTGATGACTAATATGCATGCTAATAAGCAACTAGTTAATGGTGAATATGTGTGTCTTAATATAAAGTGTTACCAAAGTTTCCGTCATGACTTCGGGACATATCAATTGATTTGTGTTTCTCATGCTAGCTGTTTTGCCTTGTGATGACTGCAGGTCACCCGAGTGTTTTATTTACCACTACACCCCCTGGAGACGAGCGAGCGGAAGAGCACGGGGTTGTGAGAAAGACAGTGGAAAAGAGTGCGATCGCTCGGGCTGAAAGAGAAAGCAACAACAAAGAGCCTGGGATGTTTCCAGTAACAGTGGCGTGGTTTCACCAGGGACAAAAGAGGCTGAAACTGTTTCCACAAAGCCGAGCTTGCTACGCTGCACGGCCTGCCCCGTCCTACGCTGCATGGCCTGCCACCGTCCTATGCTGCATGGCCTGCCACCGTCCTACGCTGCATGGCCTGCCCCGTCCGGCTAGCCAGCTCTGTTCTGTTCTGTTCTGTTCTGGGCCCCAGGCCAAACCAGACAAACAAGCCCTGTCATTCAGCTGGGCTTGGCTCTCCTTACGCTTGCTCCCTCGTCCTCACTCTGTCGCGTCGCAAAAAAAAAAGGCCATCTGTCACTGTCGACCAACGAAACACTCATCTCTCTCTCTTCAGACCACGACCACAGAAGGCCGTTGTTCCCACCGAGTGGCAGATACCAATGGAGAAAAATTAAACAGCGAGGTGGCCACTCTGGCCCACAGTCACACTGCAGAAGCCATTGTACAACATCAGCACACTCGCCTTGAAACAAGTCCTGATGCTGCATTCCAGAGATCTGGGAAATTCTGACATTCTGACGTCCTTTCAGGTCAAAATTCGAAATTCTGACATTCTGACGTCCTTTCAGGTCAAAATTCCAAGTCGAAGAACTGGGGCAACATTTTTCAAACAAGATGAAGATATCTGACACTGTAAATGCTACAGAGAACAAGAGAGTAGTAAACATGTTGTTCCTCACCAGTGATGTAATGCACTCTTGTGTCAGTCCCATTCATTGTCAATTTTGCCCCCTATGCAGCACAAAGCCAACATTACAGTGTGACTAACGAACAAACCGATGGACAGAGACCGATCCATAGTACGTCTTTGGTGGGGGACAATTACTTTTAAAATGTTGATAACCCTCAAAATACACTTATCGTTTAATTGCTGGGATCGCATGACCTTAAATCAGTCAAACCGCCTGTGTGGTGAATGGTTAAACAGAGAAATTTGAAATGACAACTTACACTTACAGTTGATAATGCTAACTAGCTAGCTAACACTACCAAATAGCATTGCCATAACATTAGCTGTTGCATGGGGGACAGGATTTTACATTGGACAAAGGAAATCTCACGAATTTCCATTTTTATCTAGTGGGTTTTCCGAGTGGGACCACCAGAACGTCAATGACCAGAACACACCGAGGCTGTAATTCCGATCCTACCAGCCGGGTATTTCCAACTTTCTACATTGACTGGAATGCAACATTCATCCTTGAAATGCAGTTCCCATGAATATTATCCTCTGCAAACAAAGTATAGAAAATGAACGAAGGGGTCCCCATGTAATTGAAAGGGTTACTACAAAGCCGCTCTACATGCAACATAAAACACCAAGGCGTGGACCAATTTGACATCGTTTGACATCAGTGCGGTAAAGGTACAACAGGACCTCTTTGCATAGTTCACATTTGCAGGGCATAGAGTACAGCCCAGTAACGCATACTGATCCGTTTACTATAAAGCTTGTATTACCAAAAACATCGTAAGCCCATTCTCCGTGTAGTTAAATAGATGAACTCTCGTATACCATTCTACCACTAAACCTGTGTTCTTATTCTTTTTAAATAAAATCTAAGATCGATCCTTTGATTTCAAGATTGAATATACTTAAGATCAAATGTTTAGCATAATGTGTGACATACATATTCTCACAAATGTGCCTCTAAAGTCCAAAACACACTGGCGGCACAGCACCACATCTGACACTCCTAGCATGCATAGGAAGCGTTGCACTGCAGCGCCTGTTGCATGAAGTGTTACGGGGGGGCGGGGGCGCGAGCCTTCTGTTGCCGGTGTGGGGCTTGTACATAGAAAATAATGGGGTCGGCTGTTTTTACGTGCGCTGTATGGCGCCAGTGTGCTTTGGACTTAAGATATTGTTTTTTAATCCAATTGTGAATCCGAACTAAATTTGCTTTACATGAAAGAAAATAAGAAAAAAAAAGATAATAATAATAATCAAGTCTATTTTACATGGCTTGGGCAGAGTTTTGAGTGCTAATAGTATCTACTTTTTTTTGTCATAAAACTATAATTTATTATTATTTATTCTCTAAAAATGATTATGTACAGCCGAGTGTGTAGTGTTCCATGCTAGTGCACTAACACCAGATACGCCAGTCCTTTTGGCCATAAAAGCAAACACTATGGGGCCTCAGGGAAAAACCAAACAACTGGATTAGCATTACTTCTCTTATGCATTATATAGGTCATTTTATTAGGAATAATACTGTACCTCCGTCTACATCCTACTTTTGTATTTATTTAAATCCTCTGTATGTTTGCATAAGATTGCACTGCTCACCTTATTGCTCTGACCGTTGCCCTGAGATGTACCAGGCACCATGTGACCTTAAAGGGAGACCCCCCACCAGCCCTCTCTGGTTTGATGGGCAGATTTGACCTATTACAGTAGAACACAATACCCCCCCCCCCAATACATCAATTAATACCCCCCCCCCCCCCATACATCAATTAAATCTGACCACAAATTACCCTAAAAGACTTTGTGTTGCTCCCTGCTGCCCTCCAACAGCTGTCTGTCACCATGGCAACATCTTCATGGGTGTTGCAGTGCTAGAGTTTAGTTCAAACAAAGATTGAGTATTTACAAGGTGATTCATTCATTCATTCAAAATAAAAAAATAAATAAAATAAAAATGTATACCTTCTGAGCTGTAAAAGTGGGTATGAACCCTCACACACTTGTATTGTATGGACTATAGAGTTGTTTCTCAAAAAGTGATCATAATGAAAAGTATATTGAAGTATATTCAAATAAACTTTTGTTGTTTTTTACGTAAGATATCTTGCAACAGGGGGGCAATATCTTGTCAACGTTTCCATTAACATCCACACATAAAGAGCAGATTCGGGTCTGTAGTGTGTAATGTCCCCCCCCCCCACTGTGGATTGCAATTTACCCGGAAATTGAGGCAGAGTGAGAGCTCTCCATTTTATCCTTCTCTCTGGTCTGAATGAGCTTGTCACAGCCTTAGGCTGCTTTCATGTCCTATGGGAATAACTGTAGGATCAACTTGATACTTAAAAGCAATGGCTTGAAAGTGTTCATGTGTTCAAATTAATTTGCATGCCATGATTTAGGTTTTGGGTAGACTTTGGTTTACGCCTGCTCAGCTTTCTCTCACTTAATACACATGCACTCGCTCAATGGGTGATACATTAAAATTCATGTTTTACAACA
The DNA here is from genome assembly GCF_964638095.1 of Poromitra crassiceps. NCBI lineage: Eukaryota > Metazoa > Chordata > Actinopteri > Beryciformes > Melamphaidae > Poromitra > Poromitra crassiceps. The sequence goes on along the minus strand of NC_139623.1, from coordinate 82,186,210 downwards.
AACCAAAGTCATATCAACCACAAACCAAATGTATGTGATGAAAATAAAAGTCCTATCTACCATCTTTCCCATGGGACATGAATGCTAGCCTGGTAAACCAGCCGGTCACGTGAACTCGCATTTCATTTCGTTCTTCGTTACCGTCTGGCCTGAAGCTTTCACGCAGTGTATCGCAGTGGGCGGAAGTTGGGCAGGTGTACTTGCCTTGACAGACAACTCCTTCAGCCAATCAGCGTTGGATCCGTTGCATACTTCTGTACTTGTTTAATTGTTGTTATTGAGTCTATTTCTGCAATAACTGCACTTTATGGCTGTTTAAACTCGACAAACGTTGACATTACTTCTCAAGGCGGACAGGCAAGGAGGCAGCATTATTGTTTTGCTAGTGGGGTTCCTGATTGGCCGGTTACGATGTCAACTACGAGGCGGGTCACTGATTGGCTGGTACGCTTTGCAGTTTCTGCAAAAGCCCTCCCAGGGCTTGAGGCCAGATGGAAACGAAGAAGGAAATGAAATGTGAGTTCACGTGACTGGCTGGTTTACCAGGCTACATGAATGCAGCATTAGGCCAAGAATGTATACTACTACACATGCAACACTACGCCCCCCCTCCCCTTTGTGGGGGGAAGCTGATCTCTCTTCAATAGAGATGCACGATGATATCGGCACGTCATCGGTATCGGCCGATAAATGCTTTAAAATGAAATATCGGCATGATCGGACCGAAACAAACATTTCTGCCGATATGACAGGCCGATAAAATGATGCTTTAATTATGCCCAAAAATGGCATGTTTTACATAACCTAAGTTGAAGAAGTTTTCTTATTTTGCCCGGTGAATGTGTAGTTTCCCGCCGGGCAACAGGGTGGTACAACGAGGAGCCCGGGATTGCTATGCACATTTGCAAACTGATGCCATGCCCGATCTCCCAAAAATTGTAAAATAGCAAAGTTTTTGGACCAACGTTGCGATGTTACAATTTCGGCTCCGAAATTATAAAATGGTAACGTACGTTTATACAGGGGTGGGCATGGTTTCCGGAGATTTTCGGTTTTCTAACCTCTCCCAGACCCTAACTCTAAACCTAAACCTCTCCCCAGACTCTAAACCTAACCTCTCCCCAGACCTTAACCCTACACCTAAAATCTCCGGAAACCACGTTGTAAAATGGTAACATACGTTCATACAGGGGTGGGCCCTGTATGAACGTATGTTACCATTTCACAATTTTGGAGCCGAAATTGTAACATAGCAACGTTGGTACAAAACGTTGCTATTTTACAATTGTCTGTGAGACTGTGTTGGATATGCCATATACAGTAGGAAACCACAAATAAAGTGAACAAGGGCGGAGAGTCACAATCTATCACATTAATTGGATTTTATGCATCTAGCCTGGAGCAAAAATATGTTTTTAGCTCTCAAATGTGGATGAGGTGACTCCTAATAGTTGTAAACACCCCTCTCAATGCTAATACTGCCAGATCTAGCCATTCTGGATTTTCACATCGCACCCACCACTGACTTTTCTACCCCCTTTTTTCTCCAAGATAAGTGAATGGATAGGATGGGTGCATCACTTCAAAACATAATTATTCCAGGCTTGTAAAACTAAACCACAAAAAGGAAAATAATAAAAAGAAAGAAATAAAACCTGTAAAAACAGCCACTCATGCACATTGTAACAGAGCTTCCAACTCAGCAGAGGCTGTAAACAGAGGGTAGGTGGAAGAGAGAAGAAAACGTCCCGCAGTTTGAGCTTTTACTCCACATTTCATATTCTCAGCGGAGTGAAGGTGACCCCTGTTCAGAACGGCGGGCAGACAGATAAAGTGAAGCACTCCAACAAGATCCAGTCCAGATCCACTAAATCCAAAGAAAACACCCAAATCATCAAGCCTCATCGCTAGCATTGGATTGTATAAGAGGGTCCACTCGGGGCAGCAGATTTGCAGCAAAAAAAAAGGATAATGTGCTGAAAATGCTGGGGAGTGGTGGAACAGGAGCAGGCAGTCCTGGTTGTACTACAGTAGTAACAATAGTAACAGTAGCAATACGGGGTCAGAAACGTGGTAAGTAAAAGTAGTGCCTTTGCAGAAGTAGTAGCATTAGTAGTCGAGTGTGTTGACTCGAGCCAGCAATTGTAATCCACTGACTGGAAATCACTCGCCCTTGGCATTGTCCATGACAGTAGGAGATGCAGGAGACGTTGTTGTGTCCTCCCTACATCGGCTGCGTTGGTATAGGCGGAAGCCCTTGCGGCAGAGCAGGACGAACCAGTAGACCTGTGGAGCGAGGATGCACATGCTGCCCAGGTTGGTGGACAGCGGCAGGTGGAAGGGCACGCTGTACAGCGGGACGCCGTAGTGGCGGCCGTACACCCAGTACATGTAGGGGAAGAGGGCGATGCGGCACATGAAAAAGGTCAGCAGCACCATGCCGCCGTTGGCCTTGTGCAGCCACGAGTCCTGGAGGCTGAGCTGGTAGAGGAGACAAGACAAGACAGAGAGGGAGGGATGGAGGGAGGATGTGTGGATGGAAGACGGTAACAAATTAGGGCATTTTATAAATGGGTGCTTTATAAGTTCTAAGAATTGGTTTATTGACCGTCACAATAGTAGGTGTTTTTGGACCGGAGGGACTTTTTCATAGTGTCTAACAGTTGGAAGAACTCCCCCCCTTTTTATTGTGTCTGCACTGCAGGAACTGGGAATGATCGTAGTTCTTAGAACGCCATTTTGAGGGACTTTTTAGCCCCTACTTCAGGGTAGGTAGTCTCCAGCCATAAGTATCATCGCTAACGTTAACTTGCTTTTTTTTTTGCAAGCTAATATTAGCTAGCTAGTGAACTCTCACTTGCTTTGCTGTGAAGCTATGCTAACCGCTGGCTGGCTTACTCAGTTCAGCATTCCTGTTGACGGTTTGAATGCAGACAGAAAGAAAGCTCTTGAAAGTATGTAGTTCTCAGGGAAGCGCCCCAGTGGGCAGTTCTCTCAGGTCCCCAGAACTGTTTGGTCCAAAAGCACCTATTGTCTACCCCGGTGGTTTCCAAGGAGAGATCTGAAGACCCGCAGAGGTCCTTGAATGGCATTCTGAAGCTCCCCAGCTATAAATATAAACATAACATACATATAGATTTCTGCCAATATTCATTTAATATTGTTCTCAATTATAATGCTAAGAACTGTAAATCATATTGTTGGTAAAACTGCATCACATTGCTTATTATTGCAATGGTTCGCCATCTGAAGTCCAGGGACCACCAGGTCTCCTTGAGGGGATTCCAGTTTACTATTATTATTCACTATTATTTCGCTCACTAGAGAATGTCTGTAGGTGATGGCTTTGAAAGTAGGTTTTACTCTCTCGGTTGTCGTTAACCTCTCCACCCAGAGTAAAGATAGTTGCATATTGTAATTCTGAGTCTGCACCAAGTGATATCTAGCAACACAACTCTTGTGGAATAGGTGCCTGTGGTTTAATACATATCTTTTTGCAGGTCCTTGATGTGAGAAGGTGTTTGAGCCCTCGGTCTAAATAACGAGCAATGTTTCCAAATCAACAGCGGTGTTAAGAGCAGTAACACATTTCTCAGCTCCACCACTCTAGTGAACTGTGTTAGTGCTGACCTAGTCCAAAGGAGGGCAGTGTGATTGAAGACAGGGAAGAGCACTGGAGCTTTGGTTTGCTCTTTTTCCCTTGCCGAAGCCAGATGTCAGCAAAGAGCTTGAAGCCCACAGGCAGTCCACTGCTTTTACTGGTCTACATACACTGTTTCTTCTCAAAGTGTACAGTAGGTCGGGACGCTTATGGGTGGGGGCTGTGAAGGGATTAACTGCAGGGGGGTGGTTGAGGAATAGGGAGAGGGAATATGGCCATAGCTTTTCAGCCAGTTGATGTATTTTTGAGTCTCGCAACTTAATTATTAATGCTGCTACAGTGACAAGCTGCATCCCAAATGCAAAGGGAGATACAAAGGTTTCTGAGGATGAAAGGCATGGCATACTACCTGAGCAGGAAATTAATGTGTATATTCAAAATACACTTGACAAACATCAAAAAGTTGTTTTTAACCAGGAAAAACTATTATTTCAAGCCCTAACTCACCTTCTCATACTATTTAGAGGGAAAGGGCACTAACGATCACACATGATTAGGCATAATAATAATAATTCATTCATAATAATCAGAATTTTGTTTTATTTTTTGTATTCTTCCTTTATTTAACCAGGGTAATCATGAGATGTAGGCATGCCTCATTGCAGTGTGGATGAAGACATTTTTAACACAGTCACTCGTCATGATAGCAATTTTATACATCCTCAAAAGCTATTATCAGGCTTTGAGGGAAACCAACCCTGTAAAACAAGAATCCTGAACCATGAAATATATATATTTTTTAAATTTAACATCAGTAGGTAAGATTTCAGGGTAACACATTTCTTGTTGTCACTAACATGAGTTATTTTTTTAATGCCTTTTTGTCTATGTGCATGCATGTGTCCATGTGCTCTCTCACCTGAATAAGTATCTTCCCTAGGGAGACGAAGGGTGTGCTGAGCTCTGTTAGAAACAAGCAGCCGATGAAGAAGTCCCCCTGCTCCTTTCTGTGGAACTGAGACACAGACAGCGAGAAAACACACATGAGCTCTGTTAGAAACAAGCAGCCAATGAAGAAGTCCCCCTGTGAGAACACACATGGAATGAGCAAATAAACAAAAAGCATGGGAAAAAATACAGCTGACATTCAAGGGCAAACCCCAGTAGTTCCAGGTAAATGTGCAAAGACCTGGGACTAGATTCGAATTTGACAGTTGTTTGTTTTTGACAACCCAATCTCCAAAAAAAATTTTAAATAGCAAAGTTTTTGGACCAACTATGTAACTATGTTACAATTTCTGCTCCGAAATTGTAAAATGGTAACATATGTTTATACAGGGGTGGGCGTATTTTCCGGAGATTTTCCATTTTCGAACCCCTCCCATACCCTAACTCTAAACCTAAAATCTCAGAACGTTACCATTTTACAATTTTGGAGCCGAAATTGTAACATAACAACGTTTGTCCAAAACGTTGCTATTTTACAATTGTCTGTGAGACTGTGTTGGTTTTTGAAGGCCAATACTGATACTGATATTTCGGCATTGAAGCTGATGAATAGCCAATATTTTGTGCAGATAGTAAGTTATTATCTTGAAATTTGACCATGCAAAAAAACATATTCCTTATTTCCGTCAGGGTGGGAAAGGCACCCGAATTTAGATCATCATCATGGGACGTTGAAACCATGGGCGTCACATCTACAGTATTACTGTGTACTTTTTAAAATGATTAGTTTAGACCTCCCTACTTTTACCAAAACTGCATTTCCCCAGTGGCCTCAGTGCAGGCATCACCAGCAGATGTTGAGAGACAAAATGTCACAGCAGCACTCAATGCTGCCAGCTCAGAGAGTTGAACCTAGGGGTGCACCGATCGATCTGCACGCAATCTGTATCGGCCGATTTGGACCTCAAATATGTGATCTGCTGTTTCCGATATTCCTTTAATGTTGCCGATCGCATAGCCGATCATGCTGCACGTGAGAAACATGAGGCAGCCCATTTTCATGTCTTCAATGTCTATCGTTTAACTTTCATATTGTGCTCTAACGTTTATATCATTGTGTTGCAAAGCACACGCTTTGCTTTCATCAGTGTACTCACCTCCATGCACACACCGCACCAGACTGTCAACACACCTCTTGCCTCTTTGAATCACACAAATCAGCTGGTGATTAGAGCAGACTCCGCAGAGAGAAGTTACCTCCAGCCCTCCCGCCTACCGAGGCATTTGCATGCTGTTAAATCCGTGTGTATTAAAGTCCCAGATTAACGTGGTAGTCGGGGTAGTGCACGCGCACACACAGACAATTTCCACGCAAGCATTGATGTTCCCGCGGGCACTTTGAAGGAAGCGAAAGTGTGCTGCTATGTGGATGTGCGCTCCATTCAGACGGATGCGCTAATTAATGCCACTACTCAGATGGAGTTTAGCTCGTGTGTAGCTTGTGATTCTGTTGTTTCTCCCGTCATGTAACCCTGTCACCATTATGTAGATCGCACTCATAGTGCTGCTAATTATAACACTGTAACTCGGCCTCGATGGGCGGGTCGTTTTGATGTTCGTTCGATGCGGATCCCAATGTATGACGGTTATTGTGCATAACCCCGGTTCTATGAGTGGGAGCTCTTTGGCTTTAGTCATGGTTCAAGACTGGTGTTTAAGAGTAACTGACTTACAGTTTACCTAATTATCATTTATATATTATTAGTTGTTAATTATCACTATAATTGGCCTATATAACAGCAAGCTTGGTTACTGACCTGTTTGTATATTTTATTGCCTCCTTTTTCCAGACCACACACAATCCTACTATTCCTGTCATAATGCTGTAAAAAGCCTATACTGCTGTACTGTACTGAAGAGAACTGACAACTAAACGGTTGAACTCCCATCTGTCTCATGTTGGCAGTTTCCTTTAGCCTACAAAATATAAAATAAATATATATATATATATATCGGTGATCGGTAATCGGTAATCGGTGATCGGTCGATGATCGGTTGGGCAGATATTTCTCATAGGTGATCGGCAATCGGTGATCGGTGGCAAAAAACGTGATCGGTGCACCCCTAGTTGAACCCTTTATTAAACAAAATAAATAAATGGTCCAATATAACGGTTGGCGCCAAGGAGCTGAACGTTACACCTCGACAACGAGAGAACCCCTATTTAGTGGCACTGTGTCAGAAAAAACAGCGTGACACTGACTTAACGTGAGAGAGGAAGATGAGATGCTGCGACTGACCCAGCTATCATAAATGTGCCTTTTGTTTTTGGAAAGCGTGAACGTAACCACGCACTCAACATTTCACATTCATTTGATTTGAATAAAAAAATGCATAGACAAGTTATATTCTTGTTTTCTGACTGGAGGATCAGACCGTGTGCGAGCGCAGTGACCAGCTGGCTGTAGAGGACACTGCTCCTGGCACCGGCGTGTATGTGTGATTTGCCTGCTAAAAGACTGTCATGTATGTACTTGTACTTGAGAGACTCATTCACACCATGTCAGCCTACTTGTACTGTAGATGCTTTTTGGACAAAACAATCGCTACAGCAACAAGATGCTATTTAGTTGGGGCCTATTCATAGTATTCCCTCCGTCGCTGGAAGCTTGATGACGTCGACGGTGGGTCTGACTACGTGAGACTAAGGCCTACCCAACAAGTTGATCAACCAACTAAACTTCCTGCATTAGCTGTCATTGTGCTTGTGGACGTGAGATATTTCAACATTGTATTACAATGTTTACAATGATTACCGTAAATTCCGGACTATAAGCCGCGGCTTTTTCCCCGTTTTTTGGCCCTGCGGCTTATATAACGGTGCGGCTTATCTATGGATTTTTTCAGAAAAAAAAAAAAAATACAAATAAAATCTCTCTTTTTTAGCACTCTTTCTAACTATAAATCCACTTCTGTTTTAATTTCCTCTCTTGCCCTCTTTTCACCACACCGCGGACACTGTGTGCACTGTAAAAATAAACAAAGGTGGTGTTGTGTTATGTTGTTTTGTTGAAATGTTACGGTAAAACGGTAAATGGGAGCTTCCTCAAACAGCCATCTCTTTCCCGACAATCCCCTCTGTGCGTGAACCCTTACATATGGTAATTACGGTAAGCAAACGGCCACTCGGTGACCTCCAAAATCGATGGATTTTACAGGTTACACAGCTTCATCAGCACATTTTATGTGCATTGCTTTGCTGCTTGTTTTTTTCGATTATTTTTTTGTAAAGCACCTTGAATTGCCTTTGTGTATGAAAGGTGCTATATAAATAAAATTTGACTTGACTTGACATCATTGGCGGAAATCAACCGGTTACTCCTACCGGTTCAAAGTTCATCAGCAGCCCGGAATCACAACAAGACGAGCAGTAGAAGCAACTCTCTCTCACTTACCATGGGGAAGGTACGCAGAAATTCACACGACGCAGCTTTCAAGTTGAAAGCAGTCAATCTTGCATTAAAAGAGGGAAATAGAGCAGCAGCGCGTAACCTGGGCATCAACGAGTCAATGGTGAGGCGTTGGAAGGTGCAGCAGGAGGAACTGTCTCAGTGCAAGAAGACCAAAAAGTCCTTCAGAGGTCATAAAAGCAGATGGCCCGAACTTGAAGATTCCCTTGAAGATTGGGTGTTGACCCAGAGAGCAGACGGCCGAGGCGTTTCCACGGTGCAGATCCGACTGAAGGCCAAAACAGTCGCCACCGAAATGAAAATTGAACATTTCATAGGTGGCCCATCTTGGTGCTTCCGATTCATGAGACGAAAGGGACTGTCCGTCCGGACGAGAACTACTGTGTGCCAACAACTCCCTCCCGACTACCAGGAGAAAATCACAAACTTCGGCGAATTCACACAAAGGAAGATCAAGGAATATTCCATCGAACCGGAGCAGATCATAAATATGGATGAAGTGCCTTTGACGTTCGACCTGCCACTCACTCGGACTGTTAACAAGAAAGGTGAATCGTCGATCACATTGAGAACCACTGGGCACGAGAGAACGAATTTCACTTGTGTTCTGGCCTGCTCTGCATCTGGAGTAAAGCTGCCGCCAATGGTGATTTTTAAGCGGATCACGATGCCGAAAGAGAAAATTCCCAGTGGGATATGCCTCAGAGTCAACAAGAAAGGGTGGATGATGGAAAGTGTCATGAAGGAGTGGCTGGCTGAGTGCTACGTCAAGCGCCCTGGAGGATTCTTTCACCAAAAAAAAGCTTTGCTCGTTCTCGACAGCATGAGGGCTCATATAACAGATTCCGTGAAAGCAGCCATCAAGACCACAAACTCCATTCCAGCTGTGATTCCTGGGGGCACAACGAAGCATCTGCAGCCACTTGACATCAGTGTCAATCGTGCGTTCAAAGTGGCACTACGCGTTCAGTGGGAGGCGTGGATGACGAGCGGCGATAAATCATTCACCAAAACTGGTCGCATGCGAAAAGCAACTTTCGCTCAAGATTGCCAGTGGATCCTGACAGCGTGGAGGAGTGTGAAAACATCCACGATCACCAACGGGTTCCGAAAGGCTGGACTGCTGCGTGATGATGACGCCGGCACAGCTGGGCGCCTTCAGAGGCTGTTCGATTCCGACACCGACAGTGACGAAGAGGAGTTCCTTGGTTTTGAGAGTGACAACGAAGGAGAGAGGAGAGTGGTTGACGAAGCCACCCTGAACCTGTTCGTTTCCGACACTGAAGTTGAGGACTTTGCTGGTTTCAGTACGGAGGAAGAAGAGGAAGACGAGGATTAGTGACTTGACTTTGACTCTGTTTACAGCCGTTTGCTGCACCTTCACCTAAAAGATGAAGACAAGGATTACGGTACCTGGTTTGATTGTTGACAGCACCTTATCCTTTTGAGGATTGTTATATTATTGTTTTCCAGTTACCGTAATTTGTTTACTGCACCTTACCTTAACCTTTTGAGGATTGTTATATTATTGTTTTCCAGTTAATTTGTTTACTGCACCTTACCTTAACCTTTTGAGGATTGTTTTATTATTGTTTTACAGTTATTTTGTTTACAGCACATTATCCTTTTGAGGATTGTTTTATTATTATTATTATTGTTTTATTTTTTATATTTATTTTGTTGAAATGTTAATAAATGGGAGCTTCTTATAGTACCGTAATGCTGATTTTGTTGAAATGTTAATAAATGGGAGCTTCCCCAAACAGCCATCTCTTTCCCGACAATCCCCTCTGTGCACGAACCCTTACATATGGTAATTAAACATCAAAACACCCGCGGCTTATAGTCCGGTGCGGCTTATATATGTAAAAAACAGTCAATTTTGCTGCTGCGGCTTATATACCGGTGCGCCTTATAGTCCGGAATTTACGGTAGTTGTCTTTTTGGGTGTAATTCTCCCACCCTGGACTCTCTGTCTGCTAGCTTGGCTTTCCTCTTCCTCTGTATAAGCAGTGAAAGTTACATTTTGCCCTTGTGGTGTTAAATCATTTCAGAAAAGAAAAGAAGAAACCGTAGATTTCCTCCAAGCAGAGGTGACCCTGGCTTTAGATCTTGGGCAGAGAGAGGGGTCAGTAAAGTTATGGATATTTATAATAAAGACACCGGCTTTTACAGTTTTGAAGATCTACAAAGAAAACATGGTATTCCTACAAAACACTTCTTCAAGTACCTACAAATTAGAAATTACATTTTAACAGCACTACATCAGTCCACTAGTAAGCCTCCTCTCTCTTGTCTTGAAAATTCCATAATGGAGCATCTCCAAGGTCATGGCCAGGTTTCATGTTTGTATAAACTAATGGTAGATAATTCCAGAGAATCCTCAGATGACAAAAGATTGGCTTGGTCCAATGACATCGGGGTAGAGATTTCTGAGGATGACTGGGAGACAGTTTGCCATGATGCACAAACCCAGACTATCAATACCAGATTCAAGCTGCTACAATATAAATGGATTATGCGTACATGCATTACTCCATACCTGTTACATCATTTTGACAACAATAATCCTGATTTATGTAGTAAATGTAGTCTAGAAGTCGGCACTCTATTTCATTGCCTCTGGAGCTGTCCGAAAATTAAGCAATTTTGGGAGAAAGTCATACAAACTATATCTGACATTACTGTTGTTGCATTGCCGATCTGCCCACAGTTATTCATTCTGGGGTTACCCCCTCCTGGGTTAGGACTGACAGGGGCAAATAAAAAGTTACTAAACCTTTGTTCACTTCAGGCTAAACACTGTATTGCAACGTCTTGGAAGAGCACGGAGGCACCGACAGTTCAACAGTGGTTTAATAGTCTTTCCAATGTGCTTGCCATGGAAAAATGTACTTATGCCGTCAAAGGGAAAATGCAAAACTTCCATAAAGTATGGGGACGATTTATAGAATACCTAGAAAGTCGCACACCAGGAATGTAAATGCCTTGTAAGAACTGCTTGAATCATTTAATTTAATTGATTTTTGGTTTATAGTTGTTGGTTTGTTTGTTTTTTTGTTTTGTTTTTTGTGTGTGTGTTTTGTTTTTGTTTCGTTTCTGTATTCGTGTGTATGTACATGTACATGTTGTATTTGTGTCAATACATGTTGACATGGATTAAGCAGCAAAATGGACAGTTTGTGATGTACTTTGAAAGTTTTTTTTATTTTTATCAAATTGTACATTATCAGCTTGATTTTAGCATTAAAAAGTAGCGCAAGCCTCTTCCTGTCTGTTCATTGGCTAATGAGTCACGCATTTTGGAACTCCGCTGACGCCACTCTCTTACTCTTGAGCCCTGACCTCAAAAATCCAAGATGGCTGGTCCACGCAACAACAGTTGTTATAATCGTAGTAAATGCTATTTAGCACTTCTGTCTTGTTTGTGTCTCATTAATTCAGCTGTACACACAGCACTGCCTAAATTATATCTGTGTGGACATGCTTTAGTCTCTCTCTCCCTCTCCATGTCAGCACCATGCTTTAGTCTCTCTCTCCCTCTCCATGCCAGCACCATACTTTAGTCTCTCTCTCCCTCTCTCCATGCCAGCACCATGCTTTAGTCTCTCTCTCCCTCTCCATGCCAGCACCATGCTTTAGTCTCTCTCTCTCTCCATGCCAGCACCATGCTTTAGTCTCTCTCTCTCTCCATGCCAGCACCATGCTTTAGTCTCTCTCTCTCTCCATGCCAGCACCATGCTTTAGTCTCTCTCTCCCTCTCCATGCCAGCACCATACTTTAGTCTCTCTCTCCCTCTCTCCATGCCAGCACCATACTTTAGTCTCTCTCTCCCTCTCCATGTCAGCACCATACTTTAGTCTCTCTCTCTCTCTCCATGCCAGCACCATGCTTTAGTCTCTCTCTCCCTCTCCATGCCAGCACCATGCTTTAGTCTCTCTCTCTCTCTCTCCATGCCAGCACCATACTTTAGTCTCTCTCTCCCTCTCTCCATGCCAGCACCATACTTTAGTCTCTCTCTCCCTCTCCATGTCAGCACCATGCTTTAGTCTCTCTCTCCCTCTCCATGCCAGCACCATACTTTAGTGTCTCTCTCCCTCTCTCCATGCCAGCACCATACTTTAGTCTCTCTCTCCCTCTCCATGTCAGCACCATACTTTAGTCTCTCTCTCCCTCTCTCCATGCCAGCACCATGCTTTAGTCTCTCTCTCTCTCTCTCCATGGCAGCACCATGCTTTAGTCTCTCTCTCCCTGTCCATGCCAGCACCATGCTTTAGTCTCTCTCTCTCTCTCTCCATGGCAGCACCATGCTTTAGTCTCTCTCTCCCTCTCCATGTCAGCACCATACTTTAGTCTCTCTCTCCCTCTCCATGCCAGCACCATACTTTAGTCTCTCTCTCCCTCTCCATGCCAGCACCATACTTTAGTCTCTCTCTCTCTCTCTCCATGGCAGCACCATGCTTTAGTCTCTCTCTCCCTCTCCATGCCAGCACCATGCTTTAGTCTCTCTCTCTCTCCATGCCAGCACCATGCTTTAGTCTCTCTCTCTCTCCATGCCAGCACCATGCTTTAGTCTCTCTCTCCTCTCCATGGCAGCACCATGCTTTAGTCTCTCTCTCCCTCTCCATGCCAGCACCATGCTTTAGTCTCTCTCTCTCTCTCTCCATGCCAGCACCATGCTTTAGTCTCTCTCTCCCTCTCTCCATGCCAGCACCATGCTTTAGTCTCTCTCTACCTCTCCATGCCAGCACCATGCTTTAGTCTCTCTCTACCTCTCCATGTCAGCACCATGCTTTAGTCTCTCTCTACCTCTCCATGCCAGCACCATGCTTTAGTCTCTCTCTCCCTCTCCATGCCAGCACCATGCTTTAGTCTCTCTCTCCCTCTCCAATGTGAGGCAGGTTTCATTGCAGGTGATCCAGATTCCAGACCGGCGTGAAGCTCACACTACACTGCATCATATTGGAAGTGGACGACACTGATTTGTCAATATAAAGGCCAATATCGAATATGAATATCAAATAAGCAAACATTCCTCCATGCAAAATCCTCCCCCAGATCCCCCCCTTCTCCCCAATTGTACTTATTCCGACTGCTGTGCGGGTCGTTGCTCCCCCCCCCCCCCCCACACACATACCCCTAATCCAGCATCCCACTCACAGACAGGGCCAATTGTGCCTGTATGGATGCCCGACCAAGCCCGGCGAGGTAACACATGGGCTTGAACCTGCGACCCCTTGTGTTGGTACTAGGCAGGGACTCTACCATCTATGCACCATTTCTAAACAATGATACAACAATGGAGGCAAGGGCCTGACACCAACACATAGGGCTGTTCGATTTTGCCTAAAAATTAAATTGACGATTTTTTCTCTCAAAACTCGATTTTCGATTTCGATTTTTTTTAATACTATTGTACTTCTCTAAACATTTGTTGCCTTGCAGAGCTCTTTTTTTCATAAGTGACAAATTACGCTTTTACTCTGAAGGCAGAACAACCCAACTTCCTGTTTTAGCCTAACTTGCTATGCATAACTTCCTGGCTGTTGCTTGCTACAGTAACCTGCAGTCACTTGACACTGGTGGATTTGCGCTTTTGGAGGTGAGTCCTAACTTACTCGGTGGCCTCACGTGTTGTTATGTGAACTAAAGGCAACATTTCAGCGTCCAGTGATAACGTCTTTGTTCGTGCGCGCGCGCGCGTGTGTTGTGGTAATCGTTATCTTGCACAGCCCGCCCCGCAGTGGAACACGCTGTTCAGTGCTCACACACTGCTTTTTGGAGGGGTTGAAATAAGTTCATTCCTGCCGGCTTTAGTAGCCAGCAGTAGTCACAGCCTCCCAGAGAGACTTTACAGCGGGGACAAAAGACGAGTAGTGTCATGTATGCTGCTACCCCACGCATACATGACAGAGAGCCGCCCCACCAGCCGTCACATAATTAGCCTACCCTAGTTAAAAAAAAACGATTTTAGGATTTTCATTTTTTTAACATCGTCCTAACTAATTAATTCGATTACGATTCAAAATCGATTTATCGAGCAGCCCCACCAACTCAACTGTAAGATGGTACAAAGGGAGGGAGGGGACAGCAGAGAGAAGTGATGCCCTGTACCTAAGTAATGAACAAACCCTTCAAATATTGAGCACACAGCACAATACTGTGTGGTGAAAGAGGCCATCCTAGATGAGGTGAGTCAGTCTAGATGGACAAAGCGTACTCCAGACAAAAGACAGGCACTGTCTGGCAGGCAGGCTGCTTTGCTGTGTGCTGATGGTGAATAAACCATGAGCGGCTCCAGACATGGCCTTGCCATCTGCCCATGGAAGAATGGATGAGACCACAGAGGGGAACTTTACACCACGCAGGCCTAAACTAACTACCTGGCTACCTCATCCCACCCCCTAACTGCCGTGTGTGTGTCTGTTACCTTCATACTATGTCTATGCCTAGGTTCCCCATGTCTAATAAAGTGCCGTATGGAACGCAATTCAAATGTTACCTTGCACATGCACAGATTTGACCTAGCTCTTAAAATACATGTAATACTTCAATTCAAATGTAATGAAATACTCTCACAAACACTCCTGAAACACTCATACACTATAGATGCTGCTAAATGACATAAAGTAAAGTATAGACCAGGGGTAGCCAACACGGTGCCTGCGAGCACCTGGTCGCCCACAGGGAGCCAATGAGTTGCCCACAGGGCACGTTCTAAAAATAGCACGAGTCACCGGTAGAGCATGGTCTAAAAATAGACTAAGGGGGCGATCACATACAGAAAAGTCACTAGAAACGCATCACCACCAAAACATTGTTTTCCCTATGGTGCCATACCATTCACATGCTATATCTTTTGCGCACTTGAATCCATTAATTTAAATGGAGGCACGAGGCAGATGCACGCAAACGATCGCGACACACACACACACATTTCGATACACCTTTTCTTCTGACCACAACCATGGCACACTGAGATTAAAACATCTCAACTTTTTGGAGTGCCACAAGTCATGTACGCATGTCACGTACAGCCTGCTCCACATGTAGATCAAGAAGTAAAGCTACTACGATAGTTTTACTGCAATGGTAATCCATTATGTCAGATAATGACAAATGTGTGAAGTTATTTATTGTCTTTGGTTGCTTGGCAACATAAAGGTGTCTGTACAACAGCTATGAAGTTTCCTGTCTTTTTGGTTCAACCTATCTGCGTGAATCACCCTTTTCTGATATGAATTTGATATGAATTTCATTCAAAACAAACACAGTGGAAAATCTAGAAGACTCAATCAGAGTTGCAGTGTCAAGTTATACCCTGATTAAAGTGCAGTGTGAATAGTAATGCCAAGCTTCCCATTGTCTGCCATTTTGTGGGTTTATCAGAGCGTATTCACTGAAATTCAGGGTTGATGAGAGCAGGGCCAGTGAGAGTGAAGTGTTTGTTGGGGGGGGGGGGGGGGGGGCTATGCCATGTCCAAATTATTTCAATCTAAAACAGATGCACTGTTGAGATGAACAGAAATAATTAAAATTGCATGTTTAAATATATAGGCTATATCTGTTTTCCTATGATCACTTGGTTAAACATTAATAATGATTGTAAGGAATCATTAACAGTAATTATAAACAATAATTATCAAATAAGTAACCCTCCATATTACTAACTACTCTTCAGCTCTCAGTCTCAAAAAGGTTGGAGACCCCTGCTATAGAGGCTTTGCAGTTGTGTCACCAATGTTCTACCAACCATGTCTGCTGCCAGCGTGGAGGTCCAATGGAGAATAATGAATATAACAAACAGGGCTAGGGAAAGAGATACCCGAGAAAAATTGTTGTGATGTGGGTGTAGATGCATTCAGTACTAATATAAGTATTGTTCTATTAGTGTTAGCCAGTCTACTAATCAGATGTGTTCACAAGATGGTTAACTGACCAGATACTATGGATAGCTAGCCAACAACTGACACAAAATCAATCGCGTCAGTGATACAATTATCAGTCCACAGTTAAAGTTCGGGTATGAAACTTTTGTAGTGCAGAACCTTTGTCTCCCCCTTCTGGCGCTTCTGGCAATGACAGTATGTGCGCAACATTTGTGTGGTGTCTGGAAATGAATACCCAACCATTTCTTTTGCTCTTCGTTGTCACGCAAAAACTGGAAACGGGTATAAACGTGTTGTGTAAACATTCCGAGTCCGACTAACTCATCAGCTCTACAACTGCAGCAGTCAGACACGCCTTTTCACCTTTCTCAATCAGGGTTGAAATATCCTGCAGTAAACATCACTCGGTCATTTTCTGCGCTGCTATCTGCTCATTTCACCACCCTAATGTCTCAAACCAAATCTGACTTTCAGAGATGGAACAGTTTGCCTCTGACCTTAACCGGCAGAAGAAACACTATCAAAATGACCATTTTACCAAAGCTTTTGTACCTATTCCAATCAATCCCATTGTTTCTACCAAAGTCATTTTTTCAGTCTTTAAATAAGTTGATTTCTACTTTTATCTGGTCTGGTAAACATCTGAGAATGAGTAGTTCTTCTGCTCTACAGGAGTGTAAATTGGCTGATGGCCTTGCGCTTCCAAACCTTTTATATTACTATTGGGCAGCTAATTCTCATAAGTTATTATTTTGGTTGCATTCAGCTAACATGCCCTGGTGCTCAATTGAGGCCAAATCATGCGCTTCATCTACATCTCTTTCTGCCCTTTTATGTTCCTCCTATCCAATTTCTCTCTCTCATTATACAAAAAACCCAGTTGTCCTGTCCTCTCTTAAAATTTGGTATCAATTCCGACGTCATTTCAATTTCTCTTCTGCTTCAACTTTAGGTCCTATAACCTCTAACCATCTATTTCCCGCTTCTTAAGACTCTCCCTTTTCTTTATGGAAATCCAAAGGAATCATCTCCTTTTGTGATTTATATCAGGATAACATATTTCCTACTTTTCTCTCCCTTTCAAGTAGGGGTGTCACGATACACTCCGTTCACGATACGATACGTATCACGATACTGGGTTCACGATAACGATACGATACGATACGATTTTAACAATATTTTTTAAACTTGAATAATGACAATATATGACTGGAAAAGTAGTATTTTATTTGAAATGCACAAATACAAAACATGCTGTTGTGGGAAATTGTTATTACAATAACAACTAGAAAAAACATGAGATTGGAGATAAGGCTTATCTTGAAATAGAATTAGTTACACCGTCACTTAGATTTACTTTGAACTAAAAGGTTTCTCAGCAGTATAAATTCTCATTATGCATCTTCAGTTTTTCTTCAAACTCAAACAACAAGACTTTTCTTAATCTATTTTTTATGCATCTTCAGTTTTTCCTGTCAAGTAAACAGTTTTGCCAGAAACTCAATTGAATGGTTTCTCTCCTGTATAACTTCTCATGTGTCTCTTCAGAGACTTGTTCAACTGAACTACTTTCCACACATTGAACTTCAACAAACAAAGACGTTTCTTAGTCTATTTTTTGAAGAAAAAAAAAAGATTTTTTTTTTTTTTTGCGATATGAGATTTCATCTCAACGATACATATCGTGACGTTTTACTATCGCGAAATTGCGTGGGACGATATATTGTGGCACCCCTACTTTCAAGTAAATGTGACTTGCCACGTTCACATCTCTTCAGAAACTTTCAGATCAACCCGATCTCCAAAAAAATTGTAAAATAGCAACGTTTGTGGACAAACGTTGCTATTTTACAATTTCGGCTAAGAAATTGTAAAATGGTAACGTATGTGTCTACAGCGGTGGGCGTGGTTTGGGCGTGTTTTACGGAGATTTTCTGTTTCTAACCCCTCCCCCTACTCTAATCCTAACCCTAAAATCTCAGAACGTTACTATTTTACAATTTTCTAGCCAAAATTGTAAAATAGCAACGTTGGTCCAAAACGTTTGTATTATACAATTTTCTGTGAGACTGTGTTGTTCAGATACGTCACTGTGTAACCTCTCAGTTCCGCTCTTTCCCTTCTTTACCAACTCTGCTTCCTTGGGAGGAATTACTTAATCTTTCACTCGATCAGAGATCATGCTGTATATCTCAGATTTACTCCTCCATTATGTCTTTTATGTTGTGAAAGCTAAATCAGCCTGGGAGGAGGAAATGGGTATTGAGCTCTCTGATGATTGGTGGGCTGGAGCAGTTGATAGGGTTAGTTCTACAACATCATGTGCTCGGCTGGGTCTCATACAATTCAAGGTGCTGCACAGGCTCCATTATTCTAAAGGCAGACTGTCAGAAATCTATCCCAATGTAGATAACAGATGTGACCGATGTAGCCACGCCCCTGCCAACCTTAGTCATATGTTCTATTTCTGTCCCAATTTATGTTCATTTTGGGACATATTCTTTAAAACCCTATCTGACATCTTAGGAATCGAGCTGCAGCCGTGTCCCCTGATTGCTATTTTTGGCGTTCCTGGTATTACTTTAAATTTGCACACCAAACACCTAGACATAATTGCCTTTTCCTCCCTCCTCGCACGAAGGAGAATCTTACTAGCTTGGAAATCACCCGGTCCCCCATCAGCAGCTTCATGGTTAGAGGACATGATGAGTTTCCTTAAACTAGAAAAAATTGAGTTCTCACTAAAAGGTGCTGTTGGAAAATGTACTGATAGATGGGAACCCTTTCTTTCATATGTAAATAGCCTTCAGAGGCTTCCAGCCGAGCAGCAGGTGTAACTCACCTTCCTTTTTTGGTTAGTTTTTTGGTATTCCCATTTAATTCCTGTATGTATGTGGGTATGTGTGCGTGTGTGTGCATGCGTGGGAGGGGTGGGGGGTTACATGTTAGTCTGTGTGTGGGGGATTATAAAGTGCTCCATTAAATGTTAAATGGCTGTTAGATGCCATACAACATGTTTTCAACCTGCTCACAGTGTAGCCCTTTCTCTTAAGTGTTGTAAGTGTATATGCGTGTGTATGTATAAAAAATAATGTTTACCTAAATTACGTTTACCTAACATTCTGAGTCTGACTAATACAATACAACACACCTTCTTTGTAGCGTCCATGTCCATGGACAATCTGAGCAGACGCATGAATGCACCATTTGTCATAGGCTAGCCGTAACCTATTCCGTCAGGGCTGGAAAACAGTGGAGAAATTGTTTTGAGCGTCACACAATCTCCGCATAATGACTCATTTCACATCAGAATTTGATCCATTCAGGAAGTGCCCGCACAACTGAATTATTTATCCTAGGGATGCACCGATCACATTTTTTTGATACAGATCGCCAATCGTCTATGAGAAATATCTGCCCGATACCGATCGTCATGCCCTTTTTTTATTTTTTTTTTTATAGCGGCTGGTATAGCAGTATTAAGTCTAACAGTTTCCATTTTACATGCATTTCAACCATCAAAGTCCTGGTTAAAAAGTATCAACGTTTTATTTTTTCTACCTCTATTTACGTGATCATATGTAAACAAAAACCCATGTGCGTGCAACATGATTTAGTCAGATGACAGGAGCACACTTCTCTATCTGTTGCCAGTGTTGTTAAATAGAGACACCCTCTGAAGATGTAACTTGTATCCTTTTCAGTCTTGTATCCTTTTCAGTCTTGCTAGTTAAAGGTTCAATCAATGAAACTAGCGAACGTTTTACTTCCAGAACTGTTGTTTACATTGTTTGGTGTGTCGCACTCTGTTATAACCATGATAAGACAGACTAGCAAAACAAACACGGCTGTCTAGCTAGCGGGCTGAGCGAGCTCACCACATGACCCTTGTCCTGAAACACAACAGACACAGTAGATATCTCATGTTGATGTGAAGCTAGCCGTGTTTTAATGCTAACGTTAGCTCATCGCCTTAAAAAGTTACGGACAGCACAGTGTTATCATGAGTTCACTCTTGCCAGTAGCCGCTGCCTCGAGGCAGCTGTTTCGTGGCTAATGCTAGCAAGCTAACTGCATTAAGAGCTAACATCAGCTAGCTTCAATGAACAGGGTCTGACACTCGCCACCACACTCAGCGTGGAACTCAAGTAAACAATGTGAAGCTATGACAAGCTGCGGTCCTCTCGTGCACAGCTGTCTCCTGACAAAGAGCTGCAAGGATGGCTAGTTCTCCCACATATTTATTAGGGGTGGGGGAAAAAATCGATTCACCTAAGTATCGCGATTTTTAATGTTTTTTTGGGTGCTTGCAGTCAGGCCACTCACTGAACAGCAGGCCAGGTGCCGCCTACTGGTTTACTAGTGGTTTTATTACTTTATTAGTTAGTCTAGTAATAATTACACTTCAGGGTTAAAGTGGGTGCATCTCATTGTAAAATTGGACTTCAAACGGCCCAAATCTGGCTTCAAACGGCCCAAATTGCGCTTCAAACGGCCCAAATTTCACGCGCGTCAGCCCATATCAGCCTAGCCTGCTTGGTATCTAATGCCCGGCCTGAATTATGATCCCAGTCCGCCCCTGTTTTTAACTATATCGCCCAGCCCTACTCATGATATATAATACGGTATACAGTCTCTAGTGTATGATTCAACTTTTCCCATGTTCTAATCTAGTGTAAAAAAGCAAACAAACTGAAAAAAGAAAAGAAAAAAATAAACAAAAATCGCAATAAATCGTAATATCGAATCGCAATAATCGTAGAATCGCAATACTTAAGAATCGCAATATAAATTGAATCGGCACCCAAGAATCGTGATAGTATCGAATCGGGAGATAAGTGAATCGCCACAGCCCTAATATTTATCCTGCCATACATTACAGATCACATGTATTGTCTGTCTCACACATTTTGTAATGACATCGCCGATATGTTTCAGCTGTTTATGCAACCAACTCTGCTGAAAAGGGCATACGGTTTTACATAAAAAGCATAAATTGGAATTCTCCAATCTCATATTTAGGCTGAAAATTGGCCGGTTTCCGATCACTGGCCGATCGATCAGAGCATCCCTAATTTTTCCCTATTGAACTTAGCAGAAGGCTAACTAATATTAGCCGGCTAGGCAGGCGGAAGTCTCTGGTGCGCACGCTCCAGGTCAACGTGGGAACGTCGCCTGATGACACCGGATGAAAACTCCGGTCCTACTGTTGTGGGCATTGTGGGAACTCATTTGGCAATGGCTTGAATGTGACAGACGTTCATTTAAAAGTTATGCAATACAACTTTAACATCAGCACAGAAATCAACCATGTCCAATGCATTCTGGTGGTGATACAGCCAAGTTGTACATTTTGAGATGCAATCAGCTACTTTTACCCTGCCATAAAGTCATACTATAGCCTAGTGAAAAATGTACTGTACTTGCACACACTTCACTGGCAGCACGTCATGTAAACCTAAGGGTTGGAGGAGCCACCCACTGCATACTGCTGTCCATCAAACACTTGCTGGGTGACTATACCAGATCATGTGTTCCCTATGCAAGGAAGAGTGACACCAAGCTGACGAGCGAGGGAACGAGAAGTGAGAGAGAGAGAGAGAGGGCTGGGGACAAGTTTAGGGAAGGAGAGCAAGACAACTGCAGCTGGAGCTGAATAATGTAGGGTAAGGTGATCTCATATTGCCATTGACTGCCAGGCCAAACAAAGGGCCAGGTTTCCATTGCACCTGGCCTGCTATAACCCGGTGATGCTATATGAAAAGCATGGTATGGTACATGTAGGGGTCCCCACCTTCTCACAAACATCCCGCAAATTGAAAGTGAGACTTAATGAACACAGAAGCAACATTGTACGGGTTGATATAAACTCTCCCGTGGCACAACATTTCGCTGAAATGGATCATAAAAATAGTGATCTCAAATGCATTGGCTTAGAAAGGGTATGGCTCAACAGAAGAGGTGGCAACCACGAGCAATTATTACTGCAGCGGGAGATGCTTATGGATTCACAGGCTTGATTCCATGTTCCCCACAGGAATGAATGAAGAACTTAACATGACTCCTTTCCTGTAGGGGGCATATGTACTCACCCTCTTGTCTTGTCTATTGTTTGTAAACAATTTATTTTGTCAATGATTAGCCTACACTGATTTATGAACGGTCTAAACAACCTGATGCCCTCAGTGGGTTATAATTGATTTGCATAAGCAGGTTATTGTTTTAATGTGAATTGTGAACATAATGATAATGTTTTCTGTGACATAGACATGTGTATATGCTGAACAAGCTGGAGCTTGACTCCCAATCACCTAATTAGGTGCTGATGACTGATGATTGTCACCTGTCAAGGTTTACCACCTGATCATTCATGTTGCCTCACTGCCTATTCAAGGCCTGTTTGTACACCATTTCAGCAAGCACACTGATGATGGCCGGACGGCCGAAAACTGTGCCAAAGAACATTAAAGCTATTTGTTGCATTCGAGTGCGGTCCCCACTTCTCCTTTCGTCCCCACCTTCTTAAACATCAAAATCAAGGGCTTTTCAATTACTTTTTCTTTAGGCCCAATTCATTCAGATTCAAGGACTCAACACGGCATAGTTTGAGACATGGATCAAGGCTAATTACCGGTTTTGGTGTCAGTCCCTCACAATCAAAGAGCAGAATCATTTGTTGCGCTCTTCCCCATTCGCCCTCGCTTCCCAAATTGAATTCCATAGAGCTGTATTCAAATCTTTTCTGAGATTTGATGCTCTCCAGTGGATTCAGATCTGTCCCTACTAGCTTGCAGTTTAACTCTTGACCTTCCACTTCCAATGGTATCTCACCACCATGCAACCTGCACCTTCCAGTCTTCCTTCCTATCCATTCTTATTGGATCTGCCCCTGCACAGACGCGTACAATTCATGGACGTACAGGTAAACAATGCGGGGTCATTTGCTGCTAATTTCTCAAAGAAATGAATCAGCAGAAAGTCATTTTCATAACAAACACGGCTGGGTGATAGATTGCTTACTAGCTTACTGAGCTTTTGATGCCATTTCACTCCCTTGATGCTTGTACACTTGTTATTCCTTTGAAGTGATTGGACCATTTCCTCGCAGGAATCACTTAGTCACTCAGTAAATGAGTAAAGTGCTTCACTGTGGGATTTGATCAAACAGCATTCTGGCTAGTCAGTGTGGTCCACCTCTGATATGATGGAGGTTCCTCTCTGACCACAGCTAATCAATATGTTTTTAAGCGGTGTAGCTGCTTCTATATGTAGCATGGGTGTCCGTTTGTATGACGGGGTGTCCGTTTGTAGCATGAGAGGATAGACCAATCAGGAGTAGCCTATGCATATGGAGGGAGAGAAGGGGCTGACCTGCGCAACATAGGGGCTCTAGGCCTATGTTATTACCAAAGTGAGGGCACTAAAGATTTATTTTTTATTTTTTGCTGAGGAAGACTGGTTTCCAGGCTGCAAAAACACATCCAATCTGTGATGTTTAAGATCAGAGGTGAGTTCACACACACATTATGAATGTTGTTGATAATGTTAGTTTTTAGTTACCTGTACATCTGCTATTGTAATGACTTGGCATGATTTGTGTGTGGTTAAATTAAGCAATGCTTCATTGTGTGTTTTTGTAATAGAGTAGCTATGCATTGTATTAATTTACAAAGAATAGACAGTAAAAAACGTTAGGGTTGTGCTACAACCCAGGTTTTACGAGTGAGAACGAGAGCGCTCACTATTGCCATATCGCTGCCACAGCAGCGCCACTGGATGAACTCATTTTTACTCCAAAAATGACCTTTTTTATAAAACCAACCATCCACCAGTAGGTGGCATGGTATGCATGAGAATGGTGCGGCACCCACTAGCAATCGCTGTGATTGCGTCACGTCCGCCCAGCTCTCATGCTCCTCACTCCAACTCATCCAGCCGACTGTGCAATCGACGCAGCAAGGCTGGGTAGTGAGAGCTCTCATTCTCACTCGTAAAACCTGGGTTGTAGCACAACCCTAACGTTTTACTTCGTTTCGAACTCAAGCTCTCACTATTGCCAACTTCAACCGCCCTTGCTGCAGGGAGCACTCCTCAGAGCGACCCTGAGAGGTGTAGGTTAACAACGGACGCATGGCAACTGCCCATGCCCCATCATGTGGCATCGGAGTGACAACGGCACAGTGCGCAATTACTTTGCGCTAAGAGCTTTGAAAAGGACCTCTTACGCGCAAATACCTCCCTGCGCTGGGAGCGCACCCGTAATCTCCGTGCAGCGCAGCGCAGTCCAGACCTAATGTAGGTGGGACCTGGATGTATGTTAAAAAGCAGAGTATTCAAATGGCTCTCAATGGCTGTTTAACAAATGAGCCGCTAAACCTCAGCAACTTGTCTGAGCCAGACAGAGATAGCGACTGTTTGACTGCAGTAACAACATAAATTATGTTTATTTAATATGGCATAATGTATAAAATGAAACACAACAGACACAATAGATAGTAGAAACCCCTAGGCCATAGTACGTTTAATTAAAGGTGCGGGATTAATACCATGAAATACCATATACCATGATACTTGTATATTTCTTTAATTGTTTGCATGAAAAGGGTCAAATTTAATAGTGGCCCAAAATATCAGCTATCAGCAGCTTCAATCCGAACATATTGCTATATTGTTATTGGAAACTCATGCCAGTCTAACCCTAATCATAATGGTTCCTTTCATGCAGTTTTGATCTTTATAATTGGTTTAACTTTAAATAGGGGTGATTTGTTTTGAAGATTTGGTCCAGTGTTCAATATGATTTACCTCTTGCCCCTGCTAACTAGGTCATATCACTGTATAGTCGAGGCAAGCCCGAGGGTACCCGAACAGGCCCCTCGGGCCTGGCTAATTCAGGACGGGTTCGGGCTTTTAATTTTTAATTTTTAATCCATAGATGGGGCTCGGGCTCAGGCTGGGGCTTGTTTCAAAAGTAAAATAAATAAAGTTGTATTTCCCGCTTAATTCTACACAGCAGACAGCACATCACAACAGCATGCTTTTATTTAAAAAAAAAATATTTCAGGAAGTCCTCCAGCTGCCGGTAAAAAATAAACAAGCTAAGCGCTACGGCAAAAGTTGAGATGGACATGCTAACTAGCAGACAAGCTAAAAGCTAGCAGAGGGAGTTTTTGAAAGTTCCCAATGCGGCAGGGAAAGCTGCAAAAGATACAATTGTTTTCCTGCAGTGTCTGCAAATGGAAAGTTAAAGTTTTGCCTGATTGTGGATTTAGCCGGTTGGTGAAGATTTGTGACATGTGAGGACACTAACATTCAATCTAAACGGTGAGTCTGCTGTTTTAATTTCGATATGCTTGAGTGACATAATGTTTCAGTTTGTGAGCGTTGTTGCTGTTGGCAATTAAACAATCGTTTACTGATGATTCTCTCTCTCTCTCTTCTCTACGGCCCTATCTTCCCAAAAGCGCTAATTTAGCGTTTGCGCTCGTTTAACACCGTGCGCAATGCAAATTGGGGGCGGACACAAGCGCATGCCTGTGATAATTGTACTGGGCATTGGCTGCCACATGCCAAAACATGGGAAAATGTGGGATAGATGGCATTACCCTATCGTCAGCAGGGCGCAATTACTTTGCGCTAAGAGCTTTGAAAAGGACCTCTTACGCGCAAATACCTCCCTGCGCTGGGAGCGCACCCGTAATCTCTGTGCAGCACAGCGCAGTGCAAAATAGAATTCCTTTTGGAGATGTCATTACGCACAGCCTAGACATCAAATTATGCTGCTAAAATTGGGTATTAGCAGATAATTCAGTGAGGCAATCAACTATAACTCACGGAGAAACTTTTATCACATCGCAAAGAGGGAAATTAATTGAGAAAACGTGTTGGACAATGGACATAGGCTATTTACCTTCATAGCTCAGAGGGTCGTTGGCTCCACAGACGATCTGTCAATAAGCTCTCTCTGTCCTGGCACGAGTGAGTACACTCTTTTACGCTGGAGGAAATTACAGCATATTGCATATTTAGGCTCTAAACTGGACAGCCACCGCAGCATGCACAGCACAGAGAGAGAGGGAGAGAGAGAGATGCGTCGTCATATCATGATATTTGACTTCGGGCCTCTCGGCGGGCTGGGGCTGATTCATTTCATAACTCCTCGGGGCCGGGCCGGGATTGGGCCTGAATGTCACGGGCCGGGGCGGGCTGAGGCCGAAATGTCAGGCCCTCGCAGCTCTCTACTGTATAGATGAAAAGTTTTCTTCACAGTGACAAATATCAGAATATGTGAAATGATTGGCAGGGTTCCTCCTTCAGTTTCAATTTTTTAATTCCTTCGTTTTTCAGGCAGACCCTACGTTCTTGACTGGATTTGATTTTGTACTTGGTACTTGAGATAAAGGAGAAAATGGAAAAATGTAGGAATAAATCATGAAAATTAATAAAACGTTAAAATAAATCTCAGGAGGCACTAATTGCAACTCTTTCACTCCATTTCCAATTTACGTTATATTCTTCAAAAGGTGGGTTATCATTCATTCATTGCATCACATGCTATAGTTTTCTGTTGCAGTTTTCTAAGCAACACGTTGTAGTTGGGTAAAGGCTAGGGGTGCACCGATCACGTTTTTTGCCACCGATCACCGATTGCCGATCGCCTATGGGAAATATCTGCCCAACCGATCATCGACCGATCACCGATTACCGATCACCGATCACGTATATAAACTCCTCAAAAAAAGTTTGGAAACGTTATTTCGGTCGATTATTTCTCCCCTTTCTCCCCCTAATAATACCAATTGGCATTGTATTTTATATCGTTGGAAAGCCTGATTAGTGATAGGGCTTTTTTTTATAAATTTTTTTTTTTTTTTATATATATAAAAATATCGGCAATCAGCCGAAATATCGGCAATCAGCCGATCGCATATTTGAGGTCAAAATCAGCCGATACAAATTGCTTGCCGATCGATCGGTGCACCCCTAGTAAGGGGGTACTTGGATTCAGAAAGAACCACTGCTAAGGCATGCGGCTAGGTAATAAGAGCATCCCTCTATCTGATTATTCTTCACATCAACAAAGACTGTGGACTCAAATTGGGTCTATAATAACACAAAGGCTAGAATTATGTGTGGATCGGACCTGAACCAAAACATTTTCCATACATTTCCAGAAATGTTTTCCCTTCAAATTCCCAAACTACTACTAAACTTTTCCAGTATTTCCAGACCTGCGCAGGAACCCTGTTTAAAGTAGAGAAACATGACATCAAATTCTTCTGCCTCAATCTCTACCTCACTGTAGTCAACACCCAGCCCTCCCTCTCTCTCTCCGCTACTCAACCATTCACCCCCCCGCCCCCTCACCAGTGTGACGGGCAGCAGGATGGTGAGCAGGGCGATGTGATGCAGCACTAGCAGGAACTCTCTGCGGACGAACGAGCTCACAGTCCTCAGCGAATGCCGCTTGTACTCCTCGTGCCCTTTGACCTGGAAGCGGTAGTAGTGGCTGAGGTACATGGCGTAAATGTCATATGTCATATAGGGTACGCCAAACCCGAGGACAAAGTAGGTGGCCAGCCAGTGCCTGAGGAAGAGAAGAAGAGAAGGTATAAAACCCAATGACTTAATACAGTGGGAATCAAAATAGAACCTATTTTCAAATGTGATGGAATCCCAAAAATGAACAGTCCCGCAGTGCCGATTGACAGATTATTTCGTTATTCATCATCAATGTGCATGGAATGGTCAAACATCTTGTTTACCAAAATCACTATGACAACAAGACGCAAGTTTGCTGTTCCACCCAACAATGCTGGTTTAGCTTCTTTTATGGCATACACACACACACACACGCACACACGCACACACGCACACACACACGCGCGCACACACACACACACACACACACACACACACACACACACACACACACACACACACACACACACACACACGTAGATGGTCTGTCTTGCCTCTCCTTCATATAAACAAGCAAAGGTTGGCTTATGTAAGTATAATAAAGAGCTTGGGCGGCTGCGGTACTGTAATGAGCGCTGATTACGCCGATGGTTAATTATGTGTGGAGTAAAGCTGCAGGGCAGAGCTGAGCTCCTGGCCTCTCACCTCTCACTGGGTTCTTTAGCTCTTAAGGTCAGTAGATGGAGATTAAGGCAATGTGGCACAGCAAACAGCTCAGGGTGGAATGCATGCTAAGCCAGTCTGTATAGTATATTTGTTTGTATTGAGGGCAATGGAAAACAACACAGAATTGGATTAGCAAAGATTGGAATATTGCTGAATAAAAGTTCCTTCAATAGAGCTGCACTCACAAACACTAGAAGCTTGCAGCGCTTTAGCATACATACACGATGTTGAGTGATAGTAGGCTACATGCTAACACTAGGGCTGTCCTCCACTCAGGATTCTGCCAGTCGACTCGGATTCGACTGTGCAATGCGAATATTCGATTTTTTTTATTTTTTATCTTATGATTATTTTGACCACATTAACAGTCAATTGCGGAAATTCGATGCCGGGATAATGGAGTCTGAATGAGACCGGCAGGACATATTTCTTTTTTAAATTAGGCTCTTAGCCTATTTTTTATTTCACCCTTTAAACATTAAAACAGATGGGGCGGGGGGGGGGGGGGGACATAGCGTTGTGTCATGAATCAATGCCACTGGTCAAGGAAGCGCAGCCACAGCTTGTCAAAATAAATACTCATCCCATTGGCTCACGGAGCATGGGCGCCTGGCCAATCCCGGCGCTTGACTGCTGCGTAGGCGGGCACAGGGCATGGTCTGCCCAAAACAAACCTCTAAATTCCTCCGTCTGTACCTCCCCAGCAAGGAGGGCACTATACCCGGAAAAGACACACGGGCGGACGCGCTGTGTATTTCTGATATCGTTTTGTTTAATCCTGGCTTCCTCTGATGTGAATAGATCAATAAAATGTTTTAGAGTTATCCCCGTAGGCTGTTTAAACATGCAAATCGAAGTGGTTTCTGACGAGAATAAAGTAACATTAACATGACGTTATGCCAGCCTCTTCTCATCCCCTCTCTGGGCAATGGGAGACAGTGGGAATCTCACTGCTCGTGCCCGCGGCTGCTCGGCCGGCAGAGAGTGCTTCCAAGTCAGACTGATAACATAAACAACATAATTTGAGCTTATCCAGGTAAGATATTAATAATGTAATGACACATCCAGCGAAAAACTAACTATAATTAAGACACGTGCCAACTTTGAGAGGTTGTGTTCAGTATTTTAAGAGCACAGCACACCACACTGACTGGAGGGGAGGGAGAGAAAAAAAAACACGACTGCTCAACTTGAGGAATCTCCGTCGACTCACGGGTCTCTCAACTGATGATTGAATCGTCAACTTTTAGAAGACAGCCCTAGCTAACACCTTAGCATACATTACATTACGCTTTATCCAAAGCGACTTACAATAGTATACACTATGTAGAGTGATAGTAGGCTACATGCTAACACATTAGCATACTGTACATTACATAATGATTAGGTCATATAGCAGATGCTTTTATCCAAAATTACTTACAATAGTATAAACTGTGTTGAGTGATAGTAGGCTACATGCTAACACCTAAGTTAGCACCAGGGGTTTTCAAAGTCTGAGGCCCTGTTCGAACCTGGTATTAACATGCATCTTGGGTGATCCGATCACAAGTGGCCAGCTCTAAGTACGTCTGTTCACACCTGGCATTAGAATGTGTCTCCATGAATGCTTCTTGTCATCAGACCTCACTTCCCCGCCCCATATGCAAATAAACACACAGTAATGCCGTAAAAATACAGTGCTGGCTGCTTTGGCTTTTTGTTTGGCAATTAACTCATTGAGTGCCAATGACGTCGATCGGCGTCAAAGTAAATAGTAACGTTGAGTGTAGGGGTGT
This sequence comes from Poromitra crassiceps, assembly GCF_964638095.1. NCBI lineage: Eukaryota > Metazoa > Chordata > Actinopteri > Beryciformes > Melamphaidae > Poromitra > Poromitra crassiceps. Next base: position 82,156,377 of record NC_139623.1, on the reverse strand, counting down.
CACGATACACTCAGTTCACGATACGATACGTATCACGATACTGGGTTCACGATAACGATACGATACGATACGATTTTAACAATATTTTTTTAAACTTGAATAATGACAATATATGACTGGAAAAGTAGTATTTTATTTGAAATGCACAAATACAAAACATGCTGTTGTGGGAAATTGTTATTACAATAACAACTAGAAAAAACATGAGATTGGAGATAAGGCTTATCTTGAAATAGAATGAGTTACACCGTCACTTAGATTTACTTTGAACTAAAAGGTTTCTCAGCAGTATAAATTCTCATTATGCATCTTCAGTTTTTCTTCAAACTCAAACAACAAGACTTTTCTTAGTCTATTTTTTATGCATCTTCAGTTTTTCCTGTCAAGTAAACAGTTTTGCCAGAAACTCAATTGAATGGTTTCTCTCCTGTATAACTTCTCATGTGTCTCTTCAGAGACTTGTTCAACTGAACTACTTTCCACACATTGAACTTCAACAAACAAAGACGTTTCTTTGTCTATTTAAAAAAAAAAAAAAAAAAAAAAAAAAAAAAAAAAAAATTGCGATATGAGATTTAATCTCAACGATACATATCGTGACGTTTTACTATCGCGAAATTTCGTGGGACGATATATTGTGACACCCCTAGTTGAGTGCCAATGACGTCGATCGGCGTCAAATGCGTTTTTTGACGGTGGGACGTGGATCAAAGCCTCGTGCATCTCCTGTACAAATATTGTAGCTATTGAAGGTGTATAACCTATTTTACGGACTCATTAGGTGGCGACAGTGCTCTCCAGATTAGAGAAAGGTCAGGAAAACAGCAGGAAAAAGCCCCGTGATGAAAGAGAAACCGATGCATGCTGCAGCCAGAGCCATATAGATTGCTCTGGCTGGAGCTGACGTTGGCTGCGAACAGCAGTCAATCCGCGCCCACAACTGAGCCCCTCTGTCTCTGCTGCATAGTTTCTCCACACGATTAGCCGCCAGAAAAGCAGCACCCGACGCCGAAGGGCCAAACCATTCTCAGCAGTCCGGTTTGGCTTTTCGGTGTCGCGCTGGGAGCCGGCGCACAAAAAACGGAGCGCTCCGAAAATAGACGCTGGGTGCGTGAGGCTGTGTGTTAGTGTGGGGAGGAGTTTGCAGCTGAGGGGGGGGGGGGAGGGGGGTATGGCACGCAGGGCACCACACAACTACACCACGTCACTACATCAGAAAATATTAGCTTCAGAGTCAGTGAATGTGCTTGAAATGCTTCATTTCACAAAAGGCTGAATATCTCAGCTTCTAATTTGAAACGTCTGTTTTTGCTGAAAACAACCTATCTTCTCCGGCTCATAACTAAAGAACGGAAAATGGTATCAATAAACTTTTTTTTGCTGATGATACAATAGAGTCTCCTCGTTCTTTGTGCGTGTTCGGTGTTTACATAGTAATATCACACAATATTCTGTGGGCCTCGAGAAATCACTGAAAACGCTCTGAAACTCTGGCACTGGGAGCGTCCGTTCTCCAAAAAAAAGTGGCTGGCACTCAATGAGTTAATACCATTGAATTATTATAGAAATGTTACAGCTGCAATTATTACCGACTTATTCGATGGGTATCAGGCTTGCCACAGTGCGGACATTTTCCTGTTGGTTCCGGTCTCTACCACAGAGAGTACATTTATTTAGCTGGGCTCATCATGTTGGACCATGTACCGCCATTGGCCAACCATGACCTTTGACCACCAAAATCTAATCAGTTGGTCCTTGAGTACAAGTGGACGTTTGAAGCAAATTTGATGAAATTCCGTCAAGGTGTTCCTCAGATATCGCGTTAACGAACATCGGACGGACGGACGGACGGACGTACAACCCGGATCCATAATGCCTCCGGCCTGGCTATCGCCGGGGGAGGCATAAAAAGTATGTGCCAAGCTGTGCCATGCCGCGCTCGGATGGACCTTCTCCGGAGTGGGGCCAACGCACACCGGACCCGCCTTTAAGCGGGCTGCGTTGGCGTCTCACCAACCGTAACCAACCCGTGATGACCCCCTTCTCCCCATGACCAGCTGTGTTGCGAGCGAGTCTAGGTTTCGAGCAGAGACTCTCATGTCTGCGCTGACAGACTCACTGGTGTCTTTTTCCCTATTTTTCCTGTGATTCCATCTTTCTCCTGAGATATTGCGTTAGTGAGCATGAAATGAGCGGTCACAAGGTCACAGTGACCTTGACCTTTGACCACCAAAATCTAATCAGTTCATCCTTGAGTCCAAGTCAACGTTTGAGCCAAATTGGAAGAAATCCCGTCAAGGCGTTCCTGAGATATTGCGTTAACGAGCTTGGAAATTGTGTTCGAGAGGTCACAGTGACCATGACCTTTGACCACCAAAATCTAATCAGTTGATCCTTGAGTCCAAGTGGACGTTTGAAGCAAATTTGGTGAAATTCCTTCAAGGCATTCCTAAGATATTGCATTAATGAGCATGAAACTAGTGGTCATGAGGTCACAGTGACCTTGAACTTTGACATTTGACCACTAAAATCTAATCAGCTCATCATTGAGTCCAAGTGGACGTTTGAGGCAAATTTGAATAAATTCCGTCAAGATGTTCGTGAGATATTGCGTTAATGAGCTTGGAAATGGTGTTCGAGAGGTCACAGTGACCTTGAACTTTGACCACCACAATCGAATCAATTCATCCTTGAGTCCATGTCGACGTTTGAGGCAAATTTGATTAAATTCCGCCAAAAAAGGTGCCTCAGATATCGTGTTAACGCACATCGGACGGACGGACAACCCGAAACCATAACGCCTCCAGCCTGGCAATCGGTGGCTGAGGCATAAAATAACACGGAATACATTAGTTACTGATATTTCATTAAAAAATATATATCTAAAGGCTATAAAGACCACAACTTTTATGACTAAAATGTCAGTCTTCTTACCAAAATGCTACTGTCCTCCTATGACTCATATAGTGTATGCTAAAGTGTTATCATGGAGCACTGAAGCCATTGCTCAGGGACACATGGATGGATGAATTTTACATCTATGTTCTCATCTTTTAACTACTAGGTTGACCAATGGGACAATCCCCCCAAAACCTTGTGTATTCCTCAGAAGGGCAAGTCAACAATGGCCTGCTTGGAGGATTGTGGCATTGGGAGCAAAATGTGAGTGACTATTGTAGTATTTTGCGGTGTTTTGGTGACTATGAAAGTCTTGATACTGCTCTGATATGATGTCTCGCTAAATGTTCTCATTATGGTCCAATTTTATTTTAAATCAATGCGCCCTGCACTCATTGGGTACATGAGAGCAGAGATATATTCTAGCTTAATTTTATAATTTTAATTTTACTTTACTTGTTTTATATTCTGGTGTGGTGTGCTATTCATGCTGTGTTTGCTTACAACATTGTGGGGCTAAAGATAGCATTGGCTGTATTGGTTTGTATTGGTTCAAAACATTATAGGCCAAAAAGATTGAAGTGTGCCTACTACTGTCAAACTGTATGTGTTATAATTCTAAGCAATAATAGCATTAAAACTGTATGCAGCAGGTTAAGCTAAGTTTGAGCCAACTCTCACATTTATTTAGGCCTCAGTGGAACTGGGGAAAAAGTTAAGTTTCATGTTGAGTTTTCTTTCGTTTTCATCGCTGGTGAACTCGAGTAGATTTTGAGCTGGGAGGGGTGATGTCATGTTTGCTGCTGCTGGAGCGCTCGGCCTTGGTAGATCCGCCTGCTATCTTCTCTCCGGGCGTAAGGCCAGAGGAGAGAGGGGAGTAGGATGGGGGACACCTGCGCTGAGCGGCCCGGCACATTTCTTAAGGGAATATTACTGTCTACTCCCTGTCGATATCCATGCAAAGGGTTAACTCTCTGCTCACAGGGTGTGGGGAGGCGGGGTAGTACCGGGGGAGTAGTGACTCATCCTAACCGCCAAGGCCATTCTGTCCACTTGGAGAGGAGCAGTGAGAGCATCGATAGATAACAATTGGGGAGTTATGGGAAATTAACGGGGAGCAGTCATGGGACACCGCCATTATCTATTTAAAATGGCGGCGAAGCTGTCAGAGCGGGGAGCGAGGTGCTTTCCACCAGATTACACTGTTTATACCATTCGCTCATATAAATCACGTGAGTGAATTGTAACTGCTAATTAGCATTAGCATAATTAGCATTAGCTTAAATTAGCATTAGCATAAGGCTAGAGTGAGGGTTAGGATAGCATTAGTATAATTAGAATTAGCATTAGCATTAGCATTGCTAATTGCTAATAGCCTTACACTCTCTGTTCACTCAAGATGCAGGGAGGCGGAGGTAACTAGGGAACTAGTTAGAAGATAAGGTTTGGGTTTGTTCGGTGCTTCCCACCAGATAACACTGTTTTGATCGTGCGTTCATCGACCATGTGACTTAAGTGAGGTAATGGTGGGAAGGTCTGAAGGTGGGGAGGTCTTAGAACCTTCTAGAAGCTATTGAGGTAATGCCTTTGGGGAGTATAAATATGAGTGCCTTCCACTGGTAGAATCAGAATTTCTTGATTTTTCACCTTCTTTGGAGAACTTGGATTTTCTTCCACTTGGGATTTTGCATTGAAGGATTTTGAAGAGCCCTCTGTTGCACAGAGACAGCTTTTGAGAACTTTGTTTGATCATTTTGAACACTTTGGTTTATTTTGAAATAAAAACTTTTTTAAACTTTTAAAACACCTTTGCCTGCTTGCATTTGGACTGCAATTTTGAGGTTCTTCTTGCTCCAGCTTTCTTCATAAGAAGAGTGAGTGTTCCCACAGAGGCATTTCTTAGGCCTTTTTAAAACCTGGCCATTAGTGGCCGCGGGCACGTTTTAACGTGTTCCCCTCCATCTGCTCTGGTTGAGTGAATGAGGCGTGAGTAATTTCAGTGGATGCGGCGGACGTAGCGCCTCCCACCTGGGATAAGGTAGAGCAACTTAGCCTCTGACGGGAAATCAGCTGATACCTGGTTACCGCATTCAAGCGGGTGCGCTATGTGGGGCCATGTACATATGACATACTATTTAAATGGTTCTAAGTGTGACATGTGGCATGGTTGTTGCATAGTTTGTCTTTAAACAGATAACTCCTACTACAGAACTGTTGACAAAAACAAAACTGGTGATTGCTAATCAAAGTTGTTGTGTTATCAGCATAGCAGAAAATTAGAGTACCGTAATTTCCGCACTATAAGGCGCACCTGAGTATAAGCCGCAGCAGCAAAATTGCCGGTTTGTTACATATATAAGCCGCACCGGACTATAAGCCGCAGGTGTTTTAATGTTTAATTACCATATGTAAGGGTTCGTGCACAGAGGGGATTGTCGGGAAAGAGATGGCTGTTTGAGGAAGCTCCCATTTATTAACATTTCAACAAAACAACATAACACAACACCACCTGTGTTTTTTTTACAGTGCACACAGTGTCCGCGGTGTGGTGAAAAGAGGGCAAGAGAGGAAATTAAAACAGAAGTGGATTTATAGTTAGAAAGAGTGCTAAAGAAGAGAGAATTCCGTTTTTTCTTTTTTTCTTTTAGTTACTCACAGTACTATTGACCAGTCCAACTCAAAAGATATTCGGCAGTTTCACTTTGAGCTCGTTCCGCCTCCGCTGCTGAATCATTTAAATCGCTGTCCATCAATGGTTATGACGAGTCTCGCTGGGTACAGTACGCCAAAACGATATCCATTGACTTTAACCTTTTCGATGATGCTGTTGTATGTTGCGCGTTTCTGTTGCACCAACGCGGAGAGGTCCTGCCGGACGAAAAAGCGCGTACCCTCCCAGCCAGGTGAGGGGCTTCTTCCCCGCAGCCTGGAGGATGAGTTGACGGTCGGGCCAGCGGAGTAGGCGGATGAAGATGGCCCTCGGTGGCAGGCCGGGGTCTGGACGTGGCCGAGGCGCCCGGTGTGCCCTGTCCACCTCTGGTGGTTTCTCGCCTTCCTTCAGGTCCAGGATGTAACACAGGATTTTGCCAAGGAAAGCGTCCATGTCACCAATCTCAGCTCCCTCTTTTACATTGATCAGGCGAATGTTATTTCTTTTACTCCTGCTGATTAAGTCATCAACCTGCGTGTGCAGGGTTTCGATTTGTTTTTGCATTTTATCCATTTTCGGACTCACTGTGTTGTTTTTGTCCTCCAGTGCGCTGATGCGCTTTTCCGCATTAGAAACTCTGTTCACGGTTGCCTTATTTTCTTTAGTGAGTGAGTGGATGGACTTCTGCACGTTTTCAAACTTGTTTTCAAGCTGCTCAAACCTCTGAGCGATGTCGGACTTAATCGATAGTGTTTCACGGAGTAAAAGTTTAGCCCAAGCCGGTGTATCTCCAACCTCCAGTCTTTTTCTTTCTGCTTACTGGTTTTCAGTCTTGTGCTTCTTCCAGCAGACATTCGCCCCACACTTTAAAGTTATTCAGTTGGTTCTGGTCACCTTATTCATTTTAGATCAGATCGCTAAAACATATTGTTTGGTCTGGTGTAGCAGCTGTCTAGCTGAGCGCCATGTTCGCCGTGCGATCACGTGATGCCGGTTGATTTCCGCGAAATGATGTGCAGATGAAGCTGTGTAACCTGTAAAATCCATAGATTTAGGAGGTCCCCTAGTGGCCGTTAGCTGGAAAAATCCATAGATAAGCCGCACCGTTATATAAGCCGCAGGGCCGAAAAATGGGGAAAAAGTCGCGGCTTATAGTGCGGAAATTACGGTAATTAGAACACTACTATTCTAGATGTTAATTTAGGATAGCAAGACTATTTGTACTCTGACCCACTGTGCTTCATAGGCTAGTAAAAGGGAGAACTACTTTTGACCATTCCGAGCTAGTGGTTAAGCAGGGGTATAGAAATAAAGGGTTTAAGGTCAAAGCGCCGGGGTGACAAAATAGAGCTTTTCTCGTCGGGTATCATAGATGCTTGATGAGATAATATTTTGATATCGTTTAATCATTGATTTGATATATTTTGGTATTTTAAATATTCTTGAGGACCTGAAGGTCATTCGCGGGGTGTTCTTTTCTACACTATATACGGTAATCTGATCTGGTCATCTGATCTGGCAATGTTATGTCTTCACCAGCAGAGGATACGGCATTGGGGCTTTGATTTTTCCTGCTTTTTCATTGAAAAATTATGTCAAAATCATTGCAGCTGAGGCAGCTGTGAGCGTTAAAGTTGAACTGAACCCATTCGTCACGTGCATATGAGTCGGTTTCAGACTGAAAACATAGTTTGTCTAAGATGACAGGTTGAGAGGCGGGGCATAGTATCATGTTGATGATTTTATTTGCCAATTCTGGGGACTGGATTGGGTTTTGGCCAATCGTGGCGTGTTCCGCCTCCAAATCAAGTGGGATTTAGTGTGTTGTGGCGCTCCCCTCGGGAAGAGCCTGGTGACGCGAGGTTAGTGGCTGAGTGGAGCTCAGCGACCCACAGGCAGCCAGCTGCCTTCGTGTTGCCGAGCGGAGAGTGCAGCCCGTCGGCCTGTAATCTCCGAAGTGCGACCCCTGACAACCAAGCTCTCGGATGCGCGCGCCATTATCGCTGCTGTAAATACGATATCCCTGGAATGCGCGTTTTAACGAGCCAGTTACATTTCTTTGCATTCTTAGAGATTATAGTTTTTGTTTTTTGTTCATGTTTCTAACAGTTGGCCAAGTTAGTAGTTAGTTTATGGGATAGGAATTCTGCCAGATGACAGGCACTAGGTGCCATTTTCTCTTTCTTTTGGAAGAGAAAATTATCCTGAAATGAAGATTTGATTGACAGCTGCATGTCGTGATATGATTGGTTGAAATGGGGTAGAAATTTGATAGTACTAGGTGACGTCAGCAAACTGTACATTACTGTTATCAATGAAATCTTGAAAAATGAACTTTTGACGTGAAAAAGTGTGAAAAACTAAAGAAATTAGATTGTTGTGATTTTCTTTGCATACATTATTAAATAGGTGCACTGCATACCCAGGTATTTGAACTAAAAGAAAATAAAAGTCATTTTTGGGTTCAGCTCGACTTTAAATTAAATGATGAATTGTTATGGAGTATTAGAGTATGCATGTGTTTGACACCAGTATGTGTCTCATAAGCTGCTGGCCCTATGCAGGTCAAAGGAGGGCAGAACTGGGCAGTCCTGTGGGGAATAAGGCCTGGGGGTGGAGCGGTGGGGTGGTTGAGATTAGCAGCCTGATTATGATAGGCAACAAGCAAGACACAGACTGAGTTCGCCCAGGTCTGGCCACTGGCTCAGTGGGATTAATACACTAGCATTAGTTTAGCATTACACTTGTCCATATTGCATGATGGGGATGCTAATGCTAGCAAGCTAACAGGTGGCTGATCTGGAGCCAGATCGGGGTCCACAACGGTGTCTAACCCATGGGTCTAAGCTTAACCCAAAACCAAACTCTAACCCTACCCCTGATTCATATTTTTTATGTCTATTATTTCTGATAACACCAGTAGCTTAGCGTTAGCTTGTTAGCTAATCTAAAGCTCTCTGCCATTTTGCCCACGTTAATCCCACCATGTGCCCAACGTACAGCCAATAAAATGTCTACCCAGTCTGAAATTGGAGCCGAACGATTTTTGCACCGACACCGACACTGGTTCAAAGCAGCTGGTGGACTAAGGCCAGTGCTAGTGGACAGATGGGTGGACCGTCCTTGAGGGAAGGGACATGGGCGTCAACTAGGGCATTCACAGACTAGTCGACTAGTAAAACCACTAGTCGACACTGTGCTTAGTAGTCGACTAGTCGTTATTTTTTTATTTATTTTTATCTTTAAGAAAGAACATGAGGTATTTACACGACATACATGGACTATCATATCCCATATCCCATATCCCCCACAAAGAACATCAAAACACAACAAAACAAAACAAGAAAACTGCATAAGATACACAATAATCCAAGAACAAACAAGACTATTGGACAAACAACCAAACAAAAACAATCCATTCAAACTAAATACATAGATCTTGCCCTGTTGGCAGCTAGGAAATGCATAGCTTTAAATTGGAAAGCATCCAATCCCCCAGCTGTAGTTCACTGTTGGAATGAACTCTCAAGCTACCATACATTGGATAACATTTACTACAAGAGCAAAGGCAGATTCTTAGACATCCCCAAAATATGGCAACCACATACAGAGTTTGACTTTGAGAACTTTTTACCCCAGTGTCATTAGGCCTATCAGGATAGGAGCTGAATGCATTGTTTTTGTTTGGTTGTTTGTCCAATAGTCTTGTTTGTTCTTGGATTATTGTGTATCTTATGCAGTTTTCTTGTTTTGTTTTGTTGTGTTTTGATGTTCTTTGTGGGGGATATGGGATATGGGATATGATAGTCCATGTATGTCGTGTAAATACCTCATGTTCTTTCTTAAAGATAAAAAAAAAAAAAAAAAAAAAAACGACTAGTCGACTACCTTTAGCGACGACTAGTCGACTAGTAAAATTCACTAGCCGTGAATGCCCTAGCGTCAACAGATGTGGCATGGGAATACTGATAGGTAGACTACAGAATCTGTATAGAAAAAATCACACCCAGGTGTTGAAGTAAGCGGTGCAGGTTTGCGCAGGTCAGACCCTTCTCCCCCATCCCCTTCTCCCCCATCCCCCTCTCTCTGGCACTGTATGTGTGTGCCACACACATAGCCATAGCAGTTTAACTGCAGCTTCCCTAGTGACATTATCAATTCATTAGACAGGAAACATCATTATGCTGTTCTCTTTATTGACCTCTCTAAAAAAATATATACTGTGGATGACGATACTGTCCATTGCTTTTAAGATTGTTAGAGGTTGGTTTTGTTCACTCTGCTTTCAGTTGTATCCATAGTTACTTAAAGAAACACTCCGCCGATTTTCAGCCAGCTTTGTATCATTACAACACCACTAGTATATCAGAAAACTGTAAACAGTTTTGCAGGCATTAATTTAGTTTGACAGTTATTGAGAGTTGATTTGAGTTCAGTTGTAGACCAGTCATGTCATTCATGCGCAACTTACATCACTGGTCCATAACTTAACTTAACTCACATAACTGTCAAACTAAATGAATGCCTGCAAAACTGTTCACCGTTTTCAGGTATACTACTGATGTTGTAATGATACAAAGTTGGTCCAAAATCGGTGGTGTTCCTTTAAATGACAGGAGGACCCAATGCATCGCTGTGAGGAGTACCCCAGGGTTCAATTCTTGGCCGGATACTCTTTAATTTATACATAAATAACATTGGTATGAATCTCTGTGAATCACAGGTGGCTAATGGTAAGCTAACTAGCTTAGCTACGTAGTTTGCACACAACTTTATCTCAGATTTCACAATTTTGCCGTCTACTGACCAAAATCCAAAGGGCTTCCAAACAGGGCTTCTTATACTGTTCAGAGTGGAAATCACTCTCTCTACTGCTGCCGCATTTGGTTGTGAATCCATCAAAGTGACTCCTGTCCATCAGTGAGTGCAGTGCATGGTGTAGTGGCCCAGATCTCGTGCGAGGCAGGCAGACAGACAGGCAGCAGCGTAAGCTCTCACCAGTATGCATAATGCCTATGCAATCCAAATCTGGCTGTTCATAATTATGTTTATTTGTGTGTTTTGTATGTTTTTTTTATGCTGCCAATTTGTCCAGTTTTTTTTACCTGGTTAAATGTAATGTAAATAATAATGATAATCTATCTACTAATTCCAGCAGTGTCTGTGTGTCAGTATGTCTGTGCAAGTGTCTGTGTGTCAGTGTGTCTATGTGTCAGTATGTCTGCGCAATTCCAGCAGTGTCTGTATGCTTCAAGTGGGAGTCAACATCCACCAGGACCTGACATGGGCCGGCCACACCGCCACTGTTGTCAAAAATGCCCAACCGCGACTACACGGACTCAGGCGCCTGAAGAAATTTGGGCTAAGGCCAAAAATCCTCAGGGACTTCTACAGAGGCACCATTGAAAGCCTGCTGACTGGCTGCTTCACCACCTGGTACGGGAACTGTACCACCATGGACCGCAGGGCGCTAAGAAGAGTGAGGCGCGCGGCCCAGCACGTAACAGGATGTGAGCTGCCAGAACTGCAGGAACTATACAACCAGCGGTGCCTCAGGAGGTCCCTGAAGATCATCAAGGACAGAAACCACCCACACAACAGCCTGTTCTCCCTGTTACCCTCAGGGAGGAGATACAGGGTCCCAAAAGCACGCACAAATCGCTTGAGGGACGGTTTCTTCCCACAGGCCACGAGACTCCTTAATATTTTTTATTTATTTATTATTATTATTTTTTTTTAATATCTTTAAGAAAGAACATGAGGTATTTACACGACATACATGGACTATCATATCCCATATCCCATATCCCCCACAAAGAACATCAAAACACAACAAAATAAAACAAGAAAACTGCATAAGATATACAATAATCCAAGAACAAACAAGACTTTTGGACAAACAACCAAACAAAAACAATGCATTCAGCTCCTATCCTGATAAGCCTAATGACACTGGGGTAAAAAGTTCTTAAAGTCAAACTCTGTATGTGGTTGCCATATTTTGGGGATGTCTAAGAATCTGCCTTTGCTCTTGTAGTAAATGTTATCCAACGTATGGTAGTTTGAGAGTTCATTCCACCAGTGAACTACAGCTGGGGGATTGGATGCTTTCCAATTTAAAGCTATGCGTTTCCTAGCTGCCAACAGGGCAAGATCTATGTATTTACTTTGAATGCATTGTTTTTGTTTGGTTGTTTGTCCAATAGTCTTGTTTGTTCTTGGATTATTGTGTATCTTATGCAGTTTTCTTGTTTTGTTTTGTTGTGTTTTGATGTTCTTTGTGGGGGATATGGGATATGATAGTCCATGTATGTCGTGTAAATACCTCATGTTCTTTCTTAAACATAATTTTTTTTTTTTTTGGTGCTAAAACGACTAGTCGACTACTAAGCACAGTGTCGACTAGTGGTTTTACTAGTCGACTAGTCTGTGAATGCCCTAGCGCACACACATATACACATACATACAGACACAAATACTGTATATACACACACACACACACTGTGCACTTCACATCAACTGTGACTAGATGTGCACTATTTGGTCTCTATATCTGACATATAACCCCCAGGTCACCGGAAGCTTGGACCCCGTCTATATTTTATATTATTAGTGGCCGGGCCAGCGAAGCGGCCGGGCCACTTATTGTATTTGCCTGTATTATTATTCTCCCGGGAAGTTCGACTTCCCATGCATGAAAACTAAGCAAACTTTGCACAAAGGTCCAGTCCCATGCCAAACGTCTTTGACGCAAATTTGGGGCCAATAGTCCTAACGGTGGCACTACAGCGACCGTCTAAAGTTTCAAACTTTGAAAATTCATAAAAAAATCAGGCATACGTGCTACGGCTTTGTAACTTTCACCGAAATGTGGGCCCAAATGAGGAGAAACTTTTGTACAATGCAACCTATGGCCAATTATGAAGTCTAAAGACCGCAAAACTGCAAAAACTGTAAAACTAATTAAACCCTACTCCTCCCACATTTTTTCTTCAAACGACACCAAACTTCAGCATCTGCATCGTTAGACTACACAAAAGTATCAAACAGATTTTCGATTGGTCAAAAATTTTGCCCACAGTGCATAGCCTAATTGCTTAATTACCTAGGGCAATTAGGTTGTATTTGTGATGTCATCAGCCAGTCAAGCAATTGTGATGCCATCACTGATGTCACTCGAGCAATTGTGATGTCATAATAGCTCAAAGCCTTGAGACTTGCCCGGCCAGGACCCATTGCTGCGCAGCAGCTATAATAAAAATAATTATTATTAGTGCAATACCCGTGGGGCTATAATAGCCTTATAGCCTTAGACTGATGACATCACTGATGACATACAGACAGACACACTCCTGGAATTATTAGACTTAGACTGATGACATCACAGTTGGCACTTGTGCGCAGACATACACACATACTGACATCTTCAAGATTCAAGATTCAAGATTTTTATTGTCAAGTATCACGTTTGAAATTCTTGTGCTGTAGACTCCGTTACAACATAGTGCAAAATAACAGGGCATATAGGTGCAGGAAAATAAGAGAAACAACAAGCAATAACAGTAAAGCAATAGAAACAAGCCAGAAACAGTGACATGTTCACTGCACATAGGTGCAAATAGCATAGACATAATTTAGACATAATTAAACATTCTGTTTGCACAGGTGCAAATAACATAGACATAATTAAACATACGTAGTGGTAGCAGCTGAAGTACAGCTACTACCCAACATGACTGTTGGGAGTTTATTTGTGTATGTTAACTCATTGAGTGCCAATGATGTCGAACGACGTCAAATCAAATAGTAACGTAGAGTGCCAATGACGTCTAAAGACGGCAAATGCGTTTTTTGACGGTGGGATGTGGATCAAAGCCTCATGCATCTCCTGTAAAAAATATTGGAGCTATTGAAGGTGTATAACCTATTTTACGGACCCATTAGGTGGCGACAGTGCTCTCCAGATTAGAGAGAGTTGAGGAAAAACAGCAGAAAAAGCCGTGATGAAAGAGAAACCGATGCATGAGCCAGAGCGGCACAGATTGCTCTGGCTGGAGCTAACGTTAGCTGCGAACAGCAGCCAATCCGCACCCACAACTGAGCCCCTCTGTCTCTGCTGCGATTGTTTCTCCACACGATTAGCCGCCAGAAAAGAAAACCAAAGCCAAACCATTCTCATGAGAATGGTTTGGCTTTTCGGTGTCGCGCTGGGAGCCGGCGCACAAGGCGGAGCGCTCCGAAAATAGACTCTGGGTGCAGCGCACTTTGAAACGCGCAGCAGAAAGCCTAGAATCGGACGCAGCTTCATCCCAGCTGACAACCGAAACCCCAGAAACGCAGACGAACTCAGCGAGCCCGATCCAGACTCCCCCGACGAGCGGCCGCCATCCGAACATGGATCCGCAGGCAGCACCACGGAGGAGGAGTTTGGAGTTGAGGGGGGTGGGGGTGCTGTTTTATTGAAGGAAATTACTGTTCAGATGTTTCAGGTCAGAAAATATTAGCTTCAGAGTCAGTGATTTGCTAGTCTCGCTAGCCAGCCTCTCTTCCTTTCTGTCAGAGAGTCTGGCGTCGCGGAAACAGGCACGGGGATCAGCCCGCCCCTGCTCTAAAGCTGCTCTCCCATTCGAGCGGCTGTTTCGGTGGCAGCAGGATATCCGCTCCCCCGCTTGCAAGCTCTGTCACGCTCTGTCATTGGCTCCGACCATATGTCAATCAGAGCGGCTTCCGCTCCCATGGCATGTGTGTCGCTGTAATGCTCCCGGCCGCCGAACAACGCTAACTAGCTAGCGTAGAAAGCTAACGGCAGAAATCTATGGGCTAACTCGTTGCTACATGCTGAAAATGGCAAGTTTTGAAGAAGATATGGATTGTGCAATAAAGAAGGCCTGCTCGGCACTTTCGGTGGATGGTTGTAAAGATATCCAGAGAATATGTTTAGAACATTTGCTGTCTAACAGTCTAACAGTCTGTCTTTATGCCTGTGCGCTCTCCTCCCATCTAAATGTTCCGCCGACACAAGTTCCACCCCGAAACTAAAGGGCACTAACGTTAAGCACCGCCCAAGACGAAGCTGATTGGTTAACCCAAACAGAGCATTTTTTTCGCAATCCCACAATGGAAACCTGCGACGCCAGACTCTCTGACAGAAAGGAAGAGAGGCTGGCTAGCGAGACTAGTGATTTGCTTGAAATGCTTCATTTCACAAAAGGCTCATTATCTCAGCTTCTAGATGGAAACGTCTGTTTTTGGTGAAATCAACCTATATTCTCCGGCTGATAACTAAAGAACGGAAAATGATATCAATAAACTTTTTTTTGCTGATGATAGAAGAGAGTCTCATCGTTCTTTGGGCGTGTTCGGTGTTTACATAGTAATATCACACAATATTCTGTGGGCCTCGAGAAATCACTGAAAACGCTCTGAAACTCTGGCACTGGGAGCATCCGTTTTCCAAAAGTGGCTGGCACTCAATGAGTTAAGAAAAAATTAAAAACGACTGGTCGACTAGTCGACTACCTTTAGGGACAACTAGTCGACTAGTAAAATTCACTAGTCGTGAATGCCCTAGCGTGCGCATGTGTATATGTGTACTGTATGTGTGTGTACATATATAAATTATATATATACATATATACACACGTGTGTATGTGTGTATATATATGTGTGTGTATAGATGTGTGTGTATGTATGTGTATGTGTATATGTGTGTGTGTATGTGTGTATATATGTGTGTATGTGTATATGCGTGTGCGTATATGTCTGTGTATATATGCGTGTGTGTATGTGTATATGTGTGTATATATGTGTGTATATATGTGTGTACATGTGTGTATTTATGTGTGTGTATATGTGTGTGTATATGTGTGTTTGTATGTGTGTATATATGTGTGTATGTGTGTGTATATATGTGTGTATATGTGTGTGTGTATATGGGTGTATATATGTGTGTGTGTGTGTGTGTGTGTGTGTGTGTGTGTGTGTGTGTGTGTGTGTGTGTGTGTATATATATACCGGTATGTGTGTGTGTGTGTGTGTGTGTGTGTGTGTGTGTGTGTGTGTGTGTGTTGTAGTGTCAGTGCATGTTTCGTTGAAAGTTTAGACATTTATCATTTCAAAACGGTTTAACGTATCTAAATGAATTCCATAACTTTAGGGAAGTCCAGAGATGACACAGAAAAAGTTTGGGCTAATTTGTGCAATCGGTCTAGGAGGAGATAGCAAAAATAGGTTTTTGAGAAAATGCAAAATGGCGGAAAATCTAGGTAGACGGAAATTGGCGTGGCCTATATGGATAGATGCGTATTGATCCAGGGAATCCAGCAGAAGTGGAATTTTGATTATACGACTCAAGGTTCAGCAGTTACGGGCCAATACGTGAAATGGTCTGTTATAGCGCCACCATCTGGTCAATATGGATAATTCTTTGTCTCTGAGTAGTGGGACACATTTCCAACCTATGTGCAAAGTCTGGCTACTGGCGGCCATATGTCTGTGCTTATGAATTCCATAACTTTAGATCAGGGAAGTCCAGAGATGACACAGAAAAAGTTTGGGCTAATTTGTGCAATCGGTCTAGGAGGAGATAGCAAAAATAGGTTTTTGAGAAAATGCGAAATGGCGGCAAATCTAGGTAGACTGAAATGGCCGTGGCCTATATGGATAGATGCGTATTGATCCAGGGAATCCAGCAGAAGTGGAATTTCTATGACTCACGGTTCAGCAGTTATGGGCCAATACGTGAAATGGTATGTTATAGCGCCACCATCTGGTCATTATGGGTAATTTTTTGTCTCTGAGTAGTGGGGCACATTTCCAACCTATGTGCAAAGTCTGGCTACTGGCGGCCTTATGGTTTCTGACGTGCATACTGTTTTAGGGGAGAATAATAATAATAAACGGAACAATTACAATATGGATCCACGCACTTCGTGCTTGGACCCCTAATAATAATAATAATAATAATAAAATCAGATATTAATTTTTCATATTCAAATATTCTTTACATTTTTATATTCAAATATATATTTGAATATAGAATATTCTTTGACAGCCCTACTCAGGATGGGGGTTAATAACATGTGAATTGCAGCCTAACCTGTCATTAATGACGTTACCCCGGCATGATGACACGACGATGACTCCTGCCGTGGTGGCCATGATCGCATGGATGGAGGACACCACCCTGAGAAAGAGACAGAGACAGAGACTCAGAGTAAGGTCATGTAAATACATCTTTACTGAGCTAATACATTTACGAGTGCTGAATTACAGTATAAGCGTTTGTTGATCACACCCAGTTTTTATTTTTCACCATTTTTGCCAGCTACCGTATCCTATAAAATTGAGTGACGGGACGGGACCAAAGCTGTGTCAGACTTTAGAGATCTACATCCTTTCATCGTCGTTGTCGTCGTCCTCGTCGTCATCATCAACTTGTGGTTGTACTGTACTAGCATTGTGTATCAGATTCCTTGTATGATTTCCTGGTATCTGGGTTTCAGCAATACGTCATGAATTCTTGAGTCTGCGATATTGTGCTGATACCAGATATGTTCACAAGTCACTTGTGGGCACGGTGGCTCAGTGGTAGAGCTGTCGCCTCGCAACCAGAAGGTCCTGAGTTCGATTCTCGCCTGGGACACTGTGAGCACTGTGGTTGTGTTCCCCCCCATATCTTCAGTGCCTACTGCCCAGGTGGGGTATCTCGTCGTAAGGGCCTTTCTGTCTGTGTGGAGTTTGCATGTTCTCCCCGTGCTCCCCCCAGGGGGTTCCTCCGTATATAACCCCCCCCCCCCATTAAAAAAAAACATGCAGAAGATCAGATCGTCATCGTCATCCGACCAGTGACGACAACATCCGAAGTTGGTCACAGGGGCTGTACGAGAAAAGCGACCACTGCTCCTGGCCTGCCCCCCGGAGGAAAGGACAAGCCAGGATGGGTTAAATGCAGAGGACAAATTTCACCGGCCACCGTCAGCATTAGGGCTGCCACAAACGATTATTTTGATAGTCGACTAGTCACCGATTATTTTAACGATTAGTCGACTAATCGGATCATATCGCACAATTACTCAATCGCTCTGATTTAGCTATCATCAGCTTCTAAATTTAGCTTCAAGTTGTTTTAAGCATGTGCCAAATAAAAATAAAGACAAGTAATGATGATAATTCACTCAGAAATAATATTTTCATGAACTTTAAAGTTTAGAGCATGTAGCAGCATATTTATTTCTGGCATCAATGTACTTGCATGTAATAAATGTAATATAGTGCAAATTGCAAAACTGCAAAATAGTACACATTGAAATTGAAAACATATAGTGCAATGAAATATGTACTATCCATTGAATGAATAATGCAAAATAAAATTAGGGCACTACTACGTGGCATGGAAATGGAACCAAAAACTATTCACTGCAACCAAAATATCAACAAAAATAAATTGTTTCAGTCTTCTCAGGCATCAAACACATTTTTAAATGTCGTAAGTAGAGTGCAAACTGCAGAGTAAAATGAGGTTTCCAGTATTCCCGTCAGCAACACATGAGCTTAACTTTGCTATGAGATGACAACGTTACAGCAGGCTTTTAACGTTAATATCGTTAGCCAATAGCTAACGTTAGCAGCTAACGTTGCGGTTGCCAGTGAGCTAACAAGCTAATTAGCCTTCATCTGCATTCGCCACAACGTGCTTCCTTTTGAGATGCTCGTGCATCATACTCGTGCTGCCATGATAAGCGAGTTCAGCTTATTTAGCAGATTTTGCACTTCACATTATTGTGGGTGAAATGCTCCCACACTTTGGACGTAGTATGAGGACGGCTAGACATTTTTTCTGTGGAGAAGCACTGGGAGCTGCTTGTTGTTTTTCCGGTCACGGTGATGTCACGTTTTCCCCGGATGATGGATACTGCGCATGTGCATCAAAGACAGGACAGAGATGGCTGGATGCCAAGCCAGCCAGTGAGGCCATCGCAGGCAGCAGCTTCGCGGAAACAAAACAAATGTTTTTTTCTTTTTTTTAGCTCCAAAAAAAACATGCGATTACGTCGACTACAGTACCAAATTCGTCGGCGACGATTTAAATCGTCGACGTAGTCGCGACTAGTCGACTAATCGTGGCAGCCTTAGTCAGCATGTGTGTGTTTGTGGCCGTCCATGCATGTGTTGATGTGTAATCGTGTGACAATAAAGACGGGCTTGTCCGTCTGAAATCGTGAAAAATCGTAATGCAAGACAACGTCAAGTCTCAAGTCTTTCAGAGACAAGTCTGAGTCACCATAGTTATGTTATACACAAATGTATACACATATATTTTCCAGAACGTAGTTGGAAACTCTTACACTTGTCTAGTTGTGTTAAATAACCAAACCAAACCACATTTGGTCTTGGCGTTAACTTTGACACAACTAAGAAATAACATGAGGAAGCAGAGTCCTGGTAGAAAAATGAATTGCGACATGAGCTACTTTATATTCTGATGTAGTAATCACAAATGAGATGGCCAGACAGTCAGAATTTCACAAGCTTTCCACCAAAATTATATTACAGATACTTGCACTTTGTAGTGATTTTGTAATTGTTGTTTACATTGTAGCAAGCCAAGACCATTGCTAGAAAGATGTGACTCAGAAATAAACATAATTGTCATATTTTGTTGTCATTGAACTTTTATTTTATTACATTGTATCATGGTAGTATCAAATTGTGAACCATGTATTGTGAATCGTATCGTGAGATAAGCATTATTGTCCCATACCTACTGTATATTTTAATACAGGCCAAAAAGCGGCCTGATATGTCAGCAAATCACCATATTGTTATTTGATTTGTAGGCCTATTGACTGACAGCTATAGAAGCAGGCTGGAACTAAAAATGGGTCGGGTCTGAAAAGAGGCTCCTTCGGCTAAGTAATCATAGACCTTCAAGTTCAGTGCAGGACCCTGGGATTAGCACTGCCTGGACTCCACTTTGCTTGTCTATAAACAGACCTGTGACATAGGAGAACGTGGTAGGTCTCTATTTGAAGTGTCACTATATGAGGTGGCATAAGGGATGACATAACATATAAAACTTATTCATAGACGTTGCCATACCTGCCAACACTCCTGATTTTCGCGGGGGTCTCCCTATTTTTAACCCTTTCTCCCGCTGTGCTCCCGATTGGTAATTTGTCCCCTTAATCTCCTGATTTCATCATATGGGTGTTTCTCAGTAAGTAGCACGTCGATAGGTTTACTGTCTTTCAGAGGCTGTAGTGGGCTTAGTTTGAAAGCCAGAGGGACGTTTCTGGTATCATATGAAAGTAGATGACCTAGCTTGTCAGGAAGGGGTCTAAATACTGGAACGCTGCAAAGCTGGGCTTCATTTTGGCGAGGGTGAATTTGCCGTTACCCCAGAAAATCTCCCTCTGTTTCACAGCCTAATGTTGGCAGGTATGCCTTGCGCCTGCCTTCAGAGTGTGATGACAACAAAGTGAAGAATGTAGGCAGCAGTGAGTAACGCGTATCAGAGTTTGAATGTAGCCAGTCTGTCACGGCCCTGTGATGGCTGTTGGCAGCAGCGAGTAATGCCTGGTTCAGACTACACGAATTCAGCCCGATATTAGACCGATTTGGTCGTGCGCGACAGATTTTCAGCGTCGGGCCCGAATATGACCGTCGGGGACGACGATCGGCCGTCTTCACCTCTTGTAGTGTGACATAATCAAAGACCAGCGTCGGGACCAGTCGGGACGTCTAGGACGCCTCACGACGCCCTGACGAAAAGACTGGCATGTCAGTCTTTTGGACATGGTTTCGCCTAGTGTGACACCCCGGAAGACAGGTATCAGGTCCTGGGGAGACCGCTCCCCGCTCGATACAGATTTCACCCGCTCGCACTCACCGCTCCGCTCCGCTCAAAAGAATAAAAGAGATAAAAAAGGCCAGGGTGTTTTAATTTGCGTTTAAACGCCTCAATGGGCATTGCTCACTACAAATAACATGAGCTTTGAGCTCAGCAGAGTCGGCTGCATGTTCGTTTCTCTTCCTTCTCGTCTCGCAGCAGCTGGCAAGAAAATAGTGGGCGTGCACATGAAGTAAGTTGGAGGCTGGAGCGGACATCACAGTGCATCACAGTAGAGCCTGTCACTCATCCAAATAACGTTAATTCTGCAAGGGATATATATAGCACCTGGATTACATACATGTTTCACATAGGGTTGTGTTTGGATTTCAATGTTTGATTTTGCCCAATATTGAAATCTTCTACAATTGCATGTTGTGCTAACATAAACATTATTTCGATCTACCACTTTAGCCTATTTAGGCTGATTTGGTTGCTATTTCTTGTCAATGTAGTGGCCTCAAAGCATGCTGGGAGATTTCATTCACAGGTCCGCCTCCCCAACGACCTGTGAACTCGCTGACGACAGCTGACGACGTGATGACGGTGGCATACGACGCTCTGTCGGTGTCAAGCGAGAATACACTTGTAGTGTGGCCAGTCTCCCGACCAAGACATGTCACGAATTTATGGCAGTATGATGGCCTCGTCTGACATGGTGACATCGTGAACGACAAAAAATATCGTGTAGTCTGATCCTGGCATAACACGTATCAGAGTTTGAATGTAGCCAGTCCGTCACGGCCGTGTGATGGTTGGAGGCAGCAGTGAGTAACATGTATCAGAGTTTGAATGTAGCCAGTCCTTCACGGCCCTGTGATGGCTGTAGGCAGCAGTGAGTAACATGTATCAGAGTTTGAATGTAGCCAGTCCGTCACGGCCCTGTGATGGCTGTAGGCAGCAGTGAGTAACATGTATCAGAGTTTGAATGTAGCCAGTCCGTCACGGCCCTGTGATGGCTGTAGGCAGCAGTGAGTAACACGTATCAGAGTTTGAATGTAGCCAGTCCTTCACGGCCCTGTGATGGCTGTAGGCAGCAGTGAGTAACATGTATCAGAGTTTGAATGTAGCCAGTCCGTCACGGCCCTGTGATGGCTGTAGGCAGCAGTGAGTAACATGTATCAGAGTTTGAATGTAGCCAGTCCTTTACGGCCCTGTGATGGTTGACGACTGACTGTATTGGAAAAACTCCATGGATGTTCAAAGGGAAGCAGATTAATTTTTTCTAATGGCTCACCAATTTGAGTCACTCCTGAGTCCTGACTCCTGACCCATCTTAACATAGGTAAAATGCTTTAAAATATGCATAGGTGGCCCATTTGAACCAGACTCATGGATTATATCTCCATCTTGTTCAAACTATGAATGACTGGTTTTTGCCAGGCAAGCTCTCTCCCTGGCTGTGATCCAGGTTGGCAATGCAGTCACTAAGCAGCTTTGAAATCAGAAAACATGTCATTCATTCCCATCCACTCAATGCGGCCATAACGGTCAGTCATCCCTTTTATGCACCACTGAGTTTATGCCAGATTAAAAATAAGATAAACTAAATAAATTCAATAAATTATTCTGTTCGTTGAGAATGTTTTTTGTTTTGTTTTGTTTTTCAGATCTGAGTGCATTGGACCATGAACCTATTATATTGGTGCCTATAAAATCGTAAAGATTTTACAGATTTTCTCCAGAGACCCCCCTTTGCTTAATGTGGCTCTCTAATTGGTCTAACTGTCAGAATATGGTCAATGCATCAATCCAGCTATTGCTGACAGAAAGCAACAGTTGTTTTGTACCTCAATGCCAACACTATGGGTCTTCTGACCTAATTCCTGGATCATCTGTCCTTGATATGAATACTCTTCTGTGTGCATATTGTTCTCGCTTGACTGTGAGAAACTTACATAATGGCATGAGCTGGTATCAAAGGCCTCTTTCTCGCTATTCTCTTCTTACTGTGTGTATGTATGCTGTCTGATCATCAAAGGAATATGCAAATAATATACTACTCATTGATGATATTAGGTATAGATTATGTATTGATTATATCATAATTTCCTTCAACACTATCAGTTTTGCTGCATATCAATAACCGGTTTCCTTTGCATGCTGCACAGGGACTCGCGCACTCAGCTTTTTTGTTCTGTGAAAAATTAAAAGTCAGTGTTGTATAGCGGTTAGATAAATTAGTTGTGTAATTGAAAGGTCACAGTTTCACTTACTGTCCGTCAATGGCTATTGTCTTGTTGAAATGTCCTTGGCCTTACCTGCTCACTCACTGTAGTCTGTCAATTGCTCTGGACGAGACTTAGCTCAATGTAACAGGCACTTGAACCTTACTATGGTGATTATGGCAGGACATTAGGCATAATGTCCTGCCATAATCACCATGGTATATTAAATATAACCACTTAATGCTAATGAGTTTCTATCATTATTCTTGGGCTATTGTGGTCATAAGAATATTATACACACAGACGCAGACAGATGTCATCATGATGACATACTGTCCTGACTCCTGACCTGCACCATGTAGTAGGCTAAGGTGGTGGAACATAAAAATGTATAGAATGTATGAATGTGCCTTGTTCATTATTGACCAAAGCATAAAACGTGTACTGCAGCCAGATCTATTCCAATTATCCAGTTTTATAGTAGACTCAGACCAAGCATGACCGCTTTGTTTTGTTTCTTTGCTCTATCCAAAGTTTTAGGTGTGTTGTGAGGCCAAGCTTCTGAGTAAATTCTTGGTTTGTTTACCATTATGCATTTATGTGGATCTATTTTATATGTTTCAATTTCTTCATTTCATTTTGCCCAGATATAATCCATAATTATTTGTGTGGAAAATCACCTTGAAATTATGCTTTAATCTAGCATTTTATTACATCCATTTGATAGGATGGGACAGCTAGGCTAGCAAGCTAGCATTACTTGTTTAGCCCAGTGGTTATCAAATTATTAATTACTAGTGCAGTGCATGTTCCCCCATGCACCACCCTGTGCAACCCCCCCCCCCCCCCCCCCCCCCCGCACACATACTGCACTCTGTCAGGTCCCCCTAAACGCAAGTTTGAAGTCGATCTGACAAACGGTTCTCGAGATACGCGAAGGACAGACATACAGACAGTCCTGGAATAAGTCCACATTGCATGAAATGCAGCACCGCACTCCATCGGGGTCCGAGCAGCGCACTCCCCAAGTTTGAAGTCACAATCGGACAAATGTTTCTCGAGATAAACTGCTTTTTGTGTTGCCAGTAGGTGGCACTATGTCAAATTGCAAGAAATCAGCGCTGCACTACTTCAAGTTCCCAGGAGCACACTCCCCAAGTTTGAACTCAATCGGATGAACGGTTCTCAAGATAAACCACTTTTTGTGTTGCCAGTAGGTGACGCTATGCGAAATTGCACGGAATTCAGCTCCCTGCACTCGGTTGAGTCCCCCTAAGCGCACTCCCCGAGTTTGAAGTTTGAAGTCGACCAGATTCCAGGAATACCCCAAACACGCCAAACACGGACGGAACTGGTCAGCAGGAGAACAACCGTCCCTCTGACACCAGAGGAGTGGTTAAAATTCCATTCCCTAACAGAGATAAAGCACTTTTTGTCTTGCCAGTAGGTGGCGCTATGCCAAACTGCACAGACATCTACTGTGGATCAAAGACTAAAATCTCCTGTGGCCAAAGTTAGAGAAACACCTACAGTAACTTCACCATGGCTAAACTGGTTTCAACAGGATACTGGGACACATGTTGTTCCCAAAACAGAGGATGATATCGCATTTGTGGTCATGTTGGCCAAGACATGATGCTAAAATGATGCTGTTCCCCACCGGGCCGGTAACATTATGTCCCGTTTCTTTTCTAAAACTTTTAGAGGCGATGGTCTTTGTCAAACAGCGCCGGGTTCCTCTGGACTGCTGTCATCAGTTCCTCAGCAAGCAACACATCATCTCTCTCCTCTCTCCCTCAGTCTTTCTCCCTGTCTCCTCTCCCTCAGGCTCTCTTTCGTGTCACGTGTATGTCTCACTGATGACATCACAATGATGTCACAATGCCCATGTATGACATCATCAGTGATGACATCATCAGTGATGGTATGACATCATTGATGACATAGGTAATTAGGGCAATTACCTAATAAAAAAAATCTGGCTCTGTCAGGTCACCCGCGCGGGTGCTCTTTACACCCCCTGAAAGTTTCAGCCCAATCGCACGTAAAACGGCATAGCTGTGGCCGGCACAATTCCTAGCAGGGCTCCAGACTAACACTTTACACTAGGTGCACCGGTGCACCTTACTTTTTAATTTAGGTTCACCAGCACATAATTTAGGTGCACCCACATTTTTCAGCACGCCTTTTGGCACCGCAATAATACATTTTAAGCATTGCCTTCTTTGTCATGTTGTATACATATTGGCAAATTATTAAAGGGGCCCTATTATGCATTTCTTAATTTTGTATCATATATATGTTGTTACAATCTTGGATGGTCATATTAAACATGGGCTAAGCTTCAAATAAATAGGTGAAAGTGTTTTAATGTTACCCCCATGAACCCCCCCTCCCGCCCATGAACTCTCGTAGACGAGACGACATGGATTTGTGCCGATTTTGTGCGAGAACCATAGTTCTGGTGATGTCAGGCAGGACTTGTTACCCTGGCAACAAAGCGTTGCCGCAGGCCGGCGCGCGCACGCCCTAGCCCCCACCCTTCCCTGTGTTGACATTGCTCCAGTACACTGCCCACACTGCCGAATTGTCAACCTAACCCGCGTCACCAGGCGCTCTCCAACCTGGGTGTCTACTACAGTAGTCTCATGGAATAACGGATTTCAGACCGCAAAAACAAGGAGACGACTTGGAAGTGAGCCAGGATGTAGGACTGAAGTGGTAAGTTCTGAAAATATGTGTCTCATTCCAGCATCGGTTGTACCTAGTAGCTAGGAAGCGCTAACGTTACTTACCACCGGCTGGGTAACGTTAGCACTTGCTATTAGCCTAGCAGCACAGCTGCCTTTCATAGACATGAACAACCGATGAATGACGAAGGCACACATTTTCAGAACTTGTAACGATAGTCCAACTTGCTGACTTCTCCAAGTCCTCATTTTGGTTTGGTCCGTGTAGCCTTTGCTAGGAGAGGCACACTATAGTCACAAGCATTTGGGAAGTTAGCTAACTAGCTACATTAGCTGTTGTGTTGTGGCTTGAATTTGACGACAATAGTGTGAAGCTCCCCGGGCAGGGCGGGGAGCTGCAAAACAATTATATAAATGAGCAAGGGATTGTGAAAACGAATTTGACCATCGATAACAAACGTGACTTGGGCGTAACAAGCAAGGCTATCAATTGATATATCAACATCCCCCTAGCTATCTACAGCTCCGCTCGGCCCGGGCTGTGCCAGGACATTTCCTTCGGCGGCTGGCCGAGCAGGGCATCACGTACCGCGGCCAAACACAAAAACTCCTCGCGCTGCCCTCCTGGAGTATTTTCCGGAGGGTGGGGGTTCAAGGACAGGACCTAAAACAGAGCGTTTCAGACAGAGGCTGAACTGAAGGGGGCAGTGAGAGCCAGTACAAGATAAACAATGAGTTTGTTCAACTATGAATGATGCAATAAGTTACTCTACTGGAGGCCAACAATAAAATAATAATACATTATATTAGCAAAATATGGGCCCTTTAAATGATACGCTCAAAGATTTTCATGTCAGTAAATGTCTGTTATAGTCACTATCACTATCACCAACTGAGTTAACACAGTGAGGATTGAGCCTATGGCCCACTGATGGAAGCCTTTGCATTTTGAGTATTGCAGCATGTGATGTAATTATCACCTTACATTATGCTCCGTCCTAAGTTGAAAAAGTTAGGAGCACATTTAAGGACACAATGATGAATCTACCGTTCTCATGATGCACTATGAATTTCTTATCAGAATGACTCAATGCAGCTCATTGGCTATTGTCATTGAATTATCACTAACCATTTATTTAGTCATCTGTAGTTTGCCTAACATTATGTAATGGTGGTCATGATTGTAAACGTTCACGTTACTGTGTGATTAGTGACATATCCCAGTGTGTTGTGGAATGATAGTCTCACTGTGCACTGCACAGTGAGACTATCAGTGAAAAGCCGTAGCAGATAGCTGCTCTTAGATGGTCTAACATTAACAGACAGCATAGTCATATGGTCAACAACACATTTTAGCGATCTTGAATTACATGTTGGGTAACGTTAGTAATCCCAGAATTGGCTTGATAGTTAGGTAGCATCCCGCTAGCGATGCTAACATTAGACGCTAAGATGTCATTGTCATGCCAGCCATCCGAACGTTAGTCAGAACTCATCTGCTGAAGCTGTAGCTTTGTCTCCAGCGTACAAAACCACCATCTGAAACATCTTAATTCCATCTGTTTGTGACTCTGGTACGAGTGAGTCTGGCCGGTCGGTCACACCAGTAATGGATGGCTGGCTGCAGCCTGCTGCAGAATGTCTTGTGTTGTACTAGCGATAAGGACGATACGACTTCCAGTCGGATTTTCAAAGTAAAACGATTCTGCCCAAGTCTAAAGCACTCAGAAGAAATTGAAAATGTTTTATTTTTGTATTTCCCCTGTCTTTCTATGTGAGAGATTAAGATTAACAGCGCTGCACGCTGTCGTGGCACAAGAGCAGGGTGAGAGAGCGAGGGAGAGAGAGAGAGAGAGAAAGACGCTACAAATTCCAAGGTGCACGAGTGCGTGTTATGAAAACATATACACGCAGTGGCAGATTTTAAGGTGGGAAAATGCGTGTAAATACACGCACTCTGGAGCCCTGCCTAGGCTCACCTGCCACGCGTGCTCGCTACGCCCGTCCTGCAGCTCGCCCGCTGCGTGGCCTTGCCCGCAGCTCGGCTGCTGTGTGGCCAATGAGACCAGCATCACTGATGTAAGATTTATGACATCACTGATGATGTAATCAGTGGGATTTATGACATCACTGATGATGTCAGTGGGATTTATGACATCACTGATGATATCACAGTGGGATTTGACATCACAGTGGGACAGACAGAGAGCCCTAGCTCCCATTTATATACTGATGATGATGATGATTATCACTGATGATGTCACAGTGGGATTTATGACATCACAGTGGGACAGAGAAACAGACAGAGCCCTAGCTCCCTACTGATGATACATAGAATAGAATAGATAGATAGATAGATAGATAGATAGATGGATAGATGGATAGATGGATAGATGGATAGATGGATAGATAGATAGATACATTAAATAAGGTCTGGTTAACAAAAGTTTATGAAACAGCGAACTTCGTGTTCAGCAAGATAATCTTAACATTTGCATAAATACCAACCTTGCATTTGTCCTATATAGGATTGCTCTCACCTCACTCAACCACATTTCCAGACATACCAGGGATAACTGAATCATGGGATTTTAAGGTCTGGATTGAGGCAGGTTACACAGCAAGAAAATAGATTGTCAGAAATCAAATACATTATTCATCTTTTCTGCTATTTTTGTAAATGATGCTCACTTTTCAAAGGCCAAGGACATGCTTGTAGCATTTCGTTCACTTTTAAAATGGTTATTGTGCAGCAAACAAAAAGACTGATAAACAAAAGTGAGAGTGCGTGTGTGTGTGTGTGTGTATGTGCAAGCATCGTGTACATACTGTATTGTGTATGGTATGGTGTGTGTCTGTGTTGTTTCCTGCTTGAACCTGTTGTCACCACGCACCGATCTCCATGGGAATGCAGCCATGACACCGCCGGCATCGGCAAGGCAACAGAGGCCATGTGACCAGTGAAAAAGCTCAGGCCTGACTAACTGGCCTCTCTCTCTCTCCCTCCCCCTAACCAATCCAACTCTACACCGCCCCCAACACACACACACACACACACACACACACGCCTCCCCCTCATTTTAACCCCATGCCTCGCTGCCTCCCGGGGCTGTATGGTTGCATACTCGGTCACAAGACCCAGATTTTGTACAATCCATTCATTGTGTGTCCACCAGTAACCCTCGTTAAAGGTTGAAGGGGTGAGATGTGAGTGGAGTGGGAGAAGTTCAATGAACATTGTTCGCCAATGTTGTCCTTTCTTTTCCCCGCTGTGTCGGACCAGTGAATAACTGGTGAAAGGGAATAACTTCCCTTTCACTAGATTAGAGCGATGTCTTCCGACTGACCGTTTCTTTCTTTCTGCAATTCTATGACCACTCACTCTCTCACGTTCTGTCACACGCAGACACACACGAGCTGTGACACTCTGTCACACTCTTGTCACACGCAGACACACACGAGCCATGACACTCTGGAGTGGCATTTTCTGCTCCTCCAGTTAACGGGCTATGTAATATAGAGTTGCACACAGTGCATTTGTGCTGCAGCAGCGCAAAGGGAAAAGACAGCAGAGACAAAAGCTAACAGGGTAAAGTGCATCCGAGGCAAGCAGGCTCACTCTCTCTCTCGCTCCCTCCCTTTCTGTCACTCTCACTCTCAAACTCAAATGGATGATGCAGCTATAGGCTACTACTAACTGCATGGTTCCATAACAGGCGATGTAAAGTGTAGTGGTAAATGTAGTGGAATAAATATGATCGACTATAGAGGCTATAAAGAATAGACTATAGAGAAATAAATTGATTCGTTTATTTAGGAAACAATTATTTTATAACATCCTTTTTTTAATAGTGGCCGGTAAATATTCGATAGGGCCGGAATTTTGGAACGTTACCGGCTGCACTGGCCGTCTGGGAAAATGTCTAGCGGAATCCCTGGCTGGCATACACTATAGCCTCTTCTAAACATGAAGTCTGGTTCATGTTCGGCTAGCCAGAGCAGGATATTTTCCGGTTTTACCTTTCTAGACAAGAGGAGTCTGTTTAGAAACAGCTGGAAATGGTCCGTATTCTCTCTGCCAGTGGGCGGAGGGAGGGGGTGCGGTAGCGTGTATCGATAACAAGAAATGTGATATGGAAACAGCTTTAGCGAATCTGTAACCAAACTCCATTCAAAAACATGCCGTTTTAACGAGGATCCATTCCGACCATTCAGGCAATAACAAGGGGTCGCAATGTGCCAAAAATGAGCGCTTGCCTTTGTTACATAAAGCCGCCCAGTCAAAATAGTGGTCGCACCGTCATCAATCACTGTGGTTGATTTATTTTACAAGTGGCATTCAAGTCATATCTGACTAGTTTTCAATTTATTTCTCCCCACAAAAGTTAGGCTAGGCCTATGTCTCGATATAGGCTGTCAGTCAGTCAGCTCCTCTCATCGACATAACCAAATAGGCTCCTCTCCGCAGCTGTGTTAGCTTGGACACTCACAGTCACAACACTGGCTGGCTACCTCACAATACTTGGCTGCATCCAACTCGAGACAACTTTTCAGACCCTCCTGGAGACAATTTTCTCAGAAGAGACTAACGTTAGCGACAAATCTGGAGACTTTTTCTGACATGGGATTAACATTACCAGCAAGCAGCAGTAAGCAGGCAATAACGATAGCTGGGTAAGTCCCGCTAGCATCGATGCTAAGTTAGCAAAGTACCCGTGCAGCTGAAGCACATGGCTAACTAATATGGATGTTAACGTCCATATTAATTAGCCATGTGCTTGCGCAATGACATTGTGTATTGGCGATGTCAAAGGGTGGCGATTGACGATCTGACTGAGGTCAAGATCGCGCAACTCTAGTAGTAGGCTATCATCTCCTTGTTGCATTTTTAAACTGGCAGATGGGGGACAAAGAAACGATTCAACTTTTACTTGTTTACTCACATAATTTGGCTCTTTTCCAAATAATCCAGCCACGTAACTAACGCTAACGCATTCATGAAAATAATGATCACTGGGACATTAATGGTTTGTAAAGTGCCACCACCCGCCCACTCAGACATAACAGCTACATGATCCGGATCATGAGCTGCCAGTGTTAAACAACAGCTGCTTTTCCAATAATGCAGATCATATACTAGGCGCTCAGATGGTCATGATCCGCACTCGCGGGAGTGCGCATAAGCCGGCTAATTGTTTCTAAACATGCAGGCCAACCGGCTAGGAGCTGGTTATAATCCGGATTCCACTGCATGTTTAGAAGGGGCTTATGTTGAGTGATATTAGGCTCCATGATAGCACTTTAGCATGGGTGATAGCGGGCTCCATGCTAACATACACCATGTTGAGAGATATTAGCTCCATACTAGCACTTTAGCATGAGTGATAGCAGGCTCCATGCTAACACAAGTGATAGTAGGCTCCATGCTAACACTTTAGCATGAGTGATAGGCTCCATGCTAACACTTCAGCTTAAATTAAGTTGAGTGAAGAGGTTGTGTTACTTTCTCGTTGTCTGTCATTTTGACAGATAGGGTCACAAAAATTCTGTCATAAACTATTATTACCAGTCATTTTAATTTGCATTTTTAATGATGATATAGGTATAGGTATATTAAAAGTGAAGAAGCAAGAAGAAGCAAGAATACCAATCTGCCAGAGTGATTCTTTTCATGCTCAATGATAATGAAAGCAGATATATTTACACGCAGCGATGCATCCTCGAATAACGGACGGATAGATCAGGGAGTTCCCCAAACTTTTGAGTAGCCAGATAGATTGAAAAAGTAGCCGGATCATGTTCGCGGCGTTTGTTCCAGTGGTCCCCCCCCCCCCCCCCCCCCCCCCCATTAATAAAACAATACACAAATCTGTATCCATGAGCGTGCCAATTGAAATAATAGAAAATACATTCTCATAAAGGCCTATTTCTCAATTTAATTATAAAACAATATCCATATTTCAAAACACAAACAGGCAATGTGCATTTGTTAGAACAAAGAAAACGTTCTCTAGTCTATATGAAATACAGGGGCACAATTACAATTTTATAGAGAATGATATACGAGGGATCAGCCGAGCAGCATTTTGGTAAACAAACCGCATCACTGGGTGGAAACGGTAATGAGACCCTATGGAGTCAGCGGTGAGTCTCTCACTCTAGCCCCGACTATGTTGTTTACATTCTAAAAACGCGCAACTTTAAAGGTCCCATTCCGTGCAAAAGCTGTTTTTACTTGTAAATGCATATATACTGCTGTCAGCCCTCCCTGTAATGAGTGGTCACAAGCTCAGAACTGCCACAGTTGGATTTGTCCCTATCCAGCTTCCCCCTGCAGTCTCCTCCAAGCCACACCCCCAAACGCTTCGTTTGCCCAGAGGGGAATTGGGACATCACGAGCTTCCTCACGCATACTGCGCGGGTCTCTCTCACACAAGCTACCTGCACCATTTTGTCTATAGCCACAAAATTAACACTTCTAGCTGGAGCGACGCCAACTGTACGTGATCCAGCAACTGCAGAGGTGCATTCGGTAAGTCTAGGCATTTTGAGATGTCCTCTTTAGCGTAGTAACCGTTAAGTTAACGATAACTCGCAACCTAGCATGCTGGTCCACAGACGCTAATCTGATTGGCCGCTGGGAGCCTGGGGCGGGCTCTCCCTCAGCGGCCAATGGGAACTGTTAGTTCTGAATATATTATAGAAACAGACCGTTCTTGGGAAGCGACGAGATGAGGAAGTGAGAACTCCGTCACAACAAACGGGGTTGCTATATTTTCGACAAATTAATCCAGAATCATGTTTTATGGACCAGAGACACACGTTTTTAAGAGGTTACAGCTGCACGAATTGGGACCTTTAACTTAACATACATATATTATACATCAGACTCTTGAGCTAATTCTGCTCTCACTCAAAATGTCAAAGTATAACTAAGCGATGTCATGTATAGTTTTTGAGATATTAATGTTTGTTTGGCACAATTCATACTAGCCGTGCAGTGCCGCGGTTCCAGTTGTTTTGCGGTCTCGTGACATCACGCAGATTCCTCGTATAGCATGTATTCAATATGATTCTATTAATCTCTGATACGTTACAATTAAGTTTAATTCAATTCAAAGTATTATCATGATGCAACATGCTATTTCCTACCAGAATGTCACAGTACAGCTCATTGGCTATTGTTGCAATTCAATTATAATAAACCTTTATTTAGACCTTTATACAAAATGCTTTCCATTTGTATTTACAGCTTATTATAATGATTCTATGATTGTTGCTTTTTTTTACTTACAAGCACCATGTAACCTTCCTAAGAAAGGTGCTATACAAATAAAGTTTATTATTATCATCATCTGATGTGTGGTGGAAGGTGGCATAACATTAGATTCTGGGTGTTGAATATGCAGCTAATGTTATCTGTTTTTCTATTAGTTTGATAAAGGAAGCAAGGACTGTTGAAAACCATAGCTGTGTAACGTTATTCAGATAGCTGATATAGATGGTCTATCTAACAGACAGCATAACGTGAGCCTGATTGTCAACAGGTCTTTTTTGACGATAACGTTATCTGAATTCGGCCTAGTGGCATGCTAGCTACTAGCACTTGCGTTGCTAATAATGTGAACATTAGCTGCTAACTAACTAGCGATGTCATTGATGCAAGCCAGGCTAGCCAGCTAACTCTAGCCATAAGTATCATCTGCTGCAGCGATAGTTTTGTCTCCCGTGTATGATCCATCGTCTGACACATTTTAATTCCATCTGTTTATTGGAATTCATGGTTACAGACACTTTTTCTGGCTGTTGGGCAAAACAGCCAGCCGACTGACTGAGCTCAGATGCTCAAACTGGGCCGAGCCAGCCAGGGTCCTTCCACTGACGAGTCGATCACATGCTTTTTTCAACGGGACACCATTGGTTCTGCGCAATGCTGCCTTCACACACACTACCTGCCTGCCTCAACCATAGATATAAATACATATTTATGATATTTACGTATTTATATCTATGGCCTTAACCCCCCAAAATTATATCTATAAAGCAGCCAGTCATACATTGGCCACTAGGCTGAGAAATAACCGGTGACCGGGGCTTGGGGAACCCCCTGACAGATGGCAGAAATACAGCACCAGCTTCGCTCATAATAAGGAAACAAGTTGAAAGTTTAATTCCCTTGAACACATTGTACTCTTTTTTTTTAAACGTTTTTTTTTTTTTTTACGATTTTTTTTCCCCCACACATTTTTTTTCACACATTTTTACTCACATTGGTTTCAAAGTAGGAATGTTTTATTTCTTCTTTCTCGACATACGTTTCACAACCTGTCACCTTCGCAGCTCTGCCTGTTTGTCTGTCATGTAATTGTGCGTTGACTCATTCCCCGCCATTGACGTCATCGGACAGTTACGTGCTGCACGATTTGGGGAAAAGGTGCGATTAGCGATAACTGTGGACAATATTGAGATTTGCGATTGTGATTGCGATAAACAAATGGTATCTAGGCATGTGTCGGTATGAGTTTTTGATGGTAATCTTGGACAAAAATACCACGGTTTCACGGTATCACAGACTAAAATAGCTACATGAAATATATTCAAATTTTAAAGAAAAAAAGAAAAAAAAAGAAAATGAAATAAAAAATATTCAAAAAATATTAAACATTTTATGAAGAGAATACAGCATATATATTTTTTATAATAAGATCTTTACAAATGATAAAGCCATGTACTCTTCACAACATCCTGTGATGTTGACGGCGCGCCACACGTAATGATGATGACATCATCAACGATGACAATGATTTTTTTTTTTTTTTTTTTTTTTTTTTAATTCAAACAGACAAGAGAACATTGAATATTGGAACAGACATGTGCTCATTACAGAAAATAAATTAAGATGGACAAGTATGTTGGTACAAATTACAGTCGAGAATCAAGTAGCAATGACAAAAGTGAAAACAAAAACAAATTATTCCTCTTTAAATAGTTCACAATATAATTTGACAGTTTTATTACTCTTATTACCATCTATACGTTTAAGAGTCCTAATGTAATCATTAAACTCACAAAGAAACCTTATGAAATTGGGGGAAGATTTTAGCACTCTGGCCTTATGTATATGAAATTTACCATATAAAATCCACAGGTTAACAATGAATTCAATTACACTATTCTCATGATCAAAGTAGGTAATGACATGTATACATTCAATCCTGATGTTATATTTAGTTTTCCTTAGAATGTAATCCTGCATTTGAGTCCAGAACGCAAGTGAGTGCAAACAATGGTATCAACGATGACAATGATGTCATAGCATAGAGTTCACCTGTGAGGTGAGGTCATCGGCGATGTCAGACATAACACCGATGATGTCATAGCTACCTCGAACGTTGTGACATCACCAATGACGTGATGTCATACAACGGAACGCGACCATATAAACAAAGTGTTCCGTGACGCTACACCACATCCGAGAGATTTCTGCTTGATTCCTTCGAGATTCCTTCGACTTCCATACTTCAGGTATTCTTACTCCCTGATAATGTCAACCATTATCCCAACCAATTCCGGACCCGAACTGAACCCCTGCTGTCTTACAACCAGCCAGGCCCTGCTGACCCGCTGCCTTACACCCAGACAGGTCAACAGTGGTAATTCAACCGCGTCCCAGGACCGACATCTCGGTCCCTATCTCCATCTCCGTGATTCTGATCGATCACAGCCCGTGAGCCTTCATCCACGATCCAGCACACTTCACGAGGCAAGCCCAGAAGCTTTGCCCCCAGCAAGCCAACAAGCTTCGCTACAATTTGGTCCTTCGAGCCGGATCCACAAGTCCTCTGACCCAAAAGCTCGGTTACAATTTGGTCCTTCGAGCGGATCAGAAGACTTGCGACGCTCAGAGATGGAGCAGGAGTCAGGTGAGCTCGCTCTGGTCACGGCACCTCACCGACCAGAGGAGCAACCCTTCCCCCACCAGATCGAATCTGGATACCGCAGAGTATCCAGGGTTCGGAGTAGTACTAAAGGGCCAGACCCCCTACACTCCCACCAGAAGATCCACCAGGGGCAGGAACTCATCCGCAGCCACCAGGAAAACCGACTCCTATTCCTTGCTCAGGTAGCACAACATGAGGCAGATCTAGCCCAGGCAGATCTAGCCCAGATAAGGGTTGAGTTTAAGGCAGATGAAGCTGCAGAGAACCTTATGGAGCTCCTATTGATCAAGTTCAGAGCCCTACCGGCCTCTGGCCACGTTATCGCTAGGAGGAAGGCACAGCAAGCAACATTACATGAAGAGATCCTAAGGATGGAAGCCGTAATGGCGCAGGTCTGTGCTAGGGTCCAGGCCGAGGCCCTCCAAGTTAGAGAGCAGATAACTGCTCCAGAGCCAACGACCCAAACTACGGAACCCACTGTTCCAGTGCCAATGCCACCAACACTCCCACCTAGGACAGAGGTCGCCGACCCTGAGCATGCAATACAGTGCAACGGGGCGGCCGACCCCGCCACTGCGATACCCCACACTCAGGTAGGCACGGCGAACGTTGGGACCAACAGCACAGGGCACAGCCAGCCGGACGGCGTCAATCATTCCCACAAGATAGCTGTACACGACAGCTGGGACCCCCCCAGAGGGCGGGACCAGCCATCTCAATTACCTATTCCCAGAATTCACCTCCTGGCCCTGCCCGGGCTCATGGAGACAACTCCAGCCAAGGTCTCCAGGGAGGCCAACAAGTCCGAGCAAGTGGAGCAAGTGGACATGCCTTTGCGGACGGCGAGGCAGGAGCCCCAGATGCTTCACGGGGCGGCCGTCTCCCTCATCGTCTCGCCGGCAATTCGCCCAGAGCAGACCTATGCCACACCGGCGCTCCACGGGGCGGCCAACGAGGCACTAGGGGCAGAGGCCTCCCTCCAACGAGGGCAGACAAATGGCTTCTTCACCGACCCTACGCCGCTGAAGTTCCTCGACTGGAAACTCAAGCCACCAGAACCAGAGGCTCCTCACTACCGCAGTAGCTGGGTAGACCCCCGGCTCCTGAGCGGCTCCCGCGCTGACCTCACGCCGCTGAGTTTCCTCAACTGGAAGCTCAAGCCCCCAGAGGCCATTACAGCTCGCTACTGCAGTAGGATCCCACACACATCCTGGCCAACGAGGACGGTCACCAAATCTTGGCTCTTGTGATGTACGGGACTGGACAACGGCGCGCGGACCCGTGCCTACACCCGGCTGGTGGCCAGGCGGACCACAGCCCCCCTCACTCCCAGAATAATCAACCAAGCCCTGCCTATACCAGGCGGGACTGGAGGGCCATTCCGGCCATTTCTGGAAGAATACAGATTCCCCACAGGAATCTGGGAGCGGCTGTAGAAACGGTCCATAATGGCCCACCGTCAGGCCTGTTCTTGGGGCAGTCGATGCCCACCAGCCGGCGCGCCACGACGTAATGATGATGACATCATCAACGATGACAATGATGTCATAGCATAGAGTTCACCTGTGAGGTCATCGGCGATGTCAGACATAACACCGATGATGTCATAGCTACCTCGAACGTTGTGACATCACCAATGACGTGATGTCATACAACGGAACGCGACCATATAAACAAAGTGTTCCGTGACGCTACACCACATCCGAGAGATTCCTGCTTGATTCCTTCGAGATTCCTTCGACTTCCATACTTCAGGTATTCTTACTCCCTGATAATGTCAACCATTATCCCAACCAATTCCGGACCCGAACTGAACCCCTGCTGTCTTACAACCAGCCAGGCCCTGCTGACCCGCTGCCTTACACCCAGACAGGTCAACAGTGGTAATTCAACCGCGTCCCAGGACCGACATCTCGGTCCCTATCTCCATCTCCGTGATTCTGATCGATCACAGCCCGTGAGCCTTCATCCACGATCCAGCACACTTCACGAGGCAAGCCCAGAAGCTTTGCCCCCAGCAAGCCAACAAGCTTCGCTACAGTCTATGTTTGAGACATTTACCTGTCTCAAAAATAGAAATATAAACTGCAGCACTGTGTTACAGCACATAGATGGCTCAGACTGCAAAGTTAGTTATATGTCTGGCCAGTAAATACAGTGAATAATACACACCCAGTTTATTTCTTTTGTAGCGACAGATTACAGTCAGATGGCCTTACTCACGTGACTCTTCATTTTTTGAGAGAGAGAGAGAGAGAGAGAGAGAGCGAGTGTTACGTGCAGACTTTACGTGCAGACCCTGAAGGGTGCTTCTGCAGCTGCGAGTGTTTTCTCTGCTCTCACAGC
This sequence comes from Poromitra crassiceps, assembly GCF_964638095.1. Lineage (NCBI taxonomy): Eukaryota > Metazoa > Chordata > Actinopteri > Beryciformes > Melamphaidae > Poromitra > Poromitra crassiceps. The sequence continues at coordinate 82,118,794 of NC_139623.1, read as the reverse complement.
CCGGTTAATGTCACTATATTCTTCATTGCAGCGGGTCATCATTACCTGCTGTACACTTAAAGGTGCACTAGTTCTGCATAATCACCCGCCGCTCTCTCCTTCTTTTACCGACTTTCTCACTAATCACACTGTTTACATTCTTTCTCATCGGCTAGTTACTTAGCTAGGAGGTTTAAAGACTTGATATTAAATAGATACAGAATGGATTCTATAACGTAACTATGTACGATTCAATTGTGAATGTTTGTAAATGTGTATGTGGGAGTGCGTGTGGGGGTGGGGGGGTGGGTGGGTATCCGTGTGTGTGTGTGTGTGTGTGTGTGTGTGAGCGTATAAACACGCAAGTGTTTTAACATGTGTACATGCTATGCTACAAATGTACTAGGAACAACTCTAAAGTATGTGTGATATTATTATGGATATAATGTGAGTATGTACACATCTCTTATATATTAATACAGAAGTATAACATGTTATTACAGTATAATACTGTCATAAAAAGCCTATAGATATAAAACAAGGGGTAGGACTTGATAAGTATTAACTTCTTCCTACTCCTTTTCGGGCATGATAAACAAATGTAAATTGATTGTGAATTTGCTGTCTATTGTATGCTGTGAATTCCAATTGACTATGATTGTTTGGCACTTCTTGCCTATATTTATTTTATTTTTTGTTTTGTTTTTGTTTTTGTTTTTGTTTTTACCATGTTCGAAATAAATCTAATCTAGCTAAGCTAAGTTAGCTTAGCTGTTAGCAGTGGGTGCTGTCTCTCCCTCGGTAAGATGTTTATGTATGTTTATTAGGGGTGGGGGAAAAAATCGATTCACCTAAGTATCGCGATTTTTAATGTCACGATTTTTTGGATCGATCTTTTATTCCAGAATCGATAATCGCAAATTAAAAAAAAAAAAAAAAAAAAAAAAAAAATTTGGGTGCTTGCAGTCAGGCCACTCACTGAACAGCAGGCCAGGCGCCGCCTACTGGTTTACTAGTGGTTTTATTACTTTATTAGTTAGTCTGAAGTAATAATTACACTTCAGGGTTCAAGTGGGTGCATCTCATTGTAAAATTGGACTTCAAACGGCCCAAATCTGGCTTCACATGGCCCAAATTTCACGCGCGTTGGCCCATATCGGCCTGGCCTGCTTGGTATCTAATGCCCGGCCTGAATTATGATCCCAGTCCGCCCCTGTTTTTAACTATATCGCCCAGCCCTACTCATGATATATAATATACAGTCTCTAGTGTATGATTCAACTTTTCCCATGTTCTAATCTAGTGTAAAAAAGCAAACAAACTGAAAAAATAAAAGAAAAAAATAAACAAAAATCGCAATAAATCGTAATATCGAATCGCAATAATCGTAGAATCGCAATACTTAAGAATCGCAATATAAATCGAATCGGCACCCAAGAATCGTGATAGTATCGAATCGGGAGATAAGTGAATCGCCACAGCCCTAATGTTTATGTATGTATTTGTGTTGATGTCCAGTGTGATGACAGAGAAACGTGTTTGTTCATTTGCTGCGTCGCGTGTAACGTTACACACACACAGACATTTTATATATATATAATTGCACCCTTTTGCGGTTATGTAATCGCACGTGCTGCCATCACGATTGAGATTCGATTAATCGTCTAGCACTATCGGACGGCAATAAGTGTTTTCACCGTCATGTGATAGATGTCTCTCTTACTCACCTTGTGAAATAGTATAGCACGTCTAAAGGTGTACAGGATCGACCACGATTGTCTAACAAAACCAGGAAGCAGAAAGAAGCAACAATCTCCCATCAGAAAAGGTCCATAGCACAGCTCCATGGCACAGCTCAAACACTGGTCCAGCAGCTTGTATCGATACGGGATTCTCACACCGGTGTTACAGTAAAAGATGTGCCCCCGGGCGAGTTAGACCGGAAGGGGAAACAAAATCATTATGGGGTTCATAGTTGAGTATAACACCGCCAGTATCCCACCATCAAAGGCATTTATTCGGGTCAGGAGCCGTGAAGATGACTTCATTAATGTAGAGTAAAAGGCCAGAGAAATGTTGTTTCGTAACTTTCCAAGTGACCAGTGTTCGTGACAGAAGGTTTTAGAGTCATACAGAGGCCCAGGTGATTGATATCTTCATAGAATACGTCCATGGAAAATATTCATCAGGAAAATAACCCAGGGGGGCCAAAATTGTGTTTTGAAGGAAAATAACCGGTCATCTGCAGAAACAATTTGTCTCTGATTGTCTAATATTGGTTATTTCACAAAAGAGCAATCCTATTTCACGAAAAAGTCAGGAAGCCAGAGGGCCACAAGAGCCAAGTCACGGTGACCTTGGATAGAGATAGCGACATTCTTGCCAAAAACTGTGTTTTGACTGTCTCAAAAAGGGATATATACAGGGCGCTGGGGAGAGAAGCCCCAGCTATTTCACACACTTCGCTTTCCTCTGTATTACTTATCATCGTCTGTATTTTATGTTGCTACTTTTGAGAAATAAAACCCTTTTGGAGAAAACTTTGAACCGCACTGACCGACTCTTATTGAAGACATTGCATGATTCATGTAGAGAAATATTTCGGAGTTTTATGCTTGCTTAAAGAACAGTTCCCCACTATCTGACGGGGCCTGCTCCCCCGAGGTTGAGGTCTTTCAATTATACTCAACATTTACAAAAATGCCATTTCCTCCGCTTTCTGGTCACAGACTGCTGTTTTTGGTGAAAACGACCTACATTCAGGTGTCGATAACTAAAGAATGGAGGAAGGTAGTATCAAAGCTTTTTTTTTTCATATGAAAGTCGAGGCTCTCTTCTTTCTTTTGGGATATTCAGTCTTTACGTAGTCATAGAAGAAAATATTCTGTGGGTCTTGGAAAATGAATGAAAATGATCAAAAACCCAGGCAGTGGCTAGTGACTTTTTCTGAAAAACCCTGGCGGAGAATGAGTTAATTTAATGTCGTCCGGCATCCAGGTTGGGCAGACTTTCCTGTTTGTAAGCACTGTGATTGACCCGAAGGTACAAACACCACCCAGTTGGAAAATTGTGGTTATAAAATGAACGACCCAGTAACGTTACTTCAGTGTGGCGACTAATATGACTCTGGGACTCTGTGTCAAGAGACGCTTCCGTGCTTATTGTTTACAGTCCAATTGACGTGCAAATGGAGTTGGAGCTGATCAATTGTAGGTCCGGACGAGATTTCGGTTAATATTTAATAATGCATAGCTGCATATGAAACAGTGAAGGAAGGGGTGGGACATCCGCTCTACAGCGGAAACCCCAAAATATGGGCCGTCTGTCTCAGAGTCATATTAGTCATCAGACTGATAGACTCTGGGCTCCCAGATTGCCGCTGAGCAGTTTGTGAGACTTTTGGTGCTGTGATCATAGTAGGTGTGATCAAATCATCAACACCGTATATGGTCCGCTTCTCAACCCTGTCATCTCAGACAAGATTTGTTTTCAGTCTCCGACGCTCGCGCTAGTGCATTCAGTTCCAGTTCACTGCGACTTTAATCCCCAATACTGCCATGCTTTTGGGATGTAAGCCACGGGGGAGGGGGGTAACAATTTATGAAACAATTAAGCATCGGGATGATCATCATAAGTTTCATCATAATGTTCTAAGAAGCCCTTATCATCATCATCAGTATATGGGAGCTGGGGTATCTGTTTCTCTGTTTGTTTGTGTGTCCCACTGTGACATCATCAGTGATGTCATAAATCCCACTATGATGACATCATCAGTGATGTCATGAATCTGACATCATCAGTGATGCTGGTCTCATTGGCCACACAGCAGCCAATGTCATAATGTCCAACCCACATTCAGTCCCTTCATAATGCCTTCTGTTTGAGACACAGCATACAAGTCAGTGTGGTGCAGTGACACATCTGAAGGAAAGGTTGTTCAAGCAGAGCATGAGGACTGGCAGCTCCATGATGCCGTCAGTGCAGGAGACCTGGACAAACTGAGGAGCCTGCTGCAGAGAGACCACTTCAGAAGGCTGATCAATGAGCAGTGTTGTGATGGGTGGAGGACCCCTCTGGAGCACGCAGCCTGGTGGGGTCATGCTGCCTGTGTGGACTACCTGATCACACAGGGAGCACAGGTAGACCTAGCTGATGAGTGTAACACGACGCCTCTCTACTGGGCCGTGCGCCACGGTCACCTGGACTGTGTCCGGATCCTCCTGGAAGCCGGGGCCGACCCTAACAGAAGCACACACGGCAGAAGTGAACACACCCCTCTCTGCATCAGTGCTGAACGCAACAACCTGGACTGCTTCCACCTGCTGCTCCAGGCCGCTGCCGTTCTGACCCGTGATGTGGCTTCTCTTCTGGAGGTGGTGCTGTATAAAAGGTGCAACACGGCCTTTGTCCAGCTGCTGCTGGACCACGGCGCTGACCCGGCCCTGGTGACCACAGAGCAGGCACACCTGGAGAAATGGGCTGATCCTGAGGCTCTCAGGGTCTTTCTGGAGGCCAAGAGATGTTCTCGCAGTCTGGCCCACGTGTGTCGGATCCGGATCCGCCAAGTGCTGGGCACACATCGCCTGAACCAAGTCCACTCCCTACCACTAACACAAGTGATGAAGGACTTCATGCTCCACCAAAACTGACTTGAAGGACTATTTTCATTTCCTAGTTCTTCAGTGACTGTTTCAAACAAATCCAGGAGCAGAGATTAAATACCATCAGCATACACCACCTGTAGCCAATCCTACTACTATCATTGGAGAGCGATAATTGGAGTGTGTCCGTTAGAGTTGCTCCGATCGATCGGCACTTGATCGGAATCGGCCGATTTGGCCTTTTTCGGCTTTGATCGGAGTTATCAAAAGTGCCGATCAAACAAGGCCGATCAGAATGACACAAAATCTGCAAGAACTACTACCAGAGACGTTTCAATATAGAGATAGTGCACTCCCAGGCTGCCAAGTAGTATTCTTCCGGTCTCCTAAAGGGCAGCTTGTGATTGGCTGTCTCTCCGTGTCATGAAGCTTCATTGGCTCCCAAGTTTCCTTAGGGGGCGTGGTGATAGTGGCGAAAAAGTGTTTGGAAGTTGCACTCTCTCTATAGCGAAAGCAGCTTGGGCGAGAACAAACAGCACAGCAGCTAACATGGCGTCGCCTGTCTGGCAATTTTACAACTTGTTGGAGAAGGACAACAAATTTGCCGTTTGCATTGTGTGCTCAAAGGAGATACCGCGTGGAGGAACGCAGCAGAAGAGTTTCAACACTACGAACCTCATAAGACATTTGAAGGTTTCCCACATCAAGGAATTTGAGGAGTTTACAAAGTTGGCGAGCGCTAAGGCAGCGAAAGAGCGTGCAGCAACCCAAACGCAAACGCCACTCACTCAGCTAACTGTAACAGAGACATTGAAACGACAGCAACCCTACAGCAACGACAGCAAGAAACGAAAAGAAATAAATGCAAAGCTAATGGAATTCATATGTCTTGATCAGCAGCCGCTGTCTGTTGTGGAAGACCTCGGGTTCAAACGCCTCATGTCCTGCTTGGATCCACGTTACACGCTGCCAGGACGTAAATATTTAACTGACGTTTGCCTGCCGGAATTATACCAAATTGTGTACAAGCACATCGAGAGCCTTATGAAAGACAACACCACGTCAATCAGCTTCACGACTGACATTTGGAGTTCAAGTGTCTGTCCTATGTCCATGCTGAGCCTAACTGCGCAGTTTATTGATGAAAAGTTCGACCTGAAGAAAGTTGTACTTCACTCACAAGAGTTTTCTGGGTCACACACCGCGGAGGCTATCGCTGCAGCTTTCACAGACATGTTCCAAGCTGTGTTGGTGCACATGTTGTGTACATAGTATTATATTTTTTGTTTTATAAGACTATTTATTTTTCCACAGGAAAGCTACAGTATACAGTCTACTCTGTAAGCTCCAAGTTGTCTCTAAAAGAGAGTGTCTCTAGAGAGAGTTGCATGTTGCCTTAGCCTGCAATAAAACTGTTGTCAATTCATGATACTTTCTCATCTCCTAATTTTAATACTTAATATACAATGTCGATGTTGTTAAGAATAATTAAATATATGAATAATGCGACACAATAAATAGAAGGCTTGAATTGATGGATTTGATGCGGTGATCGGTGATCGGCCATATCGGGATCGGCACATACTGCTTCCAGTGATCGGTGATCGGTGATCGGCCTCAAAAAAGCTGATCGGAGCATCTCTAGTGTCCGTGTGTACTCGGTTGATCGTCTCCAGAGTCCTCACCCCAGAATTGAACGTGCTATATTACTTAACATGGCTGTATACCCTGTGAAGTGGACTGCACAGGGTATTCAGCTATATTACTTAACATGGCTGAATACTCTGTGAAGTGGACTGCACAGGGTATTCAACTATACTGTATTACTTAACATGGCTGAATACCCTGTGCAGTCCACTTCGAAGGGGAACTACCGTAATTTCCGCACTATAAGGCGCACCTGAGTATAAGCCGCAGCAGCAAAATTGACTGTTTGTTACATATATAAGCCGCACCGGACTATAAGCCGCAGGTGTTTTAATGTTTAATTACCATATGTAAGGGTTCGTGCACAGAGGGGATTGTCGGGAAAGAGATGGCTGTTTGAGGAAGCTCCCATTTATTAACATTTCAACAAAACAACATAACACAACACCACCTGTGTTTTTTTTTACAGTGCACACAGTGTCCGCGGTGTGGTGAAAAGAGGGCAAGAGAGGAAATTAAAACAGAAGTGGATTTATAGTTAGAAAGAGTGCTAAAGAAGAGAGAATTCCGTTTTTTATTTTTTTATTTTAGTTACTCACAGTACTATTGACCAGTCCAACTCAAAAGATATTCGGCAGTTTCACTTTGAGCTCTCGTTCCGCCGCTGTCCATCAATGGTTATGACGAGTCTCGCTGGGTACAGTACGCCAAAGCGATATCCATTGACTTTAACCTTTTCGATGATGCTGTTGTATGTTGCGCGTTTCTGTTGCACCAACGCGGAGAGGTCCTGCCGGACGAAAAAGCGCGTACCCTCCCAGGTGAGGGGCTTCTTGCCCGCAGCCTGGAGGATGAGTTGACGGTCGGGCCAGCGGAGTAGGCGGATGAAGATGGCCCTCGGTGGCAGGCCGGGGTCTGGACGTGGCCGAGGCGCCCGGTGTGCCCTGTCCACCTCTGGTGGTTTCTCGCCTTCCTTCAGGTCCAGGATGTAACACAGGATTTTGCCAAGGAAAGCGTCCATGTCACCAATCTCAGCTCCCTCTTTTACATTGATCAGGTGAATGTTATTTCTTTTACTCCTGCTGATTAAGTCATCAACCTGCGTGTGCAGGGTTTCGATTTGTTTTTGCATTTTATCCATTTTCGGACTCACTGTGTTGTTTTTGTCCTCCAGTGTGCTGATGCGCTTTTCCGCATTAGAAACTCTGTTCACGGTTGCCTTATTTTCTTTAGTGAGTGAGTGGATGGACTTCTGCACGTTTTCAAACTTGTTTTCAAGCTGCTCAAACCTCTGAGCGATGTCGGACTTAATCGATAGTGTTTCACGGAGTAAAAGTTTAGCCCAAGCCGGTGTATCTCCAGCCTCCAGCAGGTGAGTCATTTCCTCATTCATGGCGGTGATTGCTTCGTCTTTTTCTTTCTGCTTACTGGTTTTCAGTCTTGTGCTTCTTCCAGCAGACATTCGCCCCACTCTTTAAAGTTATTCAGTTGGTTCTGGTCACCTTATTCATTTTAGATCAGATCGCTAAAACATATTGTTTGGTCTGGTGTAGCAGTTGTCTAGCTGAGCGCCATGTTCACCGTGCGATCACGTGATGCCGGTTGATTTCCGCCAAATGATGTGCAGATGAAGCTGTGTAACCTGTAAAATCCATAGATTTTGGAGGTCCCCGAGTGGCCGTTTGCTGAAAAAATCCATAGATAAGCCGCACCGTTATATAAGCCGCAGGGCCGAAAAATGGGGAAAAAGTCGCGGCTTATAGTGCGGAAATTACGGTACCATAGGTGTAGTGCCGGTAGAACGCGGGGGAATGGCGTTTCTCCAAGCAGTGTTTTGTGTGTGTCAACGTGTGTGTGTATGTCGAGCCAATAAAACGAGTGAATCTGGACAAAGTTGTCATTCGTCTATATTTAAGGTGGGAAGACGGAAACACTCCACCTTAACTCATTCTCTGCCAAAGGCGTACCCGGACGTACTTTTAACAATGGCGTTCTGTGCCAAAGACGTACTCGGACGTACTTTCATGTTTTGGGTGTTTACATTACATCAGACACTTTCCCAGCCTGTGACATTGTTTCAAGTCAAACTGATAAAAGGAACCCGCTAGTTTAGTATTTATGGGTGGAGCCTGTGGTCGAAACAGAGTCCGACTCAGAGTTCTCGGATATGGCGACGATGGCGAGGAAGACGCCGGCGTTTTTGTTGTTGCTCCACGACGGAGCGCCAGGGCGACGAAGGCTCCCCTTCACAGCGTTCTGATCCGTCTGACACAGATGAATCGGAGGAGGAGAAATGGGTGCCACTTGGAGAGAGCGATGACGATGGTAAAAAGTAGCCTATTTTTTGTATCGCGTTTGAGATGAAATGATCACACACAGCCGTCTGTGTCACATAAACATTTCAAAGTTTACAGCAGTAACGTAGCTATTGTGTGATCTTCTGTGCTAACGTTAATTATGAGAGGTAACGTGACAGCAGGTAACGTTACAGCACTCGTTATTCCTGTGTGTGTGTGTGTGTGTGTGTGTGTGTGTGTGTGTGTGTGTGTGTGTGTGTGTGTGTGTGTGTGTGAGAGAGAGAGAGAGAGTGTGTGAGTGTGACCACATAAGGGTTCGTTCCATTTGTTTATGCTTTTATCAAGCTAAGCTAAAAATCCACATGGCAACTGTAAAAGTAAATTATTTATTTGATTTTGTGCACATATTTATCATACTTTGATATTTTGTGTTTTCAGACTCTGAGTCGATGGAGGCGCAGTCCAGTCCTAGTCCCAGTCCTGTGTGTAGTCCTACACCACCTATTTCGGAAAGACCATGTCTCGAAATAGGTTCCAACTTATTCTGAGGTTCTTCCATTTTACTGACAATACTGTAGCAAGGAGGCTGCGGCCAAGCCTCATCTGTCAAGAAACCCCAGGGGCCAGACTCTCTCTCTCTCTCTCTCTCTGTAGCCGCTCACTGGGCGGGATGGACCGACACAGCTCCCTCAAATACATTCTCTTATTTTTTATTTTTTATTTATTTATTTGGGAAAACAAATACTGTGTATGTCTGATGTGTCACTGAGGCAAAAAATGAAAGGCTCAAAAGAGAGTTCTGCTTGAAACGGTGTCCTTCACTAAAAAACTCTTTTTCTCCTGTTTCTCTCCCAAGGAGGGCATTTTTAGTGAAAACAAGCTAACTTCCACTGCTTGTAACTAAACAAGGAAACATGGTAGAGTTTCAGTTTTTTACAAGGGGTAAGAAGAGAGTCTCTGCTTTATTGTGAGATATGTTGTGTAATTTTATTCCTAGCACAGAATATTCTGTGGGTCCTGGAAGATCAGGAAATATGCTCAAAATCCTGGCACTGGGAGCACACAGACCGAAATGACCCTGGCAGAGAATGAGTTAACTAGCTAGTGGCATTTTCAGCATCAAAAAAAAATTCTAAATTTTTTTCTCCCAGTACCTCACGATAACAAGTAAAGATGAAAAGGCAGCCAAACATCCTTTCATTTTTCGGACCAGTTGCTAAAAAGGTACGTTTACAATCATTTAGAAACAATGTTAAAAGCTGTTTTGGCACCAGGCAGGCACACGCCCCCTTAAGCCTGGAGCTAACAGTCAGGTAGGTTGGTTAGCTTCTGACGCTAGCTGCTAGTACTAGAAGCATTGATGACGACTACAAAATTAGCACCAGCCAATGCTGTTAAAATATGCAATATGTACCTGGTAGATTTGCTTTACTCACCACTATACTATTGTATTGCACTGATTTATTGAACTATTTTGAATAAACCAACCCTTCATGAAGTGTTCATAGTTTTATAAGTTTAATTTGCTTAATTTCTAATGAGCAATTGATTCATGTGGCAGTGCTTAGGCTACTATTTTAAATGTTTACTGTTTATGTGACGCAGCCTGACCAGTCAGTGGACAGTAGGTCACCTGTTCACATAGGAGTTGTAGGATCACATGACAGTAAAATTGACCAATCATATCGTTCCTAACAGTAAATGGGTGGGCCAAATCAGCTACGCACGGAAGCACACCGGTCCGGTTTCTCAGTTTCTGCACATGCGCAAGCGGTGTAAATTTTACTATGGAATGCACGTTACATTACCGAGATTTCTTTTCAATTAACGCTAATCAAAAGTTAGCGTTAATCACCAGATTGCAATTTGCATCGCCAGAATTCGCAACAAAATGGTAAGTTACTTACTAAAAATGCCAGCCCCCGTGCCAAATGATGATCAATTATGCCTTGTGTTGTGTAACTTGTGTGATGCTTGAGACTTCTTTAGCTTAGCTGTTTGTGATAACTGACTGTCATGGGCTACTTCTGCAGTGTCTAGGACACAATAAGTTAAGTCGTGTGTGTCAGTGTAGTGTGTGTGCGTGCGGGGGGACCTGTGCGTGTGCCGGGGGAGGGGGGAATTCCGCATAATAGGTGCGTTCCCCCACTTCTCAAGATAGCACTACACCTCTGGCTGTGATTGAGGAAAAACTCTCTCTCTCGCACGCCTGTCTGTCTCTGCGCTGAACGGCTGTTCCGTAATCTGTCAAAATAACAGACGGCCTTCAGATTTGTCTGTCTAAATCTATCTATCTTATCATTATATATACAACGGGCAAGTGGGCAATCTCTGTCTGTTCTCTGTTAACATTTTGGTGCCACTGATGATGTCATAGGCATTTGTACAATAACTGATGTCATAAGCATTTTGACATCATCAGTGATGTCATAAGATCAAAATCATCTTATGACATCACTGATGATGTCATAAGAGCCTTGCTGCATTCAAGTCGGCTTGTGTTTACCGTGAATACGACATAAATCCACTTGAACGGCCCCCCTCGTGGTATTCACGACTTGGTATGTGGAATCTTTCTGAAAGCTTCGAAGCTCATGACTTGTGCACGTTTTCACAAAATGGCGGATGCCATGGACGTTGATGGAATGTAAATATATTCACATTTGTGCTGTATAGAGCATTTCCTAGTCATTTTATGATGTCGAGGAACATGTTGATATTCTCAACAGTCTCATCTTGTTTCCTCTGTCATGCCTGTTGCATTTCCTGCATTAACGTAGTTAGCCGCTCGCTAGCTAGTGTGGTAGCTAAATTGTTAGCCTCGGTGGCTTCTAGTCAACTGCGCATGTTTTCACGACATGACCACTTGAATGCTGGACCTGCTACTATCACTCAACATAGTGTGGAACATCAGGACCCATGGACCATTTTCATGTTCTGTGCTCTCATCACTAACTGCATCATTTGACCAAGGTCCCCAAAACTCAGTGTATTCATTTAATTTAAGTCATAATAGATTTGTGACGCTAAAAAGCTGCATAAACTCTATTCTGAAATTAAAAAGGACATGGGAGCTTTACCCTCTGCTGCAACCCTATCCATAACCAAAGCTGACTTGATAACCAGCTATTTATCGCAACTAAAGAACAAAGTATTCAAAAGTAATCCAATGCGCCTATTGATTGTAAATAGGCCAAGCTGCAGTATTTTCAATTGGGATAGTGCCTCACACATAATGTGGATAGATGACCTGAGCTCACCCACTCATCATCATCATCATCATCATCACCATCATCCTCGCTTTCCACTCAGTCAGCCATGATCACAAATGCATCATAAACTTTGCATCTATTTATCTATCAGTTTTGACAGCCCATCCTTTTACCTACATAAACAGAGAGTTCCCCAAACTTTTGAGTAGCCAGTCAGATTGAAAAAGTAGCCGAATCATGTTTGTGGCGTTTGTTCCAGTGGTCCTTTTCCCAATTAATAAACAAACCTCAAATATGTATCCATGAGTGTGACAATTTAAATAATACAAATAAACATTCTTATAAAGGCCCAATGCTCAATTTAATTATAAATAAAACAATATCCATATTGCAAAACACAAACAGGCAATGTATATTTTTAAGAACAAAGAAAATACTAATAACTGTATGTTTCCCATAGAATTTGGAGAGATTGTGGTGGGTGGACCGAGCTTGGACCCTCATGGGGGGTTCGGGGGGCCATGCCCCCTGTAAGAAAAATGTGTACATTTTAAACTAAAATGCATGAATCTGGTTCATTTTGAGAACCAATTTAAGAGGCTAGATCAGGGGTGGGCAATTATTTTTCATGGGGGGCCACATGAGAAACCCAGATTGTTGCCGGGGGCCGAACAAATATTGTCATGCCATAACCCAGGAACTTTGATGATAGAGAGGACCACAAAAAAATGTCCTCGCTACCAGAGGGCTAGATTTTGCTGAGGGTTGGGGGCCGCACGGCGCCGGCGCGGAAACATTTGGGGCATTTTAAGTCAGGTTTAGAGGAATAACTCATTTTAAATTAACAGTTGTGATGTCATTATTCAGTCTTAAACACCAATATTTGATCCTTTTCTCACTCACTCCTATGTCACCACTTGCTCTCCCTGCAGGGCTTGAAATTAACTTTTTTAATATGGCTGAGTATTGGCCAGAATGACATGAACATTTGGACACTTATTCAGTGGGTATCTTGTATGTTGCGTTCAGGTGCACTGTAAAAAAAACTATATATATATATATTTATATATATATATATTAGGGCTGGGTATCGCCACTGACTTCCCGATACGATTCCGATACACAAGGTCCCAAGTATAAAGTATAAAATGCTTTGTAAATCAAATTAAATCTCAAAATTAAATTAAAGATCATGAACATTTCCAGTTCACAAACATTATAGTGCAAACAGATTTGAGGTCTGTACATCTGGCTCATGGTGCATGCACAATGCACATGTAGCCTACAGTATTTATGTTTTTGTTTAAACTACAAACATAAATAAACGTCAACTTGAAACTATGTTTTAACTACCACACACAGCCTATAATATTATAGCCTATGTTTATAAAAATAAAAAAAAGTGTAAAATGCATTTTAAAAGATCGATACTGGGATTTATGTATCGATACTTGTTCCTTCACATGAATATCGATTCAATATCGATATATCGATTTTTTTTAGGTATATAGGTATATATATATATTAGGGCTGTCAGTGTTAACGCGTTAATCGCGATGCGATTAAGGGCCGGCCACAGGGCCCGAAATTAGAGCCCGCCACCCGCCAATGGCGGGCATATTTTAGCTTTGGCGAGTTAGATTTGGCATCTGTCCGCCACGTGGCCGGTCGCAAAATAGTCGTCATGTAATATTAAAACTGTGTGTAGCCGCCTGTGTCCACCTAGCGTATTTTTCCGACTGTTAAACGCTGGGAAGCGCTGATCCCAGCGCACAATATACAAGGAAGCAGTCTGAAACTAAGGTTAGTTCAGTCACTGAACTTTCATTCTAGCCCTCCCGTATAGGCTACCAAACATGACTGGAATGAAATGCAGTCGTCAATTTAGCGGAGGTAAATTGACAGCCTAACGTCGGGCGAATCAATAAATGAATCAGTCAATCGCTCGCACTTGTTGCCGACACTCGTATGATACAGTATATATGAGGAGATAATAGTTATGTGTGCTTTGGTGCGCAGCTGGCACGAGTGCTTTGTGAGACTGTTTCATTCTGGCTCTGCCGTATAGGCTACCAAACATGACTCTGGAGTGGAATGGAATGCAGTCGTCAATTTAGCGGAGGTAAGAAGCGTCTTTTAACCTCTGCTAAATTGACAGCCTACATCGGGCGAATCAATCAATGAATCTCAATTGCTCGCGCTTGTTGCCGAGCTCGTATGATGAGGAGATGAATCAAAATGCTTACCACCAATAAAGCCGAAGCGGAGCCAAGAACGAGTGCAGGAGAGCTAACGCAGGTGCCAGGTGTGAGTGGGAGAGAAAGGTGTGTAGCCCAAGTTGTGCGCTGTGCACTGAGACTGTCGCAGTTATTACTTTTAGCTGCGTTGTTTTTTTTTGCAACAATTTAAGCTCAAGATTGACTTGACATGTATTGATTAATCAATCATCAATCAATATATTAAAATAATTTGCTTCAAATTTGACTCTGGCCTCTTATTTAAGTGTGTATTCTTCAATGTAATACCTTATCTACTTGAAATGTACTGAAAAAAATTGGTATATATGGATGTGACACAAAGATGTGTTGGTTTTTTTTGGCCGGTAAGAAATATGCTTGGCGGGTAGATTCTTTCCATCTACCCGCCACTGGCCGGTGGGTCAAAAAGTTAATTTCGGGCCCTGGCCGGCCATAACGCGTTTTTTTTGTTTTTATCGCGTTAATCGCATGCCGCTATTTTGTCCCTTCGTCGCACCCGTACTTGTCGTCAAGCCGTTCGGTTTCCGTTCTCCTGCCTGTGCAGGCAGGCATGGAAGAGAACGACAGCAATACGCTTCTAAATGGCTCGTTTTACTTTAAAAGAACTCCCCAAGTGGCACAGTGGACAAGTCAAGAGCAGTAGTTTGCACCTTGTGTAAAACGGAATTAAAATATCACCGAAGTACATCGAGTTTGAGGCGAGCGATCACCTAAAAGTAGCTAGCGCCTAGTAGCGGCCAGCTAGTAGCCAGCTAGCTAGCGCCAGACTCATCATCACTCATTCTTCCTTCAGTCTCGGATGCGCGGGTCCTCTAACCACTGGGAGAATCAGAATCAGAATCAGAAAGACTTTAATGATCCCCGGGGGGAAATTGGGACAAGTTACAATTGCTCGTTCACATAACACACATAGCACAAAATAAAATACACAGTAGTAATGCGATAGTAAAATAAGCAGAATAAGAAGAAAGAACACAACATAGCATAGAATAAACAGTATAAACAGTATAAACAGTAAACAGTATTAAATGCGATAGGAGCAAAATAGTGGAGTACGTCTAAGTAAGCAAATACGTAGAGTAAGTATACCTTACGTGCCAATTGTCTTTATTGCACACTGAACTTATATTATTTGGCTTGCCCCATACGTTACACGTGGCTCAGCCAGGCACTTTTTCCAGTTAGCCTATCTTTATTGCACACTGAACTTATATTATTCGGCTTGCCCTATACGTTACACGTGGCTCAGCCAGGCACTTTTCTAGTTAGCCTATCGGCTGGCTCAGTCTCAGGGAGACTGAGCGTCTCCGAGGTGCTCTTTTAAGAGAGGCATTAAATAGACCAATGGCCACAGGCAGGAATGATTTCCTGTGCCTCTCCGTGTTGCATCTAGGTGGAATCAGTCTCTCACTGAATGTACTCCTGTGTTTTCGGAGGTCGGCTCCAATGGCTTCACGCGATATACACGTTATCAATACACAGTTTCCAATACCGAGCCATTATTCACATGGAAGTGCCGAAGTTTTTAGCTCAGACACAGCCTTCTTCGTCTGTGTCATTTTGGGTTTCGACTGCTCCACAGCGCCGCCGCTGGAAGTATCGGTTCTAGATATATTTTGTAGACATTGTTACCTCCTGTCTACATTCCACTTCTATTGAATTGAAAATAAATCTCAAATTCAAGATCACATAGTAAATTTATTTGCATTCATGTGATTCCCAATCATGACACTAATGATCATGTAAGAATGATTAATATCTAATTAAAAATGCTTTGAAATGCAAAATAATGGCATTTTAAACATGCGATACAAAGATGCGATTAATCGCGATTAACTATAGTTAATTGCAAGATTAATCGCTATTAATCAAATTTATCGTTTGACAGCCCTAATATATATAATATATATATATATATATATATATATAGTAACCGGTAGGCCAGAGGCCAGTAGGCGGAGAAATCACCGGCCACCGGGGCTTGGGGAACTCCCTGCATATAGTGTGGACATTCAGTGTTAGAGAGCTACTGCTTTTGCCCTTGTGTTTTTCTGTTCCTACCGAGTGAATTTACTACTTGGAGGAGGTGAAGGTCTCAGCATCGTTTAGGTGGGTCACGTTCACTAAATAGATGTGGTGATTTCCTCTTTGAAGTTGCCCAGTGTGCAGGAAAAAACCCAAATTCACTGGCATCAGCACAAAGTATCACAGTCATGGATATCACCTAACAGTTTGGCACTTTGCATGACGGATGGCTCAAGTTGGACTGGGAAAATTAATTCTTTGCTGCAAAGACTCATTTACATTTACTGAATTTTTTGGTATGTGATGAAATAACTTTAGTGTGTGTGGCCGGTGACGCTTATTGATGTATCCACCAAAGACAGAGTTCAGGCGGGTGTTCAGGCGAGAAAACAACCATGTGGTGGAAATGTGGCAGGCAGCACATGCAAAAGCGCAAAAAGCAGGTTTGGTAAGTCCTTAAAGATTAAAGCTATTAAAGTAAACTGGCATAACTGTGGCCACAAGACGCCCAAGCTCTGGTTGTGAAGTTGACACTAGTTGAAACTAGGTCATGATTGCTCCTTTAACCCATTGATACCTGATGCAGCATTTGCGTGTATATCCCTCATTTGTGTATGTATCCCTTTAAGACCGTGAACCGCGTTCACGCGGTTCGCGGTCTTAAAGGGATACACACACAAATGCTGCATCAGGTATCAATGGGTTAAGTGGTGAAACTAGGTCATGATTGCACCTTTAAGATTACCAATCTCACAGATTGGTAATCTGTGAGATTTTTTTTTTCATCTTTTAGACATGTAATGTAATTTTTAGAGATGCTGCGATCCGATCATGTGATCGGATATCGGCGCGATATCAGCCAAAAAACATGGATCGGATCAGATCGGATTCCAGCGAAAATGACCGATCCAAGGCTCCGATATAAGCACTCCATTCCATGACTCCGCTCCAGGATTTCTATCCAGCATGCAGCAGCAGCAGCAGCAGCACACAGAGGCCACGTTGAGCCTAGGATGGCCAGGGCCAAAACGTTGTCTTGCTTCAACATACATCGCATCGCATAAACCATTTCCACCCGCAGGTTTGAGGAGTAGCTAACATAAACGTCAGATAAATACCTGTACTCTATAGGCTAACGTTACCCACTGAGGCAGCTAACATGGCTAATTAGCTAGCTAACACCAATCAACCGAATGACTGATGAGTCTCGCGTTGAGCCTAGGATGGCCAGGGCTTAGATCTGCGTGAGCACGACCCGTCGTAATTTGTCCAATTCAAGGTACATTAAAACGTTGTCTTGCTTCAACATACATCGCATCGCATAAACCATTTCCACCCGCAGGTTTGAGGAGTAGCTAACATAAACGTCAGATAAATACTCTCTATAGGCTAACGTTACCCACTGAGGCAGCTAACATGGCTAATTAGCTAGCTAACAGCAGCTATATCTTTCTCCTCTAACTCACGTTAACGACACGTTAGTTGACTGAGCGAACGGCGCTGTACAGCAGGTCGTTATCAAAACGTATTGCACTGAAGAGAAGTAACATTAGAAAATGACAAAAGACTCCTCCAATCTGGCAGTGGAAATGTATGCACAAACAGGGACAGGGCTGTGTGAGAGAGAGAGACAGGGACAGGGCTGTGTGTGTATGTGTCCTGTGTGAGACAGAGTGGGGGTGTATGTGTGAGGAAACAATAATTATTTGTGTCCAGTGTTCACCCATTACAAAATAAGTGTGTATTTGATTGTTATGTTTTAGTTTTACATCAAATTAATTAGATGAACTACGGTAAATCGTTTACATACTATATTACCAAAGCACACACATACATACCTAACCCTAAAAATGTTTGTTGCCTGCTAGCTATCAGACAGCATAGAGAGACTTAAATATGTGCTGTATCGGTATCGGATCGAAATCGGTATCGAATCGGGTATCGAAATTTGATCGGAATCGGATCGGTTTTGAGCTAAAATATCGAAATCGGATCGGAATTGAAAAATCTCGATCGCAGCATCTCTAGTAATTTTGTGGGAATTTTTGGGAGATTTGGTAAACTATACATTTTTTGAAAGGGTATTGTATAAGGAATCAGCAAATCAATGTTTCCATTTGCCCAGATGTCTATGTGGTGGCCATATTGGAATTTAGAAAATGGCCACCATAAAATTTAAGTTTTGTAATATCTTGGCTTCTAAATAAGCTGGAACATTGATTTTAACTGCTAAACCTACATTTTCAGGGTCAAGGAATCCAATGGTGGTAGTTACCACGCTACAACACTTTACAAGATTAACCCTTACGTTAAGTTCACACAGGCTGCCGAACGTAAGCGGAACTGAAGCTTGAAGCAGGCACAAGCTGAACGTACGCCTTGTTGTTCACACAAGACGCCTTCTCTTTTCCTCTCAGCTCCTCTCAGCTCCTACTCTCGTGCCTTGAACCCGCCCACAACTCCCATTGACTTCATGCCTCACGGCTTCACGGCTTCAGCATCACACTTGGAAATTCGGCATCAGGCCTGAGGGATCGCTTCGGCGTGGTGTGAACGTGGCTTCGGCACGGCGTCAGCGTGGCACGCGCGCGGGTGGTGTGAACGGCTTCGCCTGTTAACAAGGACGCCGAAATGAAACTTGTGGGTACAGCGTAGGTACAGCTTCAGTTGAGCGATGCTTCGGCGTGCTGTGTGAACGTGGGATTAGATGCATGAGTTGGTCTAAAAAGGACCCGGTGTGGTTGTTTTCTTGCAATATCTTTGTATTGAAAATTATCATTTCATATTCCATGTTCCTCAAAACAAAATGTTTTTTTATATCATCCCATTGAAACACACAGCCCACCATATGGGTAAAGAAAAACTGCACACCACAGGCAGTCGGTCAGATACTAACTCAGTTATTTTTATTGAAGAGTTAACATATTTTTTAACTGAGTTTAACATTTAGCAAATGTGAACTTTGGATGTTTCTGTAACCATCTTAAACATCATGACATGCACATTTAGACCACAGTATGATCATGATTAAGCAACCTTTTTCATTAGACAGTCTCTCTATACATCATCATAATCATCATCAGCGCTTTCAGACATCACGGCTTGGGAATCGTCATAGTCTAAATTAATAATGAAGCCTCGTATTGGGGGAAATTCCCCCAGAGATAAATTACTAATATAAATATGATGATTAGATATGGCATGTACTTGCCTATCTGCAAATGAAACGGTTTACTGCATATTCAAACCAGTCTATCAACCAGTGTATCATATTACAGAGACACAACTAATATTATCTTAATTAAAATGGCTGAGTGGCGGTGTGTGTGGCAGCGGTGTGGCGGCATTGTGGGTCGAGATTGTGATGTCATCAGTGATGTCATCAGTGATGTCACTTGAGCAATTGACCTATCGCTAAGACCCACCCCCCGTCCTCACTCGGACAAACACAGTGCACACTGACTAGAATAAATGGCAGCCGTCACTGTCAGTTATATCCCAAGAGGCTCTAAACAACTTTGTGAGGCCTGATATTGTCTAGAAGCCATCATAAAGTACTTCACTATGCCAAAGAGGGCGATGTACAACATTTAAAGCTATCGATAAAAAGAAATGCGATATACGTGCATGGAAACGGCT
Source organism: Poromitra crassiceps (assembly GCF_964638095.1). Classification (NCBI taxonomy): domain Eukaryota; kingdom Metazoa; phylum Chordata; class Actinopteri; order Beryciformes; family Melamphaidae; genus Poromitra; species Poromitra crassiceps. The sequence continues at coordinate 82,099,136 of NC_139623.1, read as the reverse complement.
TTAGCGAATCTTTAACCAAACATGCACTTTTAACGAAGGAAGACAGAAGACAGGAGTAACCTCTCCGTGGATTATATATTATGCCGAATTGAAGAGTGGCGCCTGGCAATCTATTTTATGTAGGCCTACCTCTGTATAATCAAGAAACCTAGTGTTGATGTTTTTCATAGCGAGACAACAGCACGCACGCATGGGTGTAGCAGATCAGGAGAGGCATAGCCTACAGCAGACCACTTTTTCCATCATGTTTTCTCTTTAGACTACCTCACATTTATTTGGGGAACGAGATTAATTCCCTCGTTTTAGGGTTTGACTGTTGTCTGGTGATGTTTTAATCACATCAATCAATGCGCCTCCTCTTCAACCAACTCCGGCATTACGTGCATAACGTAATGGCTGGAAACTCGCATAATTCAGCATTTTCTTTTGCCGACTTTCCGAATATCATGATGATTATCATACCTTTGGATCACGGAAGGCAAATGAGGGAGAAGACTCATCTCGGTGTCACCACGATTGCAGATTTAATGTCCAAACAGCAGCATCATTGTGGATGTGAGTGGATCTACGTTTAATAGTTTCTTATTATCCATTGCCTGGCCTCCCAGGATACCTCGTAATGTTGCATTTACCCCCATGCACATCGTTTGACCATTTTTTTCTACTTATAACTCTATGAAACACCATAAAACCAGAGGAGAATCCCGATTTCTTCTGCTTCTCTATGGAGCTCTCGGCTCCGGTTGTCCGAGTGTAATGTGGAGCTACACGCGCTGTGATTGGCTCGTCTGCGTTCGGGGCGTGGCTTAGCGATAGGTCAATTGTGATGTCATCAGAGATGCCACACAAGCAATTGTTGTGATGTCATCAGTGATGTCACTCGAGCAACTCTGATGTAGTATGAGGCGATGGAGCACAGTTGCACGATGGCGCGTAGGTGGGTGGATGGTGTCTGTCTGACTGTCAGTCACGAATCACGATTTTGGGAGCCCGTGGAGTGGGTGATTTCCATAACTGCAGCCATGGTGCATCATCTCCAGAGTCTCCACCCTATATATACTGTTATGTCAGATATCTATGGCTAAACATGCCATGGTCAAACTTCCAAAACTTGAGGTTAACATATAAACGTATAAATGCTGCCTATAAGTCAAAAGCCCTCACAGAAGGTGAGCTGAAGTGAGGGAGAATTAGCTGTGCTGAAAAACAGCTAAAACTGAAATGGAAGAAATGTAGTGTGTTAGAGGGTATAAGGAGAATACTGTCACAGAGGACTAAAGAGATGATTTACCATCTAAAGAAACCAGAACATTTGAGAAGCTGGAATCAGAGAATTAGGAGATTTTTCCTTAAAGCAGCTACGAGCAAGATTTTCGATTGTTATTAAACAGTCTAAATTTAATATCGATGCATCACATCTTACCTCTAATAGTAGACGAGACCAACGCCGAGTAGTCTCGCTTGAACCCCGAGTGAATCGGCCAGTGTTGTCTTGACGATTAGTCTGTCTGCGGCTGGGGCAGATCAGGAAGTGAAATGAAACGGCAGCCACTTCGGCCACAACCACAAAATAACAAAATTACTTCCAAACAAACTGTTAGAATATAACGAGAGATGTTCGCGAGAGTAGCAAGCCCCTGCATGGCGTTCTCCGTGTTTATGGTCTGTTGCTAGGCAGAGCGAAACGGTTGAAGGCAGGCAGCTGCCGTAAACCGTTTCGTTTCACTTCCGGGTTTATACGGCCCGCCGGTAGACAGACACTGACTCTATAATCATCAAGAGAGCAATCTCCGATTCACACGGCTTTGGTCTCAGCTACTATTATAGGTAAGATGTGATCGATGTGATGCATCAATATTATAATTATACTGTTTAATAACAATTGAAAATCTTGCTCGTAGCTGCTTTAAAGAAATGGCTCAAAATGATTAATTGATCATCAAAATAGGCAATTAATGTAATATTTGGCAATGAATCGATTGTTGCAGCTCTTTATCAGTTTTTATAAAATTTATTTTTATGTATTTTCAACATACAAAATACGTATTTGTATTTCAAATACATATTTTTCAGGCCATGTATTGCGATACATTTTTACAAGTATTTGTAATTTGTATCAAAATACTTTTTGATGTATTTTCGCCCAACTCAGACCACGGGCACATTCTGTCCTTTCAACCTGTATAATGAGGATTGTTTGTCTTTGGCAGCATTCTTGATGGGCCGAGCAGCCAGGATGCAAAGTACTAATTAAATTGGTTAAATTGGTTTTAACTTTCTTTGTTTACAGCCAAAGCATAGCTACTACTCCTATACTACTTTTTATTGTTATGTAATATACCGGTATACACCCTCCTTGTGGAAGAAAGGTGATCGTGTTTTGATGAGTTTTCACTTTATTTGTAACAGAGGGTCTGTTTCATTTCATTCATTTCTTATTTAAAAAAACAGATAAAGATGATGGGGAAGGAATAGATCATCAGTAAATCTTTAACAGTTGAGTCTTAATAGATTACTAAATGCTTTATGCATAGAGTACTGCAGGAATGAGTCTGGGCTGTACTGTATGTTAGCACTTCCAGCTCTTACGTCTAAAAGTCAATGGGATTTTTGTAATGGGATTTTGGTTAAATGCATGAAATAAGGTCTGTAGTTAACAAAAGTTTATGAAACAACGTTGTGCTCAGCAAGATAATCTAAACAAATGAGCAGGGGACCCCAAAATTCCCTTTCCCTGGCCACATAATGACATCAGTCACATCACATGATGATTGTGGAGCATCATGCCCCGGAAAAGAATAGAAAAGATAAAAAGGCCAGGGCGTTGTAATTTGTGTCTGGGCAATGGGCATCGCTCACTAGAAATAACATGAGCTCAGCAGAGTCAGCTGCATGTTCGTTGCGTCTTTATGTGCGGCTTGTGCGCCAAGGGGAAAATGACGAATGCTTGCAGAAACAAAATTGATAATCACAATTCTCTCATGAATTATCAGACTAAATTGGTCGGATTCGATGTATATAGATTAATAGAAATGAATGAAAAAAAGATGAGAAAAATAAAAGTCAAGCCAAAATCCCCCCGCTCCGCTCCGCTCACATGCTCTGCTACCCAGTTCTTCAATTGATTGAAGAGAAATTCATCACTTCCTATGCGCCAGAAGTATTTTCCTAGAGCAGCAAACAAACTGAATATACCTGAATTATTATTCTGGTTGATCAATTAAGAAGTAGCATAACAGGACTTTTTATACATGATGAGAACGCTGCAGATTATTACTTTAAGGTACGTGCATTGACTGTATATATTATCTAGACGGACTGAGCCCATTGGTTTTTGATACCACAAAATGAAGCTTGAATCTCCTGCTTCCTGGTAATGTTTGATTGGATGAATGGATTTTACTACTGGAGGCGCATTGTGGGAAATCCTGGTACTGCAGATGCAGTCTTGCGAGCCCAGCCAACCGTCTGCCTGGCTTGTGTTCTTTTAATACATCCATGGTGGGAGCCTCCAGCCTGTTAGTAGTCTCTTAACCCATTGATACCTGATGCAGCATTTGTGTGCGTATCCCTTTAAGACCGCGAACCGCGTTAACGCGGTTCGCGGTCTTAAAGGGATACGCACACAAATGAGGGATATACACGCAAATGCTGCATCAGGTATCAATGGGTTAAAACTAGGGATGTCAACGGTTAACCGTTAATCGATTAACCGTCGCTAACGTCGTTGTTCGGTTATTGCTGTCGGTCTATCAGTTAATATTTAAAATTTTTTTTTTTTTTTTTTTTTTTTTTTTTTTTTTTTTTTTGGTCTATTTACTCAATGAGCTCATGCCCAAACAAGGCGTGTCTATTTAGATGCTGAAATGTTAATGCTTTTTGTGTTAGAAATTCTAACACAAAAAGAATTTGTGTTGAAATGTTGATGCTTTTTGTTAATGCTTGTTAATGCTTTTTGTGTTAGAAATTCTAACACAAAAAGCATTAACATTTCAGCATCTAAATAGACACGCCTTGTTTGGGCATGAGTTCATTGAGTAAATAGACAAAAAAAAAAAAAAACATTTTTTTTTTTTTTTTTTTTAATATTAAAAAATTATGAATTAACCGATAGGTTAATCGATTATTAGCGTCGGTTAATCGAAAGTGAAATTAACCGAAAATTGACATCCCTAGTTAAAACAGACTGTCTCATCTACATCCGGCGAATGCAGCTATACACAGTCTGTACGTTACACCCCCAGAACATGCACAAGGAAGTTGGGAAAAAAACCTTCAGACAGGAAAGAAGTTTGACGGAATCCGACCAATCACGACACGTGTCTCCACGAAAAATGCGGCATATTGGATTCTGATTGGACTAATGAGCGGAAGACCCGCCTTTCTGTGATTCTGATTGGACTAATGAGCGGAAAACCCGCCTTTCTACTTCCCATTCCGGGTGGTGCATTATTCTCCCCCACGAAGTACAGACGGTATGGCGGAAGCATTTGAAAATTGCGGAAGCCAACTCGTCTGTTCTAAGAGACTGGCCTGTTAGCTGCTACTAAGCCTCCACAAAGTAAATCCGATTTCAAAATATGTGTTTTGATAAACTGACCTCATGACAGTTATGCGTGTCTATCAACATTATTGAAACATCATAAAGGTAACGTTGTTTCTGAAAGTTTGCTACTACTTGCTAATCTGCTAGCGAGCTATCTGGCAACCTTCTTCTTCTGCTTATTCTAATAGCTTTCCGGCAGTGTCATGCCCTCAACCTCTGCCTCTGTCATGCCCTCAACCTCTGCCTCCTAGTCTCTCTCGCCCCCTCCTTTCCGTTGTGATTACAGGATTGGAGCCAGGTGTGTGGAGCTGATCTCCAGCTATCGCAGCTGCCAAGCATCACCAATCAGCAGGCTTCATATACCCAGCCCAGACGTCAAGACACTGTCAGATTATCTTCTCACCTGCATGGAGAGGAACGTCTGCTGCCCTAACTCTGACCACCTGGGCCAATCCTCCCCTGTCTGTCTGCCTGCTCGCCATCTGCCTGGACTTCAGCCTACCTGCTCTCTGCTCGCCTGGACTTCAGCCTACCTGCTCTCTGCCCGCCTGGACTTCAGCCTGCTTGCTCTCTGCCAGCCCGGACTTCTGGATGCCTGCTCGTTCACCTACCTGGACTCTAGCCTACCATCCTGCAACCTGGGTATCTCGTCCATCCGGACTCAACCAATAACATTTATATAAACAAACTGTGTTACAACTTGATATTCTGTCTCTGTCTGTCTCTGCCCTTGAGTCCAACAAACAAAACCCTAACAGGCAGACTAGATGCCTTGCAGCACATCCTTAATAGATTAATTGGTCAGGTTAACGATAAATTGATTAATCATTATATTAAAAATGGCTTTTGACATACAACATAAGAAATACAAAATGCAGGGTTTTACACCTTTCTTTAGGCCTACCCAACAAGTTGATCAACCAACTAAACGTCCTGCATTAGCTGTCATTGTGCTTGTGGACGTGAGATATTTCAACATTGTATTACAATGTTTACAATGATGACTGTTGTCTTTTTGGGTGTAATTCTCCCACCCTGGACTTTCTGTCTGCTAGCTTGGCTTTCTTCTTCCTCTGTATGAGCAGTGAAAGTTACATTTTGCCCTTGTGGTGATAAAATCATTTCAGAAAAGAAAAGAAAAATGATAAAATAGCATTGTCTTCTGGTGATAGCTACAACCTACATTGTCGATTAATCGGTTAACATGTAGTTTGATCGATCAAATTCTTAATTATCGATTAATCGATTGTCGATTAATCATTAACATCCCTAGTAGGAAGTATTACTGCTCTTATTTATCTGATGTATTTATCGTCTATTAAACTCAAAATGGGACCATCATTTAGAAAACGAAGGACATGAGAGCATGAAAAAGACTTGAAATTCAGATCATAAACTAATTTGCAAAGTGTTTATTTCCGACATAGACCGAGAGAGAAGTTGGGTCCTTTTCCCATTCACTTCCATGCTACCAATTTTGTTTCTGCAGTACCCACGTCGTCCCCCACTGGCCATTGGAAAGAATACTATTTCTGCATTAGCTTCAAACAGAGGGAGGCTTAATTAACCACTGGGTACGCACTACACACTGAACTTTGAACATTATGCTGCATTCAATCTCGTCCGATCCGAAAATGCGAAAGTACAGCGAGTGATCTACGTGGCTACAACTTGGAAGTGTTGATGTGTTCAAATCATTTTTATTGGTGAATTCGAAATCAATCATAATTAAACAAGACGTCAGGGCTGTCACTTTTCATTCGAAATTCGAATTCAACTTCGAATGTGGGGGAGGAGGGCATGTTCGAATGTATAATTGACCTGTTCGATTTATTATTATTATTATTTATTTATTTTTATTTTTTTTATTTTTTTTATGAACCAAAATTAACCAACTGCTGCTTGCTGGTAATGTTAATCCCATGTCAGAAAAAGTCTCCAGATTTGTCTCCAGGGTCTGAAAAGTTGTCTCGAGTTGGATGCAGCCAAGTTTGTGAGGCAGTGTTGTGACTGTGAGCGTCCAAGCTAACACGTCGGGCTGATGCCCGGTGGCCTGGCCTGATAACACATTCACTGCCAGCCATTTTTTTTTTACTGTAGGTAGCTTCTGCCAGAGGGTTTTTTTGAGGATTCTGGCTCATCTTTCAAGACCCGAGGATTCTTTTCTGCTAAGATTTTGTGAACACAAAATATCTCAAAAGAACTAATAGAATGTGTGCTTTCTCTGTCTAAAAGAGTTAGTTTGTAGACTTAGTAGTTATGTAGGCATTAGCACTTGAATACAGCATGGTTTCAGCGTCTGAAAATTTAAGCTGAGATAAATAGCTTTTTGTGAAATTCGATAGAACAGTCACTTTAACCATTCATTTTTGGCATCAGTAAGACGTCAGACATCTAAACAATAGTTTTGAACAGTAATTTCCTCCATAACAGCAGGAAACCCCCCTCTACTTCAAACTCCTCCCTCCGTGTGTGTTCTTCTTGGCTGCAGCGGGCATGTCACAAGCTCGTTTCTGCTGCTGCTGCTGCTGCTGCTCCTGTCTGCTGGCGGCCGCTGGGCGAGGATGGGCTCGCTCGTTTCTTGGGGTTTCGGTTGAGAAACCCCAAGAAACGGGGTTTCTTTTGCGATTCTGGTCTTATTTATGCTGCGTGTTTCAAAGTGTGTTGCACCCATAATCTATTATGCAAATTTGCAATCCCCCACCGCCAGCAATCAGCGCGAAAGCGAAAGCGTTTTCGCCAATCCATTTTACAGTATGAGAATGGTTTCATCGCGCGTTCCCCTGCAGTTTTGGCTCGGCTTTTTCTAGTCTGGAGAGCACTGTCGCCACTTAGTGGGTCGGTGGAATGGGTTGTACACGTTCGGTGGCTTCAATATTTATATAAGAGATGTAAAAGGGTTAGATCAATGTCCCACCGTGTTAATTAACCAAAAAACTTTCGGGCAATTAAAGTTCGTTCGAACTTTATTTTGGGAAAAAGTGACAGCCCTACAAGACGTTACTACTGTTATAGATATTACTTGCTTTTCATAAGTAGAGTTGATTGTATTCTTGTGAACATAACTAATAATTGTTATTTTTCTTATTGCCAACATCGGTGGATTTCGCTGACACATTTGCCGCTTGCGGTGATACACTTTCGCAATTCATGACGCTAAGTGGGAGATATCGCCCACACAAAATGGCCGCATTCTTCTTGTCATCATTGCATCACCACTAGGAGACAGATGCAAACAGTTTTTTTTTTACGTGAACACAGCATTTCAGCAAGAGAACGTGGGCCTACAATCTCTTTGGTGGCTTTGGTCACAATGAGCAAGTAATGGTGCAAAGACACCAGCTCCGAAGGTGCCGCCAAGTGTAAATTGAGGTCGAGCAGGAGCCTGGCATAGTGTACATCAGATGTTTTCAAAGTGGCCTCCCCAGGGGGGCCTCCCCAGGGGGGCTCCAAACAGTTTCAGGGGAGACCTAGTGAATGGAAGTGAAAAAATATGTCATTAGTTATTACATTAATTATCAAAAGGAGATTATATACACAAATCCGCGGGCCAATTTGTTTAGTCCGCCATCTAGTGGCGCCACCATTACTGCGGTGGCAGGTAGACTGTGCTGCTGGCTGTTGCAGACTGCAGTAACGCTATGCCCAATGAATGACAGTGTCATGAGCTGGATTGATGACGTGAGACAGTGGCCCCCCAGTTACTGATGAAGGTACTATCTTATTATGGATGGGGATAGTAATTATTCAAATTGTAAATAGCGGAAAAAAGACCACTTAACGAGCCGCATTTCAAGTGACGTTATTGTGTAAATATGCTAATGTTAACGTCACTGTAATTAGCTAGCTAGCATAAACAATCAAGTTGCATGTAATCATTGCACACCAATTACATTAGTAAAATTAAAAAATATATATGAATTTTTGTTTTTTATAGGTATTCAAGAGTATTTTATGAATCGCCTGGCTTGTGATGAGCAACAGAATGCCAACTACAGGTCTCTCATAAGCCGCTTTCAGACATGCCTTGGAATTCGGGAGTTATCTAGAGGGCATCCGGATGGCGGTGTATGTATGAACACATTTTGGTGAGCTATGCGCGCTCCCGCGACCCTCCTACTATCGGGAGGTAAGACAACCTCGAGCCCTAGTATCAGAAGCGGATTGTTCTCCCCCCTCTAGAGCTCCGTGAAGTAGCCAGCTCAGTGAGTGCATGAGGCGGGGGAGAGAGACAGAAAGCCAGCGTGACAGATTATTATTATATAAATAGTCGATGTGAATGAGCGAGCGAAAAAAAACATCATGCAGTTTCAGTTTTTCCAAATGAAGCTCAAACCTGCTCCGTGTGCATCAGCCAACTGCTGGATTGAAACGTTCATGGCTCTGATCTTATTTCATTTCTGCATAGCTTCGCACAGCACACACATTTAAAATAGAGCATTTTTGGAAGCAAGGGTCGTCCTGCTTCCCAGTATTGGACATCGCTAGGTAGGCAGATCTGCCATCTGGATGTGGTTGCATGCGTTCATGCCTTTGATTTAACGTTTACACAGCGTTTGTGAAGATTCACGTGCAGAACCGCAAATTCCAAGTAGCGTCAAGTCAGGCAGTATAAAACGAAAACTTCCGGGTATAACCTTCGCAATAATGGCAATTAAATAAAGTAAATGCACGTGTAATGTTTTTGTGTGTGTGTGATCCGAAGGATACAGAACAGAGATAAACTGGGAGAATATCTGCTCCCTTCGAAAAGTATATTTTAACCCGTAGTGAGTCGACCGCTGATTTTTTGTTACCAAGTAATACATTTATTTTATTTTGAAGGTAAAAACGTCTAGCTTCCTGTATTCTGTATAATTCTAGTAAGATTGATGCATTTTAGGACTGAACATAGCAAAGACCTGTTTTCTTTGTAGCGCTTGAGACTCGAGGAAATCGATGCATCTGAGCGTGAGTTGTAGGGTTGTTTAATTAATTACTAACGTTATGCGCAAACGATTATATGCCGTGAACGTTAGGCAGTTATCGCCCATTATGTATTTTTAGCAACTTGTTTTCAGACTCTGCATGTCGTGATAGTTTGTTGAATGTCAATGCGATTCACTTAAGCCTATGCTCAGACAGTGAAGTACAGCTGTGTGGTCAGTTTTCACAACTCCCCATTGTGTGGTCATGCCCAAATTCCCCCCACTCCCGCCCCCTCTCTACTTTACACCCGGAGGTGCTCCACATGTATGAAAGCAACATGCCTCATGTCTGAAAGGGTACACTTCACGTATCCCCCGGGTCAGGCTCAGGGGAAGCAACCCTGACCTGATCCGGAGTTCATGTCTGAAAGTGGTTATAAATGGTCAAAATTACCTGAGCTCGGGATGGATTGGCCAAATATTGCACTACCAGATGATGAACACATCATTCTGAAAGGACCTATCCGATATTCACAGTCCATCAACAACCATCATAATGTTGACATAACCCATGTCATAATAATCAGTGTTAGCTTAGGCTAGGCAGCTGCATGCTACTCATTATTAGGGATGGGAATCGAGAACTGGTTCTTGTTGAGAACCGGGGTCCCAGTGGATCACTTCCTTGGAATCGTTAGCCAAAGTCCTTAACAATTCCACTATCGATTCCATGCGCGATGACGTCACACGCTGCGACACGCACGCAGCCTTGTTTAGACCGTAGCCACCATGGCGTCTAGGCAGAAGTGAAACGATGACCACAGTGCCACTTGCAATGCTTGCAAAACCTCTATTTCGTCAAAGGGGGGAAATACTAGCAATACTAGCAACATTTGTCCACACAGCATGCAATAATTTTGGAGGAATGTCACGTTTTTGATGTGCTACGCTACGGAGTGACGATAACGTGGCTAACAGCAGCGCGGCTAACGTTAGCGCGTCATCTGTTAATATGGAAGGTAAACTCCAGTCCAGACCCTGTCTATTGTGTGTTTAGTGTTCGTGCCATTTGTTTCATTGTGTAAACCAGATTTCACCAATACTCCATTTCCATCCATTTAATTTAGATGATGACGTTCAGATTCAGACTGGTTCAGAGACTGGTAGTCGCTCTGGGTCAGAGGCTGCAGTGAGTACTTCTTGTGCACATCTAGCCCCTCCATTCACCCAGGCAGGGAAGAGTAAAATGACGAAGGCGAGGGTAAACGAATGTCACCGAGCAGTGACTAAGTTTGTCTGACATGCCAGCTAAACTAAAATGTCAAAGTTGCATCTTGTTATTCTAACCACTAGTTCTGTTTCATTCATTCCCACTATATATTTTCTATAGGGAGATGACAAAGATGCTCAACCCAAAATACAAACCCCCAAACAGAGCCAGTTTAACGGAAACACTGATCCCTGCTTGGTAGGGCTGTCACTTTTTCCCAAAATAAAATTTGCCCGAAATTCGTTCGAATATATTCGAAGTTTTTTGGTTAATTAAAAAAATAAAAATAAACTTTTTTTTTTCAGTCCAGCAGCCTGTTGCACCAGCTGAACGTAAGTTCTGTCTTAAGTTAGGGTGTAAAGTCCACACTAACTGCTACGTTCAAACTAGTTACGGTAGTTTGACACTAAAGTTGTGTCTTTGTTTGGTTGCACCACGGACACGTAAGGTACATCTTAACTAGTAGACCCTAAAGTCCATACTAACCAAAATAGTGTCGCAGACAATGACGTGTACAGTATCTGTGACCAATCAGTGAAAAGCACGGTGGAAACGGTGTTTATTTACGGTTGTTTAAGTAAGTGGAGTGAAAACAGGACATGTTGCCCACCGCAAATTAGTGCTTTCATATTTCATCAACACTAATCAAATGAGAACGTTATTGAGTAACGTTCGTTTAGGTTCATATTACTGTTAACGTTTATCTGTGAGCTCTTCATCAGTATTGTAGGCTATACCACCATCCTGCCTCACTAAATTGTTGCGGTTATTTTAATTTGTATGCAGTGCTGCAGCTTGTGGGAAACAAAAGCGTGAGTCATAAATATCAAAGGGTGTAATTTATCACGGAGAGCGCGTTGCGGACGCAAAACAACGATGCGCCACGGTGCCAAGTTGCAATCCGTGCCAACTGCTATTTTACGGAGGACTTTACACCTAGTAAGACGTAGGTGTAAATTTTCAGTTCTAACTTATGCCTACGTTGTAACTATTTCACTTGGTGCAACCCAAATATTTTTAGTAGTGCGTAAACTCAGATTTAGTGAGACTTTACGTTCAAACTAGCTTACGTTTCAACTTACGCACAGCTGGTGCAACCCACTGCAGGCCACCGGGCATCAGCCCGACGTGTTAGCTTGGATGCTCACAGTCACAACACTGCCTCACAAACTTGGCTGCATCCAACTCGAGACAACTTTTCAGACCCTGGAGACAATCTTTCTCAGAAGAGACTAACGTGACAAATCTGGAGACTTTTTCTGACATGGGATTAACATTACCAGCAAGCAGCAGTTGGTTAATTTTGGTTCATTAAAAAAAAAAAAAAAAAAAAATGAACAGTCAATTTACATATCGAACACGAACCCCTCCCCCACATTCGAAGTTGCATTCGAATTTCGAATGAAAAGTGACAGCCCTACTGCTTGGTATGGGATTGAAAAGAGCAATCTGATCTCAGAGCTGAATAATAATACATAATAATAATAATATAAAAGAAAATTAATGTTAATAAACCTGTTTGTACTCTTTTTTTTTCCTTGCCCAATGAGAATCGATAAGAGAATCGATAAGGAATCGAATCGATAAGCAGAATCGAAAATGGAATCGGAATCGCTAAAATCTTATCAATTCCCATCCCTACTATTATGAGGTGAAATAATGTTAGCGATTTACAACTGTTAACCAAAACCTACCGTGCTGTTGTTATTAAGTCCTTTCTGTTAATATCCACCTCTGGCGAACAGCTTGGTCTTCTGCAAGTCCAGGGAATCTATATTTGTATTATGTATGGTTTCAGACGGCACTCTTCATGTAGTAAAGGCTTGTGTATTTCACATTCGATTCTCTTCCAAAGCTGAAGTTTGCCACTACTGTTGGAGCAGCTGAGAACTGCACAGCTTCTAACCGATTCACTAGACATCGTTGTCAAAGGTAGCGTTGAATAAAAATGTAAACGTAGAAAAATATCAGGAAAAATATACACTCGAGAACAGCTTGCATTCAAACGCGCGCGTCGCGTATTGTAATCCCCCAGGAGCCACCACAGTAAGCCACTGCAGTAATGGCGGCTTGTTTACATCTGGGACTTCGCCAGATTCATGTATAGAATATCCTAAATGTGTGTGATTTGGTTAAAGATAGTTCAGAGAGATACAGTAGTTTTAGGGAATTTACTGTTTTCCCACTTTCCCAGAGTCAGAAACTAATAAATGCTTTCAGACAGACCTTTTATTAGTCTAGTACTATATAGCTAGTATTTTCACACATGAACTCCGGATCAGGTGAGGGTTGCTCCCCACTGAGCCTGCCCCGGATGATACGTGAAGTGTACCCTTTCACACATGAGGCATGTTGCATTCTCACATGAGTAGCACCCCCACAGAGTTTGTAAAGTAGAGAGGGGGCGGGGGTGGGGGAATTTGGGCATGACCACACAATGGGGAGTTGTGAAAACTAAAAATACATAATGAGCGATAACTGCCTAACGTTCACGGCATATAATCGTTTGCACATAACGTTAGTAATTAATTAAACAACCCTACAACTCACGCCCAGATGCATCGATTTCCTCGAGTCGCAAGCACTACAAACAAAACAGGTCTTTGCTATGTTCAGTCCTAAAATGCATCAAACCTACTAGAATTATACAGAATACAGGAAGCTAGACGTTTTTACCTTCAAAATAAAACAAATGTTGTATTACTTGGTAACAAAAAATCAGAATGTCGACTCACTACGGGTTAAAATTGACTTTTCGAAGGGAGCAGATATTCTTCCAGTTGATCTCTGTTCTGTATCTTTCGAAACACACACAAAAAAACATTACACGTGCATTTACTTTATTTAATTGCCATTATTGCGAAGGTTATACCCGGAAGTTTTCGTTTTATACTGCCTGACTTGACGCTACTTGGAATTTGCGGTTCTGCCATTGAATCTTCACAAACGCTGTGTAAACATTAAATCAAAGACATGAACGCAACCAGATCCAGATACCCTACCTAGCGATGTCCAATACTGGGAAGCGGGACGACCCTCGCGTCCAAAAATGCTTATTAAATGTGTGTGCTGTGCGAAGCAGACATGAAATCAGATCAGAGCCATGAGTCTTTCAATCCAGCAATCCAGCAACAACATGTTGGCTGTCGCACACGGAGCAGTTTTGAGCTTCATTTGGAAACCAAATGGCATGTGTTTTTTGCTCGCTCATGCACATCGACTATTTATATAATAATAATCTGTCACGATGTCTCTGTCCTCATGCACTCACGAGCTGACTACTTCATGGAGCTCTGGAGGGGGGGGGGTTCAATCCGCTCCTGCGACTACGGCTGGGGCTACACTTCCCTCCGGATAGGAGGAGGCTCCGCGGGAGCGCGCATGAGCCACATGCACACATTCACACATGACAGCCATCCGCATGGCTTCTAGATAACTCCTGAATTCCAAACATGTGTGAAAGCAGCTATGTCAAACAGCAATATCAGGCTATCTTGTCTCAATTGTAGGGCTGCCCCCTCCTGGTCGAATGGTCAATTGGTCGGTCAACGTGCTCTTGGTCGACCAGATTCACGTTGGTCGAACAATCGCTGTTGTTAATAATTTCATAGGAGAAATTCAATTTCATAAAAAGAAAAGTGATCCAGAACGAAGTAACATGCGGCGGAAGCAAGTTGCAACACGGACCTTTTCTAGAAGCACGCAGGAAGTGATCTAGGCTAGAGACAGGCTAACCACAGTTAGCAGGCTATCTAGACTGAAAGGAGAGCAACCAGCAGAGCAATGGAATTGACAATACATCAGATCGGCAATTAGGCCCCGCCCCCTTTTAGGGGGAAACACAAGCCTCTCCCCATTGACTTCAATGTAAAATAGCCCTACCAAATAAAATTGTAGCAAAATAACAGAATCAATCTAGTTTATTAATAACCCCAAAACACCATGACATGACAATATATTACAACTTGTCTGACCATAGAATGGGCAAGATACACCGGAAATAAATCTAAAATCATGTGGGAACATGTGCCGCCAGCAGCCGCCTACAAACTGACGTATTGCTGATATGGTGTATTAAATGGCTCAGCTATCAGCTGTTAACGAGCGGCTAACGTTACGTTACGCAGTACGCACCTTATGAGATGAGAGTACAGTCATCAGTGAGACTGGACGTCCACAGAGATACACTCCAACTCTGGTCATGTTAGACAGACTGTTGATGTTAGACAGTAAGATGTTACTGGAATAAATAAATCACAAAAGCTTGCTGTCCTTTCTGCCAACTAATTAACCATGCCACGTGTGCTAACGTTACATAACCATAACCATCACAAACGCTTTCTGAACTGAAAGCGGTTTCCCATCGTAGCGCTGATATGGCCAGGTGTCGCACGGCACGACACGCTGATCAGTATGGAGGACCAGGAGGGTCTTACGCTAATGAATAGAGTGTCCCCTTAATAATTATCCAATTGTACAATTAAAAAGAGTAATTTCAAAAAGAATTCACAAATGACGTATTAATACATCATTAAAAAGTCGTATTTGGAAAAGGAACTTCAAAAACATCCATTAAACAGTGTATTTCAAAATGTAATTACGAATACATCATTTAAAACATCATTTAATACATCGTTTCCTTATTCCTATTCGAAATAACCATTTGGAATTGTATTTGAAGTCACTATATTAAATCCCCGATTTGAAATAACGATTGGAAATGCCATTTACCCATTGCATGACACTTTTGGCCTTAGCCTAGAAAAACTGTGTAAAACAATGCAAATTAGACATGTACTTTAATTTTTAATTTGACATACCTTGTAGGCCCTGGAGAGTCTTAAGCTAATGAATAGAGTGTTCCTTTAATAATTATCTAATCGTACAATTAAAAAGAGTAATTTCAAAAAGAATTCACAAATGACGTATTAATACATCATTAAAAAGTCGTATTTGGAAAAGGAACTTCAAAAACATCCATTAAACAGTGTATTTCAAAATGGAATTACGAATACATCATTTAAAACATAATTTAAACAGTGTATTTCAAAATGGAATTATGAATACATCATTTAAAACATCATTTAATACATAATTTCCTTATTCCTATTCGAAATAACCATTTGGAATTGTATTTGAAGTCACTATTTCAAAACCAATTCAAAAAACCGATTGGAAAACCATTTTGTTTTAACATGACACTTTTTTGCTCTTTGTCCCCAGCCAAACAGTGTCACTGTTTGGCTGGGGACACTCTATTCATTAGCGTAAGACTCTCCTGGTCCTCCTGGTCCTCCATAGATCAGTCTGTCCATTCCGGTAACGTTACAACGCTGCAAATAGCTTTTATTTATAATTATCAGCTATCAGGTATAGTGCACTCAGTAGTGAGTAGACTGCAAAAAAGAAGAAAAAAGTACACTGCAAAAAATTAAAAAAGTACCGTACACTGCACTTTTTGTTTTTTTGTTTTAGACCCCGTTTCGACCAATCGATTGGTCGGAGCTTTGGTCGATTTCTGGTAGTGCTGCACGATTAATCTAATCGCAATCATGATGTCAGAACGTGCGATTACATAACCGCAAAAGTGTGCCATTTTATTTTTATTTTTGTGTCTTTTTGTGTGTATCCATACGTGTGTGTGTGCCTCCTCTAACTAACGTTACACGCAACGCAGCAAACACGTTTCTCTGCCATCACACTGGGCATCAACACTAGCGGGAGACGTCTCACATGCACTCCCACAAATAAGTAATGTTATGCGCAGCAAGGTTCACAAAAATAACATCTTACCGAGAGGGGGAGAGAGAACATCCATGATCGCTAACAGCTAGCTATGCTAATAACATGCATGCATGTAAACATCTGTGTGATTAGTGAGAAAGTCAGTAAAATAAGGAGAGATGCAGGTGCTTATGCAGAACTAGTGCACGTTTAAGTGCACAGTGGGTAATGACGTGCTGTGATGAAGAATATAGCAAGATTAACAAGGTTGATAGCAGAGAAAACACTGTCGCAGCTGCCAGTAGCAGCACCTCCAGTCTTCTAGCTAGCCTGTCACATGATGCCTTCCTGGTCCCTCGATAAAGTCTGCAGATGCACATTACCTCGCCTCTTTCTCAAAAAAAAGAAGAGTCACGTGAGTGTGGCGTTTAAAAAGGTAAAGTCCCAACGATTGTCACACACCTGAGTGTGCGAAATTTGTTCTCCGCATTTGACCCATCCCCTGAGGGAGCGGTGAGCAGCAGCAGTGCTGCGCTCGGGAATCATTTGGTGAGCTAACCCCCCAATTCCAACCCTTTTGATGCTGAGTGCCAAGCAGGGAGGCAATGGGTCCCATTTTTATAGTCTTTGGTATGACTCGGCCGGGGATCGAACTCACAACCTCCCAGTCTGAGGGCGGACACTCAAACCACAAGGCCACTGAGCTGGTGTGGTTTACAGCACCTGGTATTCCCAGGCGGTCTCCCATCCAAGTACTAACCAGGCCCGACCCTGCTTAGCTTCCGAGATCGGACGTGTTATCGATGCATAATCGTTTTATCATCGAATCGTAGCCCTCTGAATCGGAATCAAATCGTGAGGTGCCTAGAGATTCCCATCCCTATTGGCTCATACAGCCAATCATGTACCTTGCTACTACAAGTGACACGGAAACAGCCAATAATTTAACAGACAAACTCAGAGTGCACCCGCCCCCGCTCGTAAACAGCTAATCATATCCCTTGACATGGGCAGTGCTAGTGACGCAAACAGCACGTTTGGTTTCACCCGGCACCACCACCATGGTGAAACGGAACAACAGAAGGTGAAGATGTGATGTGGAGGAATGAATTGTCAATAAAAGGGACGCCGAAAGCAGAAGACTGTTGTACTTGTCTCTAAATGTTACAAAGAATTTGATGTGAGTGAGTTTCAATTCATGTTAACGTAGATTGACAATGTGTTAACATGTGTTCTATTAATAGCGTTACCGTCACGAGCCCGCAGTCTTCCGTGCCTGGGACATTACCATGAATGTTAGACACTAATTTCACAAATACGGACGTCTGCAACATTACTTTTTGCGGAATGTGGGGCAGCTCATTCAGTGATTCACCCAACGTTAACCCTACAACCCTGAAATATACGTGACGATACCAAACGTTTTTTTTTTTAGAAGGCTGGCAACGCTACGGCTATGTCATCAAAATAAAATGTCACCATGTCTGCAAATTACTAAATTACTGCATGTACCGTAAATTCCGGACTATAAGACGCACCGGTCTATAAGCCGCACCTTCAAAGGTGACTATTTTTTTCTTCTATAAGCCGCACCGGTCTATAAGCCGCGGGTGTTTTGATGTTTAATTACCATATGTAAGGCTTCGTGCACAGAGGGGATTGTCGGGAATGGATGGCTGTTTGGGGAAGCTCCCATTTATTAACATTTCAACAAAACAAAAGTCAGGTCACTAATCCCCAGACAAAATCACACATTGTGGTATTTTTTGTTTTTTTTACAGTGCACACAGTGTCCGCGGTGTGGTGAAAAGAGGGCAAGAGAGGAAATTAAAACAGAAGTGGATTTATAGTTAGAAAGAGTGCTAAAGAAGAGAGAATTCCGTTTTTTATTTTTTTATTTTAGTTACTCACAGTACTATTGACCAGTCCAACTCAAAAGATATTCGGCAGTTTCACTTTGAGCTCTTGTTCCGCCGCTGGGCACACAGTGTCCGCGGTGTGGTGAAAAGAGGGCAAGAGAGGAAATTAAAACAGAAGTGGATTTATAGTTAGAAAGAGTGCTAAAGATAGTCCGGTCTGGTTATGACGAGTCTCGCTGGGTACAGTACGCCAAAGCGATATCCATTGACTCGATGATGCTGTTGTATGTTGCGCGTTTCTGTTGCACCAACGCGGAGAGGTCCTGCGGGACGAAAAAGCGCGTACCCTCCCAGGTGAGGGGCTTCTTCCCCGCAGCCTGGAGGATGAGTTGACGGTCGGGCCAGCGGAGTAGGCAGATGAAGATGGCCCTCGGTGGCAGGCCGGGGTCTGGACGTGGCCGAGGCGCCCGGTGTGCCCTGTCCACCTCTGGTGGTTTCTCGCCTTCCTTCAGGTCCAGGATGTAACACAGGATTTTGCCACAAAAGCGTCCATGTCACCAATCTCAGCTCCTCTTTTTGTTCACGGTTGCCTTAGTTTCTTTAGTGAGTGAGTGGATGGACTTCTGCACGTTTTCAAACTTGTTTTCAAGCTGCTCAAAACCTCTGAGCGATGTCGGACTTAATCGATAGTGTTTCACGGAGTAAAAGTTTAGCCCAAGCGTGTATCTCCAGCCTCCAGCAGGTGAGTCATTTCCTCATTCATGGCGTGATTGCTTCTCTTTTTCTTTCTGCTTACCTGTGTTGTGTTATGTTATGTTATGTTATGTTGTTAAAAGAGGGCAAGAGAGGAAATTAAAACAGAAGTGGATTTATAGTTAGAAAGAGTGCTAAAAAAGAGAGATTTTTTTTTTTTTTTTGGAAAAAATCCATAGATAAGACGCACCGTTATATAAGCCGCAGGGGGCAAAAAAGGCCAAAAAACGGGAAAAAAGCCGCGGCTTATAGTCCGGAATTTACGGTATGTGTGTGTGACAAATTACCTGTGTGCCTTGACAATAAGGTGGTTAAAAATAAAGTGGTTAAATGCAACCTTTTTCTTCTGTTTTTTTTATTAATAAAAACAGGGTCATTAAAATTATCAATAATTATCGATATCGACTGATATGAAATATTTTATATCGATATATTTTTTAACTACCGGTATATCACCCACAAAACGTGTCAATTTCCCTTTACAGTTAGGTCCCATTTGTATGGATCATGCATTTGTGGGATGAGCAGCACAGCTGATTATGTGGGTCGGACTCGGTCTCAAGTGAAATGTGGGAAATTTCCTTGCCTGAGGAACCGTAGGCTATCTTCCAGAGATTTGCAGGCAAGAAATTTCCCACATTTCACTTGGGACTGACCCACATAATCACAATCATACTCATCCCACAAATGCACGATCCATACAAATGGGGCCTCATTGTAAATGGAAATTAACATGATTCCCAATGAGATAAGATACAATGCTGAGGATACAGTAACAACAGAGATATGATCGACCAAACATTTACTAACTTTTTTTTTTATGGATTTAGGTTTAAGCCACTTCCGCATTGGCTTCATTTTTCAGAATTGGAGGTTGCCCCTTGGGCATGACTGTGTTGCATCATTACAGGAAGAGGCTGTTTCATCAGCAGCTGCGGTGGAGATAACACCTATCACTTTACCCAAACATCACTGTTGCAAAATGCACATGGTGGGTCATGGCCAGCAACCGCTGCATTGTCTTAGGGACCTTCAACTGCGGTCAGAAGAAATGTAAATACGAGTTGAACAGCACAAGATGGGAAATAGGACTGGGAAAATTCAGGATTCTCTGTAAGACCAGAGTTGTCAAAATGTGAAGGGGAGCATGTAAACCATGTCACTAACTGATGATATCATTTATGATTGTGTTATTGTCTGGCATCCCATGTGAATAACTAGCATTGTCATACATTTCTATTTTACATCTTTGTTTAACTTTGACTTGTCACGCGTTCGTGTTTAATAAATTAAGACATCAATTACATGGCTGACTTGGATTTTATCCTCATCATTCTGCCACTGCAGCACAAAGCAGCACTGTGCCAGCTTGGTTCCTAAGGTAAAAACGTAGCCCAGCAAAAATCTACTGTTTAACAGGCCCCATTTTGGTATTTCCCCCCCCAACCAAAAGCACTTCCGTGCGTGAGAAGCCCTATGTATGACTTCCCATTTCAGACGTAGCAGCATATGAGGAGCACTAGAAGGCAACAAGATTTTATTGCAAAAAAAAAGAAGAAGCTGTGAAGGCCTTAATGAAATGCCATCAGTTTACGGTGCACATGGAAACTGATCGCTGAAACTGCTGATTACCTCCCATGACATGAGCTAAGCCTGGGAACTGTGTAGCTAAGCGAAGGGCTGCATGACAAGATATTGCAGGCTGGTTTTCACTGTGGCGAATGGGGGAATGTGACACGGGCCCTGAGGCGGGGACGCTTGTAAGAAAT
Source organism: Poromitra crassiceps (assembly GCF_964638095.1). Lineage (NCBI taxonomy): Eukaryota > Metazoa > Chordata > Actinopteri > Beryciformes > Melamphaidae > Poromitra > Poromitra crassiceps. Next base: position 82,078,308 of record NC_139623.1, on the reverse strand, counting down.
ACATTTTCCATCAGATGAGCATCGGCGAATCAGTAGGACCACGGTTAAGGCCGAGTGATCAGAAGTGGGAGTCCAGTGCATAGCTAACTCAGCAGTCATTCCTGACCGGAGCTCAGAGGAGGATTAGCGAGAGCGACAGCGTACAAATGAGCATTGAACTGAGCCCTGCACATGTGAGCAAGTCACAGTGACCACTGCACACAACATAGATATTACATGATGCTGTGTTGCAATCCAATACTAATGGGTGACCATGTAGATGCCATGTTTTTTGTTTGGTTTGTTCACTCAAAAAAATGTGAATTAATTCTTAGTAACATGGCTACAAATAACAAGCTTCAGTTTGGAAATGACTGATTGGCCTCCAACAAAGAAATGCCAGTTCCAATTTGGGCCAGTTAAGAGTCCCCTAGTGGCTACAGGGTTTTAATGATCTCAGACCAGGTCCCAGTAAGTACAGTACAAGTCCCAGGCTACTTCCTAAATGTCTACTGCCTGATCAATACAGATTTTGAAGATCCCATTCATCTTTTTGTCATCAAGCTCCAAAACAAAACATAATACACATACTGTACATTGTGTGTTGCAATAAAAAGCTTTGTAAATGCCATTTTCACCACCTGCACTGACTGCACTCGATAAATATTAATTCGGCCCTAATGAACAAGCTGTGCAGCCCTGTAGTGAGTTTATAGTGATGCTATGGTAGGCTATTTGTTGTTTTTTAACGTCCCATCACTATATTTCTATAACGGTCCTACGACTATAGATTTGGTGTGAATTTTTTTATAGGATTATTACAGCGTTAGCTTAGCTCTTTTACATACTGAATAGGATATCGTAATAATAATCAAGCGAATCAAAGCATTATCATTCACTATGCCATTATTATTATTATTATTATTATACAGGTAACGTTAGGCCTAGTATCGGGTGTAATAATAACGATGCTAATAATAATGGCAATGATAATATATGACAGACGTAAATCCAAACCACTAGAGGTGCAGTTAGCTCACCCAATATGATGTTGTCAAATGAAGAGCGTATATAGTGATAGTTAACGTTACCTCTCGCTGACCAGCACCACGTCGGCATCGCTCCACTGTTTGAACACGGACGGCAGGATCCTCCTGAAGGCGAAGAACAGACCGGGGAAAACTACGGCGCCGCAAGCCAAAACTTGCAACATCCTGCACTTTATATGTCCCAAACAAGCTAGCTGCCTGGCTGTTTGTCGACCTGTCTGTCTGTCGGCTGGAATACACGCTATCTGCTCCCCTAGCTCCGCTCTAAGCCCCTTCACACACAGCAGCGGTGAATCATTTTCGGGTGGCCTGGTAGCAGCGTGCTTCGCTGGGGACAGTCCACCATCCAGACACCGCTGAGCCTCAGCAGCAGCAGCACCACTGTCAAGCCTGACGCGGTGAGACACATACGACTTCCGGTTCAAAATAAACCCGCTGACCAGTCTGAATAAGAAATATGCCTTCCGGTTATAGGTTTCAAAATAAAACATGAGATTGGGGGTCAGCTCCCGCAATTTGCAAATGGTCCCACCAGGCACCAGAGATGGGGACTTGGACTTGAGTCACACTTAAATCACACACAGTGACTTGAAACTTGACTTGAGACTTGTCCTCAAAGACTTGGATTTTACTTGGACTTGAGATTAGGGACTTGTGAACAATCTTTATTTTTGTGTGTAATGTGGCGACTCTGGGTTTAGGTAGGAACTGATGTGGAGGGTGGTTCCTGGGGGGAACGGGATGAGTGCGGAACTTCCTGTCGGACTGCGCATGCGTGGGTCAGTCTGGATAAGCTTGGAAGCCGGTAGCTAGCTAGAGCGTGACAACCGCCAAGAGTTGTTGTGTTACCTAACTGTGAATAAAAAGCCTGTACCGAAGTATTGCCTCCTCTCTTCCTCACGTAACGGTCCCGAGAGCGGATCGCTTCATTGGTGTCCAGAAGTGGGATCTACGAACTTTGCCGCTCGCTCGTGCGGTAACATCGAAAAAACGTAAAACAAAAGAGAGATGGAGGGGAACGGAGCCAAACCGAAGATTAAGAGGGAGAGGGAAGAGGCTGCAACCTCGGTGTTCGCGGGGAAGAAGGATACGCTGGCGAGCATAAAAGGGGAATACAGACGGGTGAAGGAGGAATACAGACGGATGATGGAGGACTTCGAGCGGGCAGCACTCAGCGCCGAGCCGGACCCCGCTGGCGGACAGGGGCCCGTGCGTGGAGCAGCGGAGGCCGGGAGAGATCATGGGCAGCTGGCGCCAGCGAGGAACAGCGGGTGGGCCCCCATCAAGACGCAGAAGTACACCGGTGAACATAGTTGGGAGGCGTTTCAGGCCCAATTCGAACTGATAGCGGCTGATGAGGGCTGGACAAAGCAAGAGAAAGGAATGAAGCTAGCTAGGTGCCTAGCGGACGACGCGTCATCATGCTTGCTAATGCCAAGCCCAGGGGAAAGAGGTGACTATGGAGCACTGGTGGGGGCCCTGCAGAGGAGATTCGGGCGTTGTGAGCTGCCGAGTATACAACCCGCCGAACTGAGCAACAGACGCCGACAGCCTGGCGAGTCACTGCGTGTTTTGGCTAATGACATTGAGACTCTATCAAGAAGGGCATATACTGAAATGTTGCCAAAGGTGCAGAGTGCACTCGCCAGGGATCAGTTTGTCCGAGCTTTGACCCCGGCTTGGCTGCGCGCCCAGACCGAGCTGGCACACCCAAGGACGCTGCCGTAGGCGTTGGAGCTGGCATCAGAGAGAGAGATCGTGGGGGCGGCGGCCATGGAGGACAGCGCGGGGGGGGGGCAACCCCACCGTGAGGGCTACAGTGGAGTACAAACCGGCCCAGGACGAACCAGCATGGGCGAACAAGCTGACAGAACAGATGACCGAGCTGATACGGGCTGTGACGCTGCAATCTCCGCCCAGTGCAACACCACCTCAACGGGAAGTGAGGCGCTGTTGGGAGTGTGACCGCCCCGGACATCTGGGAAGGGAATGCCGCAGGCGAGGGAGGGGGCGGGGAAACGGCGCGGGGTTCGTGTAGAAGGGACGGAGCGGACCCCCGGCATCATGTCCCATGCTGCCCGGTCATCGGCAGAAGGAGCCCGATGGCACAGCTGGGGGAGTGAGGCTCCGTTTTCCCCCGGAGCGGAGAACAACGCCGAATCGGACATGGTGGTGGGGTGGACAAGGGTGGGGAAATTTCTGGGGTCCTGCTACGTCCCTGTCAGCCTGGCAGGGGTGCAGCATGTGGCCCTGGTGGACACCGGGTCCACTGCAATGATACTGAGACCTGAGCTCGTTCCGGTGGGAGTGCAGTTGGAATCTACAGTGAAGCAACTGCGGACAGTGACCGGTGAGTTGGCTCCCATGAAGGGGAGGGCGAGGGTCACGATAAATGTGGGGGGACTGTCAGTGAGTTTCCAGGTATGGGTACCAGATGTGCAGGAGCACTGCATACTGGGTTTAGACTTTCTTAAGTTTACTCGCTGCATAATGAACCTAGGGGAAAACACCCTGTGTTTCCCTGGCGGCCCCACTGTCAAGTTAATGCCCCTCCCACAAGCCCCGAGAACAGACCCACTTGCGGTGAGAGCTATGGAGACATGCGGGGACGCTGCAGTTTTCCCATCCATCAGTGATAGCTCCTCCCTCACCGGCCCTAGCATCCCGCAGGGCTATGTCCCCGAGCCACCAGGCTCACTCACCCTCAACCCCTCCCCCGACGATCAGCCCCTTCCCCCGGCCACTAACCAGCCCCTGTCGGCAACGGCAGCCCCCTTTACGCCACTGGGACCCCCTTCGATAGAGACGGCAAAGACGAGCGGGGGGGAAGAGAGGGTGGCGGCGATAAGAGAGATGTGGGAACGCAACCGTAGCAGGTTAGAGCCCGAGGAGCAAGAGGAGCTGTTAGAGTTGCTGTTAGAGTTTAAGGAGAGTTTCGCCCTTTCGGATGAAGAACTGGGCCGTACACACCTGGTGCAGCACCAGATAGATACTGAGGGGGCGTATCCCATCAGATCACGTCCCCGTTGACTCCCGGCAGCATATAAGGAAGCAGCGAATGAGGCCATTGAGGAAATGCTGCGAGGGGGGATCATCGAGCCGTCCGACAGCCCGTGGGCATCAGGGGTGGTGATGGTAAAAAAGAAAAAGGGCTCAAAAATGAGGTTCTGCGTGGACTATAGGTCACTGAACAAAGTGACGAAGAAAGACGCGTACCCGTTGCCCATCATCGATGAACTGCTAGATGTGGTGGGGGACTCCTCCTGGTTTTCCTCACTAGACCTGCGCAGTGGCTACTGGCAGGTGCCCCTCAGCAATGAAGCCAAGCCGAAAACTGCCTTCTGCACTGAGAGAGGGCTGTGGCAGTTTCGAGTCCTCGCTTTCGGGCTGTGCAACGCCCCAGCAACATTTGAAAGACTGATGGAGAAACTGCTGGGGGAGATTCCCCAGAGAGAATGTGTCGTGTACTTGGATGACATATTGGCACACGGTAGCTCGTTCCGGCCAGCACTGGAGGCGTTACGGAGGGTGCTGGAGAAGATCGCGGGGGCGGGCCTGAAATTGCACCCAGATAAGTGCCACTTCATGAAGCGAGAGGTGGAGTTCCTGGGGCACGGCATTGGCGCAGGGGGCATCCGCACAATAAAGGAGAAGACACGGGCAGTAGTGGAGTGGCCCACCCCCGGGGACAAGGGACAGCTCGAGAGCTCCGTGGGGCTCGCCTCATACTATAGGAGATTTGTAAAGGGATTTTCTAAAATCGGCGAGCCCCTGTTCCGGCTGAAAGAAAAGAACACGGACTTCCACTGGACGTCGGAATGCCAGCAGGCGTTCGACTCCCTCAAGAAGGCGCTGACGGAGGCCCCTGTGCTCAGAGCACCAGACCCCACCCTGCCGTTCCTACTGGACACTGACGCCAGCAAGGGGGGTATGGGAGCCGTGCTGTCCCAGGTGGGGCCAGACGGGGAGAGAGTGGTGGCGTACTTCAGCAAAACGTTTGATAAAGCGGAGCGGAACTACTGCGTCACCCGCCGGGAGCTCCTCGCCGTCGTGGAAGCATTACAGCACTTCCGTTACTACCTCCTGGGTCTGCCTTAATTCACCATCAGGACTGACCACTCAGCTTTGCAGTGGCTGTGGTCCTTCCGACAACCAGAGGGGCAGGTGTGTCGCTGGCTGGAAAAGCTAGCGGACTACAACTTCACCATCGAGCACAGGGCCGGAGCACGCTATATCAACGCAGACGCCCTGTCACGACGCCCCTGCACTGAAGGGGGGTGTCAGTACTGCGAGAAGAGAGAAACGAGGGAGAGAGAGCTCCAGGAGGATGCGAGGATATGTCCCAACCACACGGGAAACGGGCCGGTGTGCAGGGGGCTGCGGATGGCTGAAGCGGCGGATTGGAGAGCCCATCAGGAGCGAGACATGGAGTTGTGGCCAGTCCTGCAGTGGGTAGAGAACGGCCAGAACCGCCCTGGGGAGAGGTGGCAGGGGCCACCGCCACAACCAAAGGGCTGTGGTCGGAGTTTGGGGCCCTGCGACTGAGCGACGGGGTGCTGCTGAGGTCCTGGAAGGAGCCAGCGACGGGAGAAAGCAAGTGGCGGAAGGTGGTGCCAAAAACATTGAGAGAGGAGGTGTTCAAGAGCTGCCATGGCACCGCGGGGGCTGGACACTTTGGAGTCAATAAAACCCTCCGCCGCCTTCAACAGGGTTTCTACTGGGGGCGAATGAGGAGAGACATAGAGGACTTTTGCCACCGCTGTGACCTGTGCTCGGCCTACAGGTCTGCTGTTCAAGAGTCCACCTCCTGCACCCCAGCTCTGCTCATGTTGGGACGGGAACTGCGGACGCCAGCGGAAATGGCGTTTGGCAAACCCCCGGACACACCCGACGCGCCTCCGGGAAGAGAGTACGCCAGGAGACTCCAGGATCGGTTGGAGTCTGCCCACAACTTTGCCCGGGATCAGCAGGAGAAAGCGGGTATGAGGCAGAAGAGGAACTATGATGTGAGGGCCAGGGGAAGGCAGTTCCAGGCCGGGGAGCTGGTCTGGGTCTATAGCCCTAGGAGGAAGAAGGGTCGGTGCCCCAAGCTGGACAGTCACTGGGTGGGCCCATGTAAGCTGTTGGAAAGGTTGGGGGAGGTGGTGTACAGGGTCCAAATGCCACTCGGGGGGAGGGTGGTGGTGCTTCACAGGGACCGGCTGGCCCCTTACCGGGGGGATTATCTTCCCACCATGGACGCTGTCCGCCCAACACTCTCGCGGAGAGATGTTGTGGTGGAATCCCCCGGGACAGAGAGTGTTAGCCCCTTTAGTCCTCTCCCTGCTGCCCTCCAAGACGGGCCCACAGGGTCGAGGAGACCGCAGAGGCAGAGAAGGGCTCCAGACCGGGACTATGTGCCTTACTAGTAAAAAAAAAAAAAAAAATGTAATGTTGGATGTTGTGGGCTTGCATGTTTACTGGGCCACTCGGGAAGAGTGTTGGTAGAAAGGGGGGATGGAAATGGTGGTAATGGAAATGTATGGAAAAAATGAGTGCAGAATGTTAAGTGAAAATTAAGTGGTGTGTTAAAAAAAGGAAGAGACTATTTGCTGGGGAATGGAGTTTGATGCAGTGACGAAAAAAAGTGTTATTGGGGTATTGTTGTTTTGGTACAGGGGATGTGTGTGGGTTGTGGGTGCCAGCATGGGAGCTGGCTCTTGTTGGGAGGAGATAATGTGGCGACTCTGGGTTTAGGTAGGAACTGATGTGGAGGGTGGTTCCTGGGGGGAACGGGATGAGTGCGGAACTTCCTGTCGGACTGCGCATGCGTGGGTCAGTCTGGATAAGCTAGGAAGCCGGTAGCTAGCTAGAGCGTGACAACCGCCAAGAGTTGTTGTGTTACCTAACTGTGAATAAAAAGCCTGTACCGAAGTATTGCCTCCTCTCTTCCTCACGTAACGGTCCCGGGAGCGGATCGCTTCAGTATTAACATTAAGGAAAGGTCTACTAATAATTTCAATTAATCAATGCTGATGCTGTATGCTAATTGATAGAGTAAGTATAATACAGTACATGCTTTGAATTCCTTAGTTTTAGCTATGCAGTGTTCTAAGCAGATCCAGCAGATGATAGAATAATCATCCGCAAGAGACTTGACTTGGACTTGTGACCAAAGACTTGAGACTTGACTTGGACTATAGCTCAAAGACTTGAGACTTGACCTCTAGCTCAAAGACTGAACTTGCAAAAACAAAAATAAGAAAGACTTGTGAGCATCTCTGGCTCCCACCCGTCTGTACTTCCGCAGGGGAAAGTTGATCAAAATGTAAAGGGAAACTAAAATATGAGCTATGAAACAAAACAATTATGAGCTCTGATTGGACTAATGAGTCCACTAATTAGTCCAGTCAGAGTCAGTAGTTCCCAACGGATATAAGGCGAGTACATCCACTGAAGGTGGGCACATCTGCTAATTTCTCCAATCACCTGCCTCGGTGATTGGATGTGTCATGATTGATCGAATATCATCGAACTTCCTCCAGTCTGAACCGTTTTTTCTTTCTTCCCTTTGGCAAAATTTGAATCGGCTAAAGTACAGACTGTCTCTGGAGCATTCTAAGATTGTGGAAGAGATAGACTGGCTTGAGAGACTAGTCACTGGGTTACTAGTCACTGGGCCCCCACGCAGACCGACTGTATCGTAATACAGTCGGTCTGCGTGGGGGCCCAGTGCCACACAACATTATTTCCATTTAGAGCCACTAAAGTAAAGAGTAAAGAGTAATGATAAATCCTACTCAAGTACAAGTATTGTTGCTTTAGTGAAAATTAACTCAAGTACAAGTAAAAGTAGTCCAGGAAATTACTCAAGTAAGAGTAAAAAAAGTAGCCTATTTAAAAGTACTCAAAGTACTCAAGTAAAAGTACATTTACGTTGGTTAGAGGTTAGTTCTCTGCCCGAACCCGACATGGCCTGTGGGTTGGGGCCGGAATTTTCCCTCTATTCCTCGGACCCGGGCCGGGCTCCTGGTCAGATACTGTATAATCTTTCTTTTTCTTATAATTGGGGTAATATTTGATGTGATAATCAAAATGTTATATGTACATTGTAACCATAGAACCTTATCAATCACTGTATTCTTCACGAGACTGAATAGACAACATGGATATACAGTAGGTTAGATAAACAGCCAAATTAGTAGGAACATTTTGGGTTCGGGCCGAGTTCGGTCCGGTAAATGCAGCCAATGGGATGAGCCGGGCCGGGCTCGGGCTTGTTTTTTGTGCCCATTCTAAGCTCTAATTTGCGTTACTTTAAAAATGTTTGATATTTTAATTATGTACGCCAATACATTTCACACGTTTTATTTTTTTACATGTAAGCTGTCCCTGTCTTTGTCTGTCTTGTCTTTCATACTGAACAACTCGTTCAGATGCAGCCATGCCAGGGATGCTAAGTTTGCAGGGATGTATTACCGAACGGGCCTACCGGGCCCAGGCCCAGGCCCAGGATCCCAAGAGCTCAGGGGTATGGAATAGGCAAATAATTCCATACAGGTGGCCCATAACCCAGAGCCTCTTCACAGGGCCACCACGTCTCTTATCCAGGCCTGGGACGAACTGATCCCTTACACCACTGATATGGTATTCAAAATAGTTGCCCAAGTCTAGATGAGGATAAAAACCCACCTATCTTGGCTCCATACTTTGTATCTCTCTTCCACTCTTTTCCTCGTAATCTCAGTCTCTTATCTCAGGTAATCAGTCTGGCACATAGAGTTCTGAAGGATCCATCACATATTTTATTTTCTGATTATGATTTGTTACCTTCAGGCAGATGTTACAGAGGTAGTTGATGCAAGAGTTACCGCTATAAGCTCTCCTTCCTCCCAACTTCTATTGCACTACTTAACAAAGAACCAGCTCTACCTCACGTTTGTAGCATCCCAAAGGATGATAGGAGGAGGTCCTCTACGTAAGGAGGTATTGTCACTCAAGCTCTTGTATTTGATTTTATTATTTTACGATTTTTAATTATTTTTACCATTTGATTTTATTCTTTCATATTCTACTTCTAAGAAGTTATGTTTGTGGTTTTTTCTTTACTATTCTACCTCATGAGTTGTTAACGTATGCAATCTTTCGTATTGGGTATGTGCAGCACACAATTTGCATCCTCCCTCGGTATATGTGATGGTTATTTGAGTGTGACTTTTATTATTTTTACTTTGCTTTTTATATCTTCGAAAATGTCTACTTATCCAATAGAGTTGAACAAATTGTGCAATGAGGCTTGTGCAATTGTCATGTCTTGCAGTGCAGTGCGCACTAATCACTGTGATTTTAGTGCAATGCTGTAGTGTCTCTGTGTAACTTTGTTTGTGATCGTTTGACGTTGTTTGTAATGTTGTGATGCAGCTGTGTGCACTTTTTGCCGAAAGGCATCACCCGGTATTCCAAATGGCCGAAGTGAGTGTTAAAAGCAGTCTTCCACTCGTCTCCTTCTTTGATGCGCACCAGGTGGTACGCGTTCCGTAGGTCCAGCTTTGAGAAGATTGTGGCATCATGGAGGGGCACAAAAGCAGAGTCAATTAAAGGCGGGGAGTACTTGTTTTTAACCGTGATATCATTTAACTTCTTATAGTCCATGCATGGTCTCAATCTTTCTTGCCCACGAAGAAAAAACCTGCACCCGAAGGTCGGATGATCCCCGCCACCAAGGAGTCCTGGATGTACTTCTCCATGGCCTGCTGCTCTGGCAGGGAGAGATTATAGAGCCTGCTAGAAGGAAGGGGGACTCCGGGCAAAGGTTTAATCTCAGTCGTATGGCCGGTGAGGAGGGAGTGACAGTGTCCGTTTGCTGAATGCTGGGGCGAGGTCATGATATTCTTTGGGGACACCGGACAGATCTGGAGATTCAGGCACTTTTGGAGGCTCAGAGGTAGGTGTTTGTGCTGAGAGAAGGCAGTTTGCATGGCAGAACGGACTCCATAACCCAACCGTGGCGGTGGCCCAGTCAATGTGGGGGTTATGGAGCTTCAACCAGGGGAAGCCCAAAACCAGAGGAACATTGGGAGAGTGAATGACATGAAACTGAATATTTTCCAGGTGATTTCCAGACAGGTGATGGGGCAGGGAAACAGTTTTTCTGTCAACTTGGGCCAGCAGTACCCCGTTAAGGGCTGTGGTTTTCAGTGGGACATCGAGGGGCTCGGTCTCGATGCCCCACTGCCGGCACGTGCCCCTACGGATGAAATTGTCATCTGCTCCAGAGTCTATGAGTGCAGAGAGCGGACTGGACCGCCGGCGCCACACGATGGCGTCATTGAACTGTGGACGGATGGGGAGAGAGGAAATAAAGTGGCCGGACTGACCGCAGTAAAAACAGGCCTGTGACGTAACCCGACGAGCCCTTTCCTCAGGAGACAGATGGACCCGGTCGAGCTGCATGGGTTCGGGCTCTGAAAGACTCAAAGAGTTTCTGGGCGGGGCTCAGGAAAACTCGGGGGTCCTGGACATGAAGAGGATGGAAAAGCGAGGGTTTCAGTACGCCAAAGGGTGATTTGGTCGGTGATCTTAATGGAGACTATTTTGTTTTATTATTAAACCTTTATTTGTGAGTCCCATTGAGATGACAAGATCTCTTTTTCGAGGGAGCCCTGGCCAAGATTGCAGCAATACAGTTTCAACCAGACACACAATCAAATATTAAAAGCACATATGTCAAAGCATACAGTTGCAAACAGATCACAGAATCAAAAGCCAAAAACACAGACAGAAACGCAAAGCAGCACATAAGGAAACATTAAAACACAAAAGCAAAACATGTATAACAACATGTATGAAAGCAAACATTAAGAGCACATATAAAACAAAGACATGACTATGACTATGACTAAAAGAGAGACAGGAGGAAAACGGGCCTAGCTACGGAAGCACTCACAACCTCCAATTGACTCTGCCTCCAAGCCCTTCACTATATTTTTAAATGTGCTAATGGGGATCAGCTCAGCTAGCTGCAAGTCTGTCTGCAAGTGGTTCCAGGCTGCAGGGGCAGAGAACATAAAGGCCTGCTTGCCAAGTTCAGTGCGAACCTTGGGGACTGACAATAGGAGGGTGTCATTTGAGCGCAGGCAATAAATTGTGAGATATATGGAGATATACCCACAAAGGTAAGATGGAAGCAGACCAAGGATGGACTTGTAAATAAAGATGTACCAGTGAGTAAGTCTGCACAGGGCCAATGAGGGCCACTGAACTCTGGCGTACAGGGTGCAATGATGTGTGAGAGCTTGGCAGCCTGTAACAAACCTCAGAGCGCTGTGGTACACAGTATCCAGGCAATGCAAGCATTGGGCAGAGGCGTGCATGTACAGCAGATCGCCATAATCAAGCAGGGGAAGAAATGTAGCTTCTATCAATTTTTTCCTGGCAAAATAGGAAAAGCAGGATTTGTTTCTAAAATAAAAACCTAGCTTAAGCTTCAGTTTCTTAACTAGGTTTTCGATGTGAATTTTAAAAGTTAGACTTAGTTAAAATACCTAGATATTTGTACTGAGACACTAGTTCATTCAGACTGCCCTGCAAAGTTAGGATTTTTGGACGATAATCTAGAGTCTTCCTAGCATTAGAAAACAGCATCAATTTGGTTTTGGAGGCGTTTAACACAAGTTTCAGACTAATGGCATCATCTAGGGAATTTGGTTCTCCCCGCAGTGCTATCTCTCTTCCAATCTCCCTATTCAGACCGCGCTGGAAGGCAGAAATGAGGGCCACATTATCCCAGCCCGACTCAACCGCTAAACTATGAAACTGGCTAACAAACTCTTGGATCGGGAGTCTTCCTTGGCGGAGTTTTAACAGCCGCTGCCCAGCCTGCTGCCCCCGTACCGGGTGGTCGTAAACTCGTTTGAGCTCGGTAGCGAAGACAGCAAATGGCGGGGTGAGCGGGGAACCCTGTTCAAAGAGGGCATTGAAAAAATTGAGTGGGGGTCCCTCCAGCAGATTGACCAGATAAGCTATTTTGTCTGCTTTAGTGGAAAAGCGGATGGGTTGAGCATTGAAAGCTTTGTTGTACTTTGCTGGAGGGGGGATGTGAGGCTCCGGACCTGTAGCGGCAGAGGGTGCTGGCTGGACGGGCTGAGCCGGAGCAGGCAGGTCAGGAGCAACAGCGACGCCTTGAGCAGGGGTAAGTCGCCCGGTGAGGGCCGTGAGGCACAAACTAACCTTCTGCATCTCTGTAGTCAGGCTCCTCAGTTGGTCATCGTGGTGCCCCAGATGTTGGCCCTGAAGAGTAAAGGCCACAACAGACTCGTCTGTCCGCCTCGAATTGGAGCCGTCTCGCCGTCTGCCGGCGCCAGCGAGCCCTACATGCTAGGACGTCAGTCAGCACGTTGGTTGCAGTAAACCTCCGACACACACAGAAGCTATTTAGAATCGACGCAGTAGGGAGAGGTTGGCACACGAAGGAAAATGATTCGGATTTGCTACTAACCTCCTCATCGTCGTCATAATTTGACTCCGTGTCCCGGTGTCCCGGCAACGGCCAATCACAACTCTCATGCAGCTGACGTCATGCACGTATCGTCGCCGCTGAGTTACATTTTGGAGGAGCCCCCGTCAGCCGACGGGGTCCCCTCCCCGCATGACGGCGTCCACCCGCCGTCATACGGGGAGGGCGGGGCGAGGCTCTGACGGACGAGTCTGTAAACTCCTTAAGGGCTTGTCTCACCGCATCTGCCTCTGCTGAGTCCATGTTGGCCAGATTGTACTGTTAGGCATGGGTATTTGGACTCTAGGGCAGAGACAGACGGAGGCAAGATGTCATGTTCACAATTGTCAATTTATTGAATTGAGTTTGGTCCAGCAGGCAGAACGAACGCCGAGGGCTGACAGGCGGAGGTCCAGGCAGGTTTAGGCAGGGAACAGACAGGCTGAGGTCCAGGCAGGCACAGGCAGGGGACAGACAGGCAGCAGGTGCAGATTGGAGCAGGCAGCAGGAGTCAGGGCAGGAGGAATCTGAACAGGAGACAGAAGTCAGGTTTCGTCGTCCACAAGAAAAAGGTTAGGCTAGGCTGGAGAGTTAGCAGGACATAAACTGACATGCTGTGAGTTTACAATCTGGCGCTGTTTTGGAGTCTGGGCCAGGTATATGAAGAGAGCAGACAATCAGGTGATGAGTGGCAGCTGTGATAGCTGGAACCCAGCTCCCACACACCTAGCTCCAATCCTGCAATCTAAACACAAAGGGAGGGGGGAGAGAAACTAGGAGGCAGAGGATGTTGAGGGCATGACACATCTCATCTCATCTCATCTCTCTCATGATTAAAGTCCTAAATTCCCACATTGCCCTGCTGTAAATTACCCATGTTTAATACATTTTAGAAACCTGTGGTGCAAAAGAAATGGTGAGAGAAGGTAGGAAGGAGAGGGTGGTAGCAAAGGCAAGTATTACAATTTTACAAAAGAGGAAGGGTGGATAAGAAGAAGTAACAAAAAAAAGGAGACCATTCGATAAATGAGTTGTGACACTTTGCGGCCTCTTCTCCTTTTTGCTCATGCTTCTCATCATCCTCCGGATATTATGACACGCACTGCCTGCCTGTGCGCACAGATAGCACATGGACACACACACACACACACACACACACACACACACACACACACACACACGCAAACACACACACACACACACACACACACACACACACTCAGTTTCAAGAGTGTCCATATCGTAGTTTCAGTTGGTTAGGTGTCTGACTGTGTCTTAATGGTCACCTTGTATACAGTAGTGACCAGGCATTACACAGGAAGTCGAACGGTTAAATAAGATTGCTTTCAGTTCTGGTACACCAGAACAATACAAGCAGGCACAATATGCCCTCCGGACCGCTATAAAAAAAGCATGGAGAGATTATGGAAGGCAGCTGGAGTCAAAATTGGACACTAACAACCCCAGAGACACCTGTGGAGAGGACTCCATGCTGCCACAGACTTCAAAGAGGTGAAACGACAGAACCCCAGCACGTCACCCACCCTACCGGACGAACTCAACGCGTTCTACGCTAGGTTCGACCCCTCTGCCAGAGCGCCTCCCCTCCTCCCCCCCTCCTCTCCCACCCCTCTCCTCCTCTCCTCCCCCCCATCACCCCCCCTCTCTCCTCCCCCCCACCACCCCTCCTCCTCCCCTCCCCCCCACCATCACCCCCCCCTCTCTCCTCCCCCCCACCCCCCCTCCTCCTCCCCTCCCCCCCACCACCCCCACTACCCCCATCACCCCTCCCCTCCTCTCCTCCCCCCCCTGCCACCTCCCCCCCCATCACCCCTCCCCCTCTCCGCCCCCCCACCACCCCTCCTCCTCTCTCCCCCCCCCACCACCCCCACTGCCCTCCTCCCCCCGACCACCTCCCCGCCACCTCTCTCTAAGGCTAAGGCCAGAAATCCTTAGGGACTTTTACAGAGGCACCATTGAAAGCCTGCTGACTGGCTGCTTCACCACCTGGTACGGGAACTGTACCACCATGGACCGCAGGGCGCTACGGAGAGTGAGACGCGCGGCCCAGCACGTAACAGGATGTGAGTTACCAGAACTGCATGAACTGTATAAACAGCGGTGCCTCAGGAGGTCCCTGAAGATCATCAAAGACACAAACCATCTCCACAACAGCCTGTTCTCCCTGTTACCCTCAGGGAGGAGATACAGGGTTCCAAAAGCACGCACAAATCGCTTGAGGAACAGTTTCTTCCCGCAGGCCACGAGACTCCTTAACATACACAAATAGTGTAGTAGCCGTACTGTACCATACTGTAGCTGCTACCATTACGTATGTCTAATGTTTAATTGTATGTTTAATAAGGTACATGCTATTTGCACCTGTATGTCAAATACGTCGAATTTAAAATGTTTAAGCACGTCTAAAGTATGCACACGACATGTGCACCTATGTGCAGTGAATATGCCACTGTCTCTGACTTGTCTTATCACTATACTGCCTTATTGTTGTTGTGTCTCTTGCTGTTTTTGCACTCATATGCCCTGTTATATTTGTACTATGTTGTAAACGGAGTCCACAGCACAAGAATTTCACACGTGATACTTGTACCATGGAGTGACTGTTGGAGAAAAATATAAGTTCCATGCCATTTCCTAATCAATATTTCCTAATCAATAAGCTATAGGCCTATTTGCATAATTATGCTATAAGTTCCATTCCATTTGACACATAGACTCACACTGACATCTCACCCAGCCCCATAGAGAGGACTTCTCCTCTTTGCTGAAACCTTGGGCAGTGCATCGTGTCCAATAACAACGGATAACAGTTTCCCTGTAGACTCAAGTGGACGCACACACATTTCCAAGTCAAGTCATCACCCCCTCCTCTCTGCTCCTCCTCTTTCTACAGTATAAAGCGTATGTCAAATTGTGACATCGCTGCTGAATAATTGACTCTGTATGACATATCAGAATGTGTACATTGAGATTCATGCCCTCTGTCAATATGCATATTGCAGAGAATGTAAGCTATTAAATATACTTTATGTTAAACAGTCCTGGACTCAAGGCTCAATTAATTTGGTATTAGATAAGCTGTGATATACATTTACATATACATTTTAGCGGAAAGAATAGATTTTATTCTCTATCAGTGACAATAAAAATCTTGAATCTTGAATCTTGAATCTTGTAGGGGAGAGCAGGGCATGTTGTCACACTTTTCACTCATTGGTGTATTTCTCACTAGTGCCTTACTACTGACAAACAATATTTTTTGGGAACACTTTATAATAACTGTATGCTACGAAACACTAAATAGGCTACTTAGTTATTCAATATACTGATGCGGACATTCCTTTCTTTACTTTGAGTCTCTTTTAGTCCAGAACCAGTTTTTTCAACTGGTGGGGAGATGTGAGGGGATGTTGCTTTTGGCTTTAATTGAGTGTACCTGGCTGCACTGTAAATCCGTTACATATCATTACCACTAACATTTCTCAAAGTTCTGTTTTGTAAGAACAAATAGCCTGGAGCGATGTCTCCCTGTGTAACCACCTCCACATGGAGCGATGTCTCCCTGTCTGTCTAACCACCTCCACATCACAGTCTATCAGCACAACCAATCAGACCCGAAAAACTGGCCTCACCAGTCAAATAATTAAAATTAGTATGTGATCTAAACAAACAGAGCGTGTACAAACAGGCAACTCTCTCACTTTCTCTCTCTCTTGTTGTGTGTGTGTGTGTGTGTGTGCGTGCGCGTGCGTGCATGCATATGTGATTGGGAACAGAAACAAACCCTGACCCTTTCTGTTAAAAGTCACACAAGTTTTCTCTTTTCAGTTGAGTGTTTTCTCCACGACTATATAGCAGAGACTGTAGAAAAGGGCCCATAATGGCCCACCGTCCTGGCTCCTGAGCGGCTCCCGCGCTGACCTCACGCCGCTGAGTCTCGTCAACTGGAAGCTCCAGCCCCCAGAGGCCATTACAGCTCGCTACTGCAGTAGGATCCCACACACATCCTGGCCAACGAGGACAGTCACCAAATCTTGGCTCTTGTGATGTACGGGACTGGACAACGGCGTGCGGCTGGTGACCAGGCGGACCGCAGCCCCCCTCACTCCCAGAATAATCAACCAAGCCCTGCCTATACCAGGTGGGACTAGAGGGCCATTCCGGCCATTTCTGGAAGAATACAGATTCCCCACAGGAATCTGGGAGCGGCTGTAGAAAAGGGCCCATAATGGCCCACCGTCAAGCCTGTTCTTGGGGCAGTCGATGCCCACCAGCCGGCGCGCCACGACGTAATGATGATGACATCATCAACAATGACACTGATGATGTCATAGCATAGAGCTCACCTGTGAGGTCATCGGCAATGTCAGACGTAACATCGATGATGTCATAGCTCCCTAGAACGTTGTGACATCACCAATGACGTGATGTCATACACCGAAACGCGAGCATATAAGCCACAACTGGGATATTAACTTTAGGGCGACTCACTTCTAGGCTTGACTAACCTCACCCAAGAGATTCCAGCTTGACTAACCTCATCCAAGAGATTCCAGCTTGACTAACCTCATCCAAGAGATTCCGGCCACATCCGAGAGATTCCTGCTTGATTCGGGTATTTCTTACTCCCCTTTCCTTCATAATGTCAACCATTAGCACAACTAAATCCGGACCCGAACTGAATCCTGGCCATCTTCCAACCGGCCAGGCCCTGGTGCCTGATTGCCTTACACCCAGTCATCCCAGTGGTATTTCAACCGCGTCCCAGGACCGACATGTCGGTCCCTATCTCCATCTCCGTGATTCTGACCGATCAGAGCGCGTGAGCCTTCATCCACGATCCAGCACACTTCACGAGGTAAGCCCCAAAGCTTTCCCCCCAGCGAGCCAACAAGCTTCGCTACAATTTGGTCCTCCGAGCCGGATCGAGGACTTGCGACGCTCAGAGATGGAGCAGGAGTCAGGTGAGCTCGCCCTGGTCACGACATCTCGCCGACCAGAGGAGCAACCCTTCCCCCACCAGATCGATACTGGATACAGCCAAGTATCCAGCGTTCGGAGTAGTACTAAAGGGCGAGACCCCCTACACTCCGACCAGAAGATCCACCAGATCGATACTGGATACAGCCAAGTATCCAGCGTTCGGAGTAGTACTAAAGGGCGAGACCCCCTACACTCCGACCAGAAGATCCACCAGGGGCAGGAACTCATCCGCAGCCACCACCGACTCCCCGCTCAGGCAGCCCAGACAAGGGCCGAGTTCGAACATAAGATCGCGCGCAAAAGGGAGACCAACCGGGACATCACTGAATACTTCAAGGAATCCCAACACGCTGGCAGGTCCCATCAAGGTGGCCACCAGTCAAGCCGGGACAGGTCAGGTCATGGAGGTTCGACCTATGACGACAGAGACGCCCATGTACCCAGCGGGCGCAGGAGTCATCACCCTCAGGGCACACTGCCTCCTGGATGGGAGACACGCCAGGACCATGGGAGGGTGTACTTCGTCAACCACAACACGCGGTGCACACAGTGGGAGGATCCAAGGACCCAAGGAATATCCTCGGCCCAGGCCCTCGCCCATGACCGGGAGACCCCATGCGGGCATGGGTCAGCCCGGTACCAAGAGGTCCGACCCTCTTCCCGAGCAGAGCCCCGGTTGAGGAGCCCCAGTCACTCTCACTATCATAGCGCTAGCTACCGCAGTCACCATAGCCCATCGCGACACTCTAGCGCCAGCTCACGGTCAACCGTACGTTCACACGCCTCCACCAACTCCTCCTCCTCAGCCCAAGCGGCAGCCTACGAGCAGGAGATGACACGATTGGCAGTTGAGGACCTCCGCCGGCAACACGCGGAGGAGGAGGAAGCCGACAAGGAGTACCAGCGGCTGAACGAGCAAACCAGAGCGGCGAAGCGGGCCCAAGAACAGGCCCAAGAGGAGGCCCTCCAAGCTAGAGGGCGGATCACTAACCGCCTGGAGAGAGGCCGATGCCTGCGGCAAGCTGAGCGGGCGCACAAAGGCGCCACGCTTCGGGCCCAACAGCTCGCCGGGGACCCGGCAGTTCCACCTGCGCCTCTCACCTCCCAAGACCAGGGTCAGGTCAGCACGGCGGCTCCAGAGCCGACGACCCATACTACGGAACCCACTGCTCTAGTGCCACCAACACCAACACTCCCACCTAGGACATGTCCACTGACAAAGGTCGCCGACCCTGAGCATACCATAGAGTGCAACGGGGTGGCCAAGCCCGCCACCGAGATACACCAGACTCAGGGAGGCATGGCGAACGTTGAGACCAACAGCACAGGGCACAGTCAGCCGGACGGCATCAACCACCTCAAGATGGCTGGACACGACAGCTGGGACCCCCCCAGAGGACGGGACCAGCCATCTCAACTACCTATTCCCGGAATTCACCTCCTGGCCCTGCCCGGGCTCATGGAGACGACTCCAGCCAAGGCCTCCAGGGAGGCCAAGAGGTCCGAGCAAGTGGAGCAAGTGGACATGCCTTTGCGGACGGCGAGGCAGGAGCCCCAGATGCTTCACGGGGCGGCCGTCTCCCTCATCATCTCGCCGGCAATTTGCCCAGAGCAGACCTGTTGCACCAAGAGAGCCCTTGCGGAACCGAACCTTGGTCTAGGCGAGCAGCCCTGCCCCATCACCGCCCTGCAGCAGGAATCCCGCCCGAGGAGTTTGCCCCTCCATCAGTTCGGGAGGATCCATCTTGTCCTGCTCGTGCACCACCGATGGAGATGGGAGCCAGGCTGGGATGGTCCAGTTCTACCTGAGACGCTGCTGCAGGCCTGGGAAGAGTGGGAGGACGACCCACCGCAATCACAGGTAGCTGTTGTGGTCGACACTGCGTGGGGAAGGCCTCTTCCCGCACTCACCACCAGCAGGCGGGGTTGCGGATCCCCCTTCCCTCTTCTCAACCCAGACAGCTGGCCAAAGACACCCCGACTCCACACGACTGCGGATAAGAGCGAGGAGTTGAAGCCGAGTTACGGTGGCCTCAGGTCGGCTCCCCCCAAGCCGGAGGAGTGTACGACCTTCGGTGCCTTCAGTGAGGATGCCACACCGGCGCTCCACGGGGCGGCCAACGAGACACTAGGGGCAGAGGCCTCCCTCCAACGAGGGCAGACAAACTGCTCCCGCACCGACCCTACGCCACTGAGTCTCATCGACTGGAAACGCAAGCCACCAGAACCAGAGGCTCCTCACTACCGCAGTAGCTGGGTAGGATGGGTAGGATGGATGGACCCCTGGCTCCTGAGCGGCTCCCGCGCTGACCTCACGCCGCTGAGTCTCGTCAACTGGAAGCTCCAGCCCCCAGAGGCCATTACAGCTCGCTACTGCAGTAGGATCCCACACACATCCTGGCCAACGAGGACAGTCACCAAATCTTGGCTCTTGTGATGTACGGGACTGGACAACGGCGTGCGGCTGGTGACCAGGCGGACCGCAGCCCCCCTCACTCCCAGAATAATCAACCAAGCCCTGCCTATACCAGGTGGGACTAGAGGGCCATTCCGGCCATTTCTGGAAGAATACAGATTCCCCACAGGAATCTGGGAGCGGCTGTAGAAAAGGGCCCATAATGGCCCACCGTCAAGCCTGTTCTTGGGGCAGTCGATGCCCACCAGCCGGCGCGCCACGACGTAATGATGATGACATCATCAACAATGACACTGATGATGTCATAGCATAGAGCTCACCTGTGAGGTCATCGGCAATGTCAGACGTAACATCGATGATGTCATAGCTCCCTAGAACGTTGTGACATCACCAATGACGTGATGTCATACACCGAAACGCGAGCATATAAGCCACAACTGGGATATTAACTTTAGGGCGACTCACTTCTAGGCTTGACTAACCTCACCCAAGAGATTCCAGCTTGACTAACCTCATCCAAGAGATTCCAGCTTGACTAACCTCATCCAAGAGATTCCGGCCACATCCGAGAGATTCCTGCTTGATTCGGGTATTTCTTACTCCCCTTTCCTTCATAATGTCAACCATTAGCACAACTAAATCCGGACCCGAACTGAATCCTGGCCATCTTCCAACCGGCCAGGCCCTGGTGCCTGATTGCCTTACACCCAGTCATCCCAGTGGTATTTCAACCGCGTCCCAGGACCGACATGTCGGTCCCTATCTCCATCTCCGTGATTCTGACCGATCAGAGCGCGTGAGCCTTCATCCACGATCCAGCACACTTCACGAGGTAAGCCCCAAAGCTTTCCCCCCAGCGAGCCAACAAGCTTCGCTACAGAGACTATACTATTAAAACATTCCAAAGACATTTGGAAGGAACATTCATGTCAAACGCATTATTCAAGTATTGCAACTGCAAGGTCACACATGGACCGATGTCTCCCTGTCTGTCTAACGGTTACCACCTCCACATCACAGTCTATCAGCACAGCCAATCAGACCCGAAAAACTGGCCTCACCAGTCAATTAATTAAAATTAGTATGTGATCTGAACAAACAGTGTGTACAAACAACTCTCTCACTTTCTCTCTCTCTTGTAGTTGTGTGTCTCTGTGTGTGTGTGTGTGTGTGCGTGTGTGTGTGTGTGTGTGTGTGTGTGTGTGTGTGTGTGTGTGTGTGTCCATGTGCTATCTCTGCGCACAGGCAGGCAGTGCGAACAGAAACAAACCCTCTGACTCTTTCTCAAGTGTTGATACAGAATCAAAAAATATATAGCTTTAAAAAAAAAAGATAGATAGCTTCTTTGTTTCACTTTTTGGCTTCTGTCCTTTTTCTAAATAATTTCTATTGTATTTTATCTGTCTGTGCATATGTTGATTTTACATGACCCTAGTACTGACCTCTGGTGGTGCTTATTATATTGGGAAAGCCTACAACTTTTTTTCCTCAATAGGAAATTAGCTATCCCACTAATTGTCTACCTGTGTGGATATATGGTTTGTGTGAACTGATCATTCATTACTGCCCTGATGAAGGCCGTGTGTGGCCGAAACATGTTGGCTTTTTAAGTTGTCCAACAAATGGACTAAGCATTTCTATTAAAGCTTTTTTAAATCTTTGAAGAGTGCCTTGGTTCAGCTTTTTTTGATTATTTAATGTTACCCCATTTTGGACCAAAGAGCACCTTCTCACAGTCTGACCTTACCTACATGGAACGCCGCTGCCCTCCTTTCATTATATTTTGATTGTTGATAAAGAATGTTCCATTAAAAAAATGCCACAATTCAATATTTACAGTATATTATCTAGCAGCCCAAATACATGTATCCATACTGGATCAGGAATATGCCATCTGTTGGCTGAAGAGTGTGTGATCGTGATTATGATACACGAGTCCTCCTAGTGCATTACTTATAAGGACCCTTCCATTAACTTCCATTCATTTCTCCAAGGAAAACCAAAGCCTAATTCTGTTAGTGTTTTCAAAGGATGTGACATTGTGATTTTAAATTAAATCTATACTATAATTCCGGTAGCGTCTGTCTCTCTGTCTGTCTCTCTGTCCGTCTCTCTGTCCGTCTCTCTGTCCTTTGCATATCTCGAGAACTGTTGGTCGGATCGACTTCAAACTTGGGCAGTGCACAAAGGGGGACTTGATGGAGTGCAGAGCACTGTTTCTGTGCAATTTGGATGTAAAACACGTTAAATATTAATAAATGTGTGTTCAATTCTGCCCCACCCACAGCTCTGGCCAATATCAGGAACATCTAATGGCTGCCTCCGTTGATGTGCGCTTTGACCACTAAAGTCAACGTTGATCAAGTTTAAACCAGTGGGCAAGCCCACCCCCCTCCCTCTGATGATGCGGAAGTGAATTGAAAAGTTCCTCAAATGGCCACTAGGCATCGGGGGCCGTAGGCATTCCCCCTATATTAAAATGCCTGTAATGGATTTCCCAGAATTGACGAGACTTTCACAAGGATTTTCAGCTTGCAGTCAAAACATATAATTTATTTACAAAAGACAATTTCTCATGGAGAATTGGGACAGCTCCAACACATGGCAGACACAGGTCTGACCATGGATAATCAATCAATCAAGTCGAATCTGTCACAGTGGTTTCTCCCAGCACATTTGTAGAGTCAACTCCGCCTCCCATTCAAGTTTTGTGTGCGGCATGTCCATGGTGCTGAAATGACACTCAACAGAGATGAGTCACAACAAACTCCGGTCCGATGAACATAATACATGTTCATCAAGCACTTATTCATTTCAGTTCAAGATTGTATAATAATTATATTGGTCTTCTTACCAAAGTCTTGTTTGGCAACTTAACAGCACAGGAACGAACCCTCCCGTCTCGTCCAGGGAAGATTTCTTGCACTCGACCCATCCTCCAAGACTGTCTAGGCAGTATATGATTATGGATCAAGACAACATCACCGATCTTGAATGGAGTGGTGGAAGTTGTAGAAACTGAAACGTGAGCAGATCTCAGCAACATCAAATACTCCTCTCTCCACCGAGTCCATACTTGATTGAGGAGTCTTTCTCTATATCGCCATCTTTTGTTTATTTATTTTGCATTTCACACGAGGACATCTACATTTCTTATGGTCCGTGGAGGTAATGCAGTCAATCTCTCTCCTGTGAGGAAATGAGCTGGTGTGAGGGGAACTACATTTCCATCCGATTCCAAATAAGTGAGGGGTCTGGAGTTGATCACTGCTTCCACTTCAGTTAGAAAAGTTTGCACTTCTTCAAATCTGAGGAACGCCTTTCCCAAGATTTTCTTCAGACACAATTTAAGAGACCTCACCATCCTTTCCCATATTCCTCCCCACCAGGTAGCACGTTCAACAATGAATTTCCATTGAATCCTCTTTTCTGCAAAAAAAACTCCTGAAGTTGAACTGTGTTTAGTTTATTCCATAAATTTTGCATTTCTTTTGCTGCCTTTTTAAAGGTTTTAGCATTGTCTGAATAAATTACTCGACATATTCCTCTTCCGTAACGTTTTAGAATACAGCCCGCAAATAACCATGTAACTACAGGGTAACAAGACTGTACTTATAGTGTAACTACAGGGTAACAAGATCTGTACTTATAGTATAACTACAGGGTAACAAGATCTGTACTTATAGTATAACTACAGGGTAACAAGACTGTACTTATAGTATAACTACAGGGTAACAAGATCTGTACTTATAGTATAACTACAGGGTAACAAGACTGTACTTATAGTATAACTACAGGGTAACAAGACTGTACTTATAGTATAACTACAGGGTAACAAGATCTGTACTTATAGTATAACTACAGGGTAACAAGACTGTACTTATAGTATAACTACATGTACAGGGTAACAAGACTGTACTTATAGTATAACTACAGGGTAACAAGACTGTACTTATAGTATAATTACAGGGTAACAAGACTGTACTTATAGGATAACTACAGGGTAACAAGACTGTACTTATAGTATAACTACAGGGTAACAATACTGTACTTATAGTATAACTACAGGGTAACAAGACTGTACTTATAGTATGGGTAGTTATGTAGGGTGGAGGGTGTTAATCATGGCAATGAAGCCTGCATCTCCAACCATTGACATGGGCCTCATGTCGGTGACCAGCATGTTCAGGACACTGTCTGTCATGATGGCTGCTCGCCTTCGTGTACAAGCCGCATTCCCCATAACGAAACGCCTCATGGTGAGTTGTTTTTTTCTGAAATGAGAAAGACAGTATGAGTGAGTATGCCTAACAGCACTATTAACATAAAACTCAATAAAACTCACTCATTGATAATTTAGTTGATAATTGCTTATGTAAAGAAGGCCTTTATATAACAGAAGCCTCAAATGCAATTTGTCCTAGCTCACTCCTTACCTCCTCTACCACTAACGTTAGCAAGCTAACGTAACGTTAACTAGCCGGTTGGCTATAACGTTAATGTTGTTGACCTGGATGCGGGCGCAATGCGCATCGACTGTTAACGTTAGATAAGCAAGCTAACGTAACGTTAACTAGCCGGTCGGCTATAACGTTAATGTTGTCGACCTGGATGCGGGCGCAATGCGCATCGACTGTTAACGTTAGATAAACAAAACAAACTATCTGCTGTGAGACGAACATTTCCACTTCAAACAACAATACACATGGGTCTAATAATGTAACATTAGTTTTACTTCGTTTCGAACTCAAGCTCTCACTAGTGCCTTAAACGCTGCAACGCAGCCCTATGGAAGACTGTTATTTTGCTCCAAAATTACTTTTCATTCAAACCTGACCACCCACCCGTAGGTGGCGTGGTACCCCCTGGGACTGACACGGATCCACGTGACTACGTCACGTCCTGCCCGCCCAGGGATAATCACTCCCGCTTTCTTCCAGCCGCTGAGAAGACCTGTTTTAGAAAGCTCCGCGGTTAACTATGAGTTAGCTCTCTTACATAGCTTTAGATACTAGGCTCGTTCCGTCTGATTTATTTTAGTTTATTGCTACCGCCGTGTAGCTCTGCTAGCTACCGCCGTGTAGTGGTTATTGCTGCCGCTGTGTAGCTTTGCTTCGCTCCCCTGGCTGGGGCAGCGTTTTCGTTTGAGGGCCGATTTAGGTCCGCGCTCAAAACTGTTAAGCTTGCATACGTGCAAATAGCTTGTACCACGTAGCACAGGAACAAAGAGGCTAATTAGCCCAGTTGTTACAGATAGCTACATTGGCACCCGTGCGGGTAGCTTTCGTGTGCTAGGTACTTTAGGCGCCGGCTTTAGAGCGCGCGCGTTAGATAGTTAGCTAGTTTGCTCAGTGCAGCTAGCTTGGACTACCTTGTAGCACTCTAGCGATCTGGCTGCGTCCCCAGACAGGGTAACGCACCCGGTTATTGTGGCAGATAGCTAACGTGCACACGTGCAGTTAGTGTCTGTGTGCTAAGTACGTTGTGCCAGCTACCTCTGTGTAGGGCGCGCCTTAAGCGAGAGTAGTAGCTAGAAGCCATGCTCTTCAGTTAGCTAGATAGCTAGCTTGCTCCCATGCAGCCAGTATCTAGTGATGTGTGGCACTCCAGCTCTTACCGTTGCAGGCTTAGCTTGCACGTTAACCCCGTTATTCCTGTTAGCAGACAGAGGGGGGAACAGCTAGGTGCTGTATTAGCTGTGAGGCTACGCTGGCCGGTTACGACCGGCACAATTCATTTGATGTGTGCATGCCTAAGGGCAGGAGCACGCCGCTCAGGCGTTGCTGGGACCTACATAAATGTAGTGTAGCTTTTATTGGCGTCGGCCCCGAAGGGGGCACTCTGAGATTTTAGCTGGGCGATTCGCTAGCTAGGTGAGCTCGCCCCGCACGTTGTGTGGGCCGCTTCTCTCAGTACTTACGCCATCTTAGCCAGCTTGCTTGTCTGCTAAGTGTTGCTTGCCTCGTGCAAATAGCATCTACTAGATTGTAACTCCCTCTGAGGAGTTTCTTCTGAGATTGACTAGCTTCGCGGGCCGCTGGCCTTTGCTTGCGGTCACGCTTGCTTCCCCGTGTTACTCAGGGTAGAGACTCGCTGCACCGGCTTGTGCGCAGGCTTGTGTTAGCGCACGCTTGTCTCTCAGTGCTTATGCTAGCTTAGCTAGTGGCTTCCACGTCTGTTCTCTCGGGTTAACAGGTTGTGGGTATTGGTGCCCCCCCTTCGGGATGGGCTATTGCCGCTTACGTTACCATTGCAGGCGCACGTTCGCTAGCCTCCGGGTTGCTTACTGTCTAGCCTGTGCTTCTTGCTAGCCTGCTAGCTGGCTTAAGCAGTACTCCCGCTAATAGGGTGTGCCCTGCGGAGCTTGCTATTAGTGGTTAGCTTCCTGCTTCCTCTTGCTACTGAGCAGGGAAGGTCAGGGAGGGGATGGGCCGTGTGTTAAACTACTTTGGCCGAGTATGAATCGGCACGTTAAGTGCGTGTTCTGCCTTGGGTACGGGCACGCTGCACAGGCGCCTTGAACCCTCGGTCTTGTCCGCAGATAAGCTCTTGAGAGCTGACCAAGGTCCGCTCTCAAAGAAGTGTGAAAGCTAGCTTGCCTTGCATAGGTGCAGATAGCAATATTTAGTACTGTTTAGCACAGAACGATAGTATTTTGCAGATAGCTGGCATGCATTACTAAGTACATTGGGCGCGAGCTACCTCCGCTACAATAGACATACTGCTCCTTGCTGGCGCTACGCGTCCAGCAGGACTTACAGCTCGCCAAGGTCTGGGCTCAGTGCCAGCCTTTAGTAAGGACAAGCCCACCGCCCTTGGTGCCCAAGGCCCGGGGTGGTTGGGAGCTCTCCATGGGTCGCACTCCCTTGTTGGGGCGCCCCCTGCAAGTGCAGGGAGCCTGGCTGGGGGCACAGCGCACCTTGGTCCATGGCCACGGCCTGGCCTCGGTTGGCAGCGCCCAGGTCAAGCCCACCGGTTGGCTCACCAAGGCTGGGCTTAGTTCCAGCCTGCGGCTTGTAGCTTTAGACCCACCGTCCTCGGTGCCCAAGGCCCGAGTTCGGTCGGGAGCTCGCCCAGGGTCTCATACCCAGCATCAAGGCTCGCCTTGGTCCATGGCTACGGCCTGGCCTCGGCTAGAGGCTCCTAGGACAGCCCACCATCAATGGCACCAACGGCTCATTGCTGCTCGGGAGCTCGCCTGGGGGCCGCACTGTCGGACAAGTCCACGTGCGTCTCGAGAAAGAACGTTACCTCCGCAGTCCCCCCAGCCTGCGAAAGGCGCACGGCGGGGGGGGGGGGGGGGGGTTACTTCGATACAACAGCGCGTCAGTAGGCGGAGCTTGCGTAAGAAGTTATCCCCCAGCATGCACAGCTTCTACGTCCGTGCCACGGAACATACCAAGGTGGTGACCGGTCACCGGCAAACCTTAGGGTTTTTGGTGAACTGGTAGAAGAGTTGCCTCGTCCCAGCGCAGGCGGCGGCCTTCCTGGGGCTCGAGCTAGACTTCCTGCGAGCCTTTCGCCAGAGCGACAGGCTCGCACGGTTTGGACAGCAAGCCAAGGACGTTAGGTCTGTGCCCTCGGTGTCAGTGCATCAGTGCACAGTGATGTTGGGCCTGATGGCCTCAGCACTGCATGTGCTCCCGCTAGGGAGGCTACACATGCTCTCGTGGTCCAAATATGGTTCTCAGGCTTCGCCTGGACCCGGCCGGGGACCGTCATCGCAGGGTTCCTCTGACAGGTCAGGCCTGGCAGGCGCTGGCTATATGGGCGGACCCCCGTTACCTCTCGAGAGGTACTCGGGGGGGCCCTGTCCCGCTCAGGATGGTGATTCGCACAGACGCCTCCCTCTGGAGAGGGGGTGCGATTTGCGGGCATTTTTCGGCGAACGGCCGGTGGGAGGCTCAGGAGCTTCGCCACATAAACGTGCTAGAGCTGAAGGCGTTTCGCCGGGCTCTGCTTCAGGACAAGCCCACCATCAATGGCGCCGTGGGCCCATTGTTGGTTGGGAGCTCTCTTGGGGACCGCACTGCCGGACAAGTCCGCGTGCGACCAGACTCGAAAGAGAACGTTGCCTCCGCAGTCCCCCCGGCCTGCGGAGGTAACACTTCCAGCGGCTCACACATGGGCACCATGTGCTGATTCGCTCGGACAATAGGGCAGCGATCGCCCACCTGAACAAACAGGCGGTGTGCAGTCGGGGGCGCTGAACCATAGCGGGGATTCACCTGTGGGTGTATCCCCGTCTCCTTTCAGTGTCAGCGGTCTATCTGCCGGGACGGCGGAGTTACGACTGGCCTGCTGTCTCGAGGCAATCCCCGTTATACGGAGTGGTGCCTCCACCCTCGGGTGATGGAACAGGTTGGGCCAGGTTTGGTCGCGCCTGCGTCGATCTCTCGCATCGCGGCGCGCGACACACTGCCAACTGTGGTTCTCGATCCAGGAGGACAGCCCCCGTCATGACGCGCTAAAAGCGCACGCGTGGCCGAGGGAGGGGCGCTATGCGTTTCCCCCGACCCCCCTGATCCATCAGGTGTTGGACAGGGTGAGGGGACAGCGCCTCCGGCTCGTTTAAGTCTGTTTTGGCCCAGGCAGACATGGTTTGCGGACCTGGTCTCCCTGGCGCAAGATCCGCCCTGGGCGTGCCGGTACGGGCCGATCGCCTATCCCAGGCGGAGGGGGAGGTGTTCCACCCGTCCCCAGGCAGGCGGAAGCTAGCGGTCTGGCTCCTGAACCGGACCAGTTGCTAGCCCAGGGCTTGCCTGATAATGTGGGATGCACTATGCAGCAAGTAAGGGCGTGGATCCAGTGAACTGCAGTGTGCGACCAGTTCTCTGTTTCCTTCAGAGCCTGCTTGACGCGGGTCAGTCCCCGCAGTCGTTTAAGGTGTACGTAGCCGCGATTCTGCTTGCCATATGGGAATTGAAGGGAGCCCCGTGGGGGCGTACCCTTTGGTCTTGCGCTTCATGAAGGGGGGGCGTAAACTGCGCCCGCTGTCGCGGTGCGTTTTTTCCCCAAATCGGACCTGGTTACGGTGCTGGACGGGCTAACGGGTCTTCCGTTTGAGCCCTTGGACTCCGCCGATTTAAGGGTTCTGTCTTTAAAGACCGCGCTGCTGCTGGCCTTGTCGTCAGGAAAGAGAATTGGTGTCCTGATTGCCCTCTCGGTGCAGCAGGCCTGTGTGGTTTTGGGAATGATGGGCGCAGGGTTACGTTGCGACCTAACCCGGCTTATCAACCTAAGATTGTTAATGTCAGCTTTAGGTCTATGGTCATAGACTTATCAGCATTCTGTCCCCCGCCGTTCAGTTAGAGACGGGTGAGGAGAGACGTTTGCTCATGCTGTGCTCCGTAAGGGCGCTCTCGGCCTATGTGGCCAGGACGCGTTCTTTACGCATTACAGATCAGCTGTTGGTTTGCTTTGGGCAAAGGGCCCAGGGCGGACCCCTTTCCAAGGATCGCTTTTCACACTGAATAGTGGAGGCGATCGCGTTGGCATACTCTGCCGTGGGCAAGGTTCCCCCAGAGGGTATCAAGGCGCATTCTACGCGAGGTGTTGCGACATCCTCTGCGTTGTTGCGTGGTGTGTCGGTGGAGGACATGTGTGCCGTGGCCTCATGGTCCTCTCATCACACTTTTGTCAGGTACTACGGTCTCGACGTGTCCGGTTCGCGGTTCGCGAACGCGGTGCTGTCGGTGGTAAGAAAGTAGTATCGTTGCCACTCTAATATGTCATTCGGTTAGGCATAAACGTTGCCATATGGCCGTGGTTCACCGGTGCCTTTCGGGTCGCCTTGTGGGGTGCTCCCGGCAGCAAGGTCGGTTGAATGGAGGCACTAGTGAGAGCTTGAGTTCGAAACGAAGTAAAACGTTAGGGTTGTGCTACAACCCAGGTTTTACGAGTGAGAACGAGAGCTCTCACTACCCAGCCTTGCTGTGTCGATGCGTCACGGGTTGCGTCGGATCTCAGCGGGCTGGAAGAAATTAGAGTGATTATCCCTGGGCGGGCAGGACGTGACGTAGTCACGTGGATCCGTGTCAGTCCCAGGGGGTACCACGCCACCTACGGGTGGGTGGTCAGGTTTTAATGAAAAGTAATTTTGGAGCAAAATAACAGTCTTCCATAGGGCTGCGTTGCAGCGTTTAAGGCACTAGTGAGAGCTCTCGTTCTCACTCGTAAAACCTGGGTTGTAGCACAACCCTAACGTTTACATGCATATCGAGTTTGTAGTAGAATAACGTTAACTTACCCCGCTGCTGAGCTCCCTTGGCACCATCCAATGATCCAACATGTTTGCGTTTAAGGTGTTCACGCAGGGCCGTTGTGCTACCATGCCATGCAAGATCGGCTTTGCACATTTTGCACGTAACAGACTTTTTATTTCCAGTTAATATGAAGTGCTCCCAAACTTGCGAAGTTTTGGGTTGAGCTGCTTTCTCCTCGGCCATGTTGTTTGTCGTTTACTGCGCGTGCGCAAGGCGAGTGACGTAGTCGGCTCCGCGACAGCGGGGCCAGGGAGTGACGTAGCCAGCACTGCGCCGCCGCAGCTGCGGTCAGCTGTTGTTTTTTATCAACAAAACAGATGGCTCTGCGGTCCAACTAATCGCGAGGCAACGAATCGATAATCAAATTCGTTGCCAACGAATTTGATCATCGATTTTAATCGATTTAATCGATGTTGCAGCCCTACTTATAGTATATCTACAGGGTAACAAGACTGTACTTATAGTATAACTACAGGGTAACAAGACTGTACTTATAGTATAACTACAGGGTAACAAGACTGTACTTATAGCTACAGCACACATTATAATTTCACCCGTCAAAAAATCTCTGGGAAGTTTCCATCCCGGGAGACTACCAGAGTCAACTGGTCAGTCTGGGAGGGTTGGCAGGTCTATTTGGTCCGCATGCTTTTTGGCTGGTGTGAAAGTGAACCGGACCAGCTGGAAAACAAAACAATGTATCATGTTTGCATTTGGTGCGAAGCACGGAAGCGGACTTTAGCGGACTATCAGGTCTGAAAGTGTCCTAAAAGAACTTGGGGTTATGGTTTGGGTTACGATTAAAAATGGAACACGTTCGGAGGTGAACCAGATCTCTCGCAACGAGGATGTTGAGAGGCCCCTCCTACTCCCTTATGTGTCCTATTTCAATATCAGACTGTCGTTATGTTAAAGACCGCCATAGTTCAGTGCTACTTCCAGGCTACAGCTCCTGGCGTATGCACCGCATGCATGCACTTACTCACATGACCACAAGAGGTTGTACTCGTAAACATCTGTCGTTTAACCACCTTGAAAATAGACCAATGTTGTCATTTTCCTTGTGAGGACGGGTTGCATTTTCATTATCCCAAGATGGAGAAACCCATTTGATATCCATTGTACAACCTCATCAAAAATACGTGATGGCCAGTCTGAAAATAGTCAAGCTATTATAGATAGCTAAATAGAAAAGCTGACTTTTTGGAGCTACAAGGTTTACCCGACTGTGATGATGTATAATGGCAAGGCCACACACACACACACACACACACATACACACACACACACACACACACACACACACACACACACACACACACACACACACACACACACACACACACACCACACCACACCACACCACACCACACCCCACACACACACACACACACACACACACACACACACACACACACACACACACACACACACACACAAATGAGAGGACTAGAGATGTGTATAATGATGGGGTGGTGTAGTAAAGTGGACCATAAGCAGATGTCAGGAAATATCCAGTGTTTGGATATCAAGTGGTCATCGGCACTCTCACAGGTGAGTAACGCAGCTTTCCTTATGAGGTTTTCTTAGATTTTCATAGACAGCAAATCGTGAAAAGACTTAAACACAGAAAGACGTTGTATTCAGTACAGATGACACTGGTAAAACTTAGCTCACATACTCAGAGATCAGAAGTATTTTTGTGAATCCTACACAATTATGTGAAAACACTTTGATTTGTTGATCAATCAAAATGTTCCTGGGTCCAATATCAACGAAAATGCATTACATTTTGAGAAAAGCATCCATGTTTTTTCCCCCTTAAAAGACCCTGGGCCCTATCTTCCGACAGGCGCTATCCCCTATTAGCGCTTGCGCACCTGTTTGCGCACCTGCCTTAAGGCAGGGAAGATAGCAGTCCGCCTTGCGCCAGTGTCCAGGTGTTATGGCGAGTTTTGCACCCCAGCGTCGGCAGCATCCCCACCTCACGGGAGCATATTGTAATGATTTATACAGAAATGTAACTGTTTAAAAGTGATATAATTGTCTGGTAAACGTGACCTCCCTGATTTCTAAGTTAAAACAGCCCCAAAATATGTTGGGGATGCAATTCTCGGCGGGCATGCGGAAACGTTCACGGCATGTGTCGCAGACGCAAATTAGAGCCGTGTACAAAATCATCTGCACCCCAAAATGCCTGCGCAAACGGGATTTGGGCGGTCTTAACTACCAGAATTATTCACGGGTGTGGCCAGGCAATCCTGGCCATTACGTCAATCAAAACCAATCAGATTCCCGTCTCGCAATGGCTGTTTGCGCGAGGCATGCAATATGCTGTAATTCTCTCCATGCGTAATAGAGTGTACTCACTCGTGCGAGGACAGAGAGAGCTTATTGACAGATCGTCTGTGGTGCCAATGACCCTCCAGGTTATGAAGGTGAATAGCCTAAGTCCATTGTCCAACAAGTTTTCTCATTTCATTTCCCTCTTTGCGATGTGATAAAAGTTTCTCAGTGAGTTATAGTTGATTGCCTCACTGAATTATCTGCTAATACACAATTCTAGCAGCATAATTTGATGTATTGGCGTGGCACGGCTGTGCGTAATGACATATCCAAAAGGAATTCTACTTTGCACTGCACTGCGCTGCACGGAGATTACGGTGCGCTCCCAGCGCTGCGAGGTATTTGCGCATAAAAGGTCCTTTTCAGAGCTCTTAGCGCAAGGTAATTGCGCGCTGCTGACGATAGCATAATGCCATCTATCCCCACATTTTAGCGCTGAAACGCCTGCTTTGGCTTGTGGCAGCCTATGCCCAGTACAATTATCACAGGCATGTGCTTGTGTCCACCCCCAATTTGCATTGCACATGGTGTTAAACGAGCGCAAACGCTAAATTAGCGCTTTTGGGAAGATAGGGCCCCCTATCTTCATATTAATTAACATCAATTGAATGCTACTTCTGGTGATGTTTTAGCCTGTGTCTACTCTACAGTCATTTAGCTCATAGAGTTTTATCACCCTAAAAAGCTGATGAACTTTTCAGAAAAATAAAAATGTAGATAAAGTGAGTATAGGGGGATTTACTCTACACAGGCCAATAATACATTTCTTGTTTGTGTTCCAGGAAAGTTACATAACCTCTGATGACATTGATATGGACATGTTCTGTGTTTTGAGGCTTTTTTGCTTGCGCTTTTACCGTTGTGTCTCTCCCAACACATTTATCAATACAGCGAACATCTCTGCAAAGACGGTTTGCCCTCTTCGTTGGCAGCGACACTTGACACTATGCCTGTGAATGTCCCCACACTGACTCTTTGCCTGCTTTGCCTGCTTGGCACAGGTATGAAACCACTCCTTAATAATGAGATATGAAACACAAAGGGACAGTTTAGGAGCAGTCTAGTTGCTCAATGAAGATCTTCCAATAAAGGGGCAATAAATAACTAAAATTTGAAGTAATATGTAATCAGTAATTTGATGGGAATACATTACCTCTTCTCTGTAAGACTGGTGTTGAGTGACATTTTTCAACATTCAAGATTCAAGATTCAAGATTTTTATTGTCACTCCATGGTACAAGTATCACGTGTGAAATTCTTGTGCTGTGGACTCCGTTTACAACATAGTACAAATATAACAGGTGTTACGACTGCTGTCGTATTTTGGATTGATGTAGTTTGATTTTTCATTAATTGCTTGTGTTTCCCTCCCCTGATTGTCTGAGTGATTGTGTGCATGGGTTCCAGGTGTGTATGTGTGAGTGTCTGTGTAATCAGGAGCGGTGATTGGTTGGAGGTGGGAAGGCCCAGCCTTCATAAGAGACCCAACAACCAGAGGCTGGTGCGCGCAGGGCCACAACCCAGACTGCCCAGACCTCAGCCAGCCACAATTGATCTTTAGCATATTATTTACTGGAGCTGTAGGAGTAGGCCGCCATTTATGTTTAACCCCCTTTTTCTCCTGTTTTTGTAGTTAGGGAGGTAAGACGATGTATTTTGGTTTCTTCTTCTTAATTTGTTAGGTAAGCTTTAAACCTTTAGGTAGTACTTTTTGGGCTTTGGCCTACTCTGAAGCCAACCTCCAGTTTTATGTTATTTTGCTCTGTCATTTGCAACCCTCTGTTTTGTTTAATGTTTGACAATAAATTCATTGTTACTTTTTGCATATGAGTGCAAAAACAACAAGAGACACAACAAGCAATAAGGCAGTATAGTGATAAGACAAGTCAGAGACAGTGGCATATTCACTGCACATAGACATGTCGTGTGCATACTTTAGACGTGCTTAAACATTTTAAATTCTCCACAGGTGTCTGGGGTTGTTGGAGTCCAGTTTTGCCTCCAGCTGCCTTCAAGTTCCATATTCTCTCCGTGCTTTTTTTATTGTAGCTCGGAGGGCGTATTTCGTCTGCTTGTATTG
The DNA here is from genome assembly GCF_964638095.1 of Poromitra crassiceps. Classification (NCBI taxonomy): domain Eukaryota; kingdom Metazoa; phylum Chordata; class Actinopteri; order Beryciformes; family Melamphaidae; genus Poromitra; species Poromitra crassiceps. Next base: position 82,043,696 of record NC_139623.1, on the reverse strand, counting down.
TTCTGGGGTCCCGGACTTGAAGGCGGTGGTCCGGGCGTGGAGTGCAGCCCGGACATCACAGTTAATCCAGGGTTTCTGGTTTGGCATTATTTAGGTTATTTTTTGGGGGATTATGTCCTCTGTGCATTTTTGTATGAAGCCTGTTACCGTGTCTGCATATTCGTCCAGGTCTCCTGCAGCCTTGAACTCTTCCCATGCTGTTTGGTCGAAACAGTCTCTCAGGATGTCCTCTGATTGGTCTGACCAGCAGTGGGCGGTTCGGAAGGCCGGGGGGTGTCGCTTGAGCTGTTGTTGATACCTGGGAACGAGGCGTGATTTCTAACCCCACATAGGATAAGCAATAACCACGCCCTGTGGCGCTGGGATTGGCCAGGAGCATTGAAGCTTGGGATTAAAGCACCTGGCGTTTTTCATCTTTTAAAATAAAGATGTTTAAAAAACTATTGCTTGTTACATTTTCAGTGCTGTACCTTTTCTCTGGGTAAGAATTGAGCTTGAAATTAACGATATGATACATTATATGAGCTATGAACGTGAACACAACACCGTTTATATTATTGCATGTTTTTGTAGATTGTGTACATTGTGTAGATTACAATTATTATACTTATTATTATTATTATTATTACTATGCTAAGGAAGGTAGGTGACCATAATTAATTTCAATGTCCGCTCTCAATGTCCGCTCTCGAAATCGCTGTCCGTTCTCAAGAGCTATTCAGTTGGTTCATGAAATCGCTGGGCTGCGTGCCCTCCAGTGTTGCTCCTGGCCAATCCCGGCGCCACAGGGCGTGGTTATTGCTTATCCTATGTGGGGTTAGAAATCACGCCCGACCGAGCAGGATGGAGGCGTGGTCCGATCTGCCGAACGGGGGGCGGGGGGTCGCCTTGTAACATGTTCGTGTAGCACTGGTCCAGTGTGCGTTCTCCCCTTGTGTAGTCTGGGCACCTTCCACCCCGCTTTTTGTCATGGGGCGTAAACCACGGAACCAGAATGAACACCGGAAGGCAGTGCGCCAAAAAACATCTGTGTTGCTGTTAGCTTGATGTCTCTTCCCTCGATTAATTGTCTGATGCAAAGCTTCTGTATTGGCTTAAAAGATGTGAGATTGTGAATCCGCAATGTTTCTAAAAGAACTTCGGTACGTCCATCTTTTGTTTTGTTGTTTGCCGTTCTGATACTTGGGTCAAATTGTCAAGTTAACGTGAAAGTTGACGAGCTAGAAACGCTGCCATCCGGTCTAGGGCGGGCTCTAGGCCGGAACCAGTAGGGTGACAAAATCAATTGTGGGCGGGAGCCAGGCTCTTTCTCGCCGAGAAGAGCCTGGTGACGCGAGGTTACCCCTTGTGTGGAAGTTGATGTGCTGATGGAGTGAAGGCAAGCGCTTCCTCAGGTTGACTCTATTGAAGTCGCCTGCCAGTATCATTGCTGTTTCCGGTTGTTTGAGCTCCTGTGCGCTGATCGCGCGGTGGAGTTCCTTGGCTGCGTTTGTTGCGTTGGCTTGGGGGGGGATATAAACTGCAGCAAGGGTGACTGACGTGAATTCCCTCGGACTATGATACGGTACACATTGGAGCATAACGTATTCCAAGTCCGCTGTGCAGTGCGTTTCAATGTTAGTGATATTCGCACACCAGTTCTTGTTTATCATCAAACACACGCCGCCGCCCCTCGCTTTCCCGGAGCGCTCTTTGTCTCTGTCTGCCCTATGTATACTGAAGCCGGGGATTGTAATGGTATGATCCGCAGTGTCGGCTGAAAGCCAGGTTTCAGTCAAACATGCACATGATGTCAAATAACGTGCTCTAAAGTGGTGCGTTTCCCCACAAGGAAGGAGACACAAACAGTTGGACATTGAAATAGTGTCTTACTCACTGGTACATTTTTATTTACAAGTCCATCCATGGTCTGCTTCCATCCTACCTTTGTGGCTATGGGGCCCTTTACACGAGGACAGTTTCTGAAAGAAACGACACAATAGCGTTTCCTTCACACCTTTTCCTTCACACCTTTTCCTTCACACCTTCTCCCTGTTTACATGAGCGCTGTTGAATTTTTAAAACGCCGTAATGTACATGCCAGGTCGCTAGGTGGCAGTGTGATCACCTTATTCTTTGCCCATACAAGGACGCTTACTGCATGACGTAATTTCGCCTAAACGCAGAAGTAGAGTACACTTTCCGCAGTCATTTAGACTTGCCAAAAAGCTTTTTTAAAGCTAAAAAAACCCCCCAAACTGTTAAAGTTTTAATATTTGTCGGGTGAGAATGTAACATATATGTGACCAGTTTATCAGAATAACGCCTATTGGAAATCTTTAACGAGCAACGAGGACCGGGAGCGCTGACTGTGATCTGTCACCCTACTGCTACTGGCAGTGAGAAAACACTGTCGACGTGCTTTGTAACTATAACGTTAAATGCCGACCGGGTACAGCCATCGGCTCCTCGCAGCAGTAACGTTATGAACATGTAACTGAAGTTGGCCGCAGTGTAGCTTAATTCTGAATGTTGCCAAACTTAACTGAGGTTTTATTTGGTTGCCAACTCGCGCACGGCATCGCGTGTGTCGCCTGTGCAGGCACGTCAGAGTTTCTGAAATGTGCCGTTCCAAAGTGATTACATGGAGCGCTCAGCGGGGAGCGTCACCAAGAATTTCACTCTGGAGGGTGGTTTTAAAATGTGTCGTTTCCTAAGCGCGAATTCGCCGTCGCCGTCTAAAAGGGAGGCACTAACGATAAAATAATTCCCCGTTTCCATAGGAAACCGTCCTCGTGTAAAGTGCCCCTATATCTCCATCAAAACTACAAATGATTGCCTGCGCTCAAATGACACCCTCCTATTGTCAGTCCCCAAGGTTCGCACTGAACTTGGCAAGCAGGCCTTTATGTTCTCTGCCCCTGCAGCCTGGAACCACTTGCAGACAGACTTGCAGCTAGCTGAGCTGATCCCCATTAGTACATTTAAAAATATAGTGAAGGGCTTGGAGGCAGAGTCAATTGGAGGTTGTGAGTGCTTCCGTAGCTAGGCCTGTTTTCCTCCTGTCTCTCTTTTAGTCATAGTCATAGCCATGTCTTTGTTTTATATGTGCTCTTAATGTTTGCTTTCATACATACATGTTTTGCTTTTGTGTTTTAATGTTTCCTTATGTGCTGCTTTGCGTTTCCGTCTGTCTTTTTGGCTTTTGATTCTGTGATCTGTTTGCAACTGTATGCTTTGACATATGTGCTTTTAATATTTGATTGTGTGTCTGGTTGAAACTGTATTGCTGCTATCTTGGCCAGGGCTCCCTCGAAAAAGAGATCTTGTCATCTCAATGGGACTCACCTGTTTAAATAAAGGTTTAATAATAATAAAATAAAAGAAATAGTTTGTAGTCGTACAGTAGTTAACCATGGCTAAAACCCCAACTCTAACCGTGACCAGCTAACTAGAGCAGAGGTCAGACAGTAGCATCCAAAAGAGTATCATGAAATTAAAATGAAAGGATTGTGCTCAACACAACAGAGGTGGGCAGTACTCAAGTACATTTACTACTTGATTTTTATTTTCGATTTTTAATTTTATTTTATAAACTGTACTTCTAAAAGTCGTTTTCTTTTATGGAATACTTCTCTTACTCAAGTACATTTGCAATTAAATTATGTAATTTTACTTAGTTACATTGGGCCATTAACAGAAAACGTGTGTACACACCCCACTCTGCAACTGGAATGAGTCGATTTGAAAGACAAATGAGCCTACTTATTAAGCAAGTTAACATTAGAATGATGAAGGGTGTTTCTCCTAGAGTTAACCCAATCCAAACCCATCTCTTAACATAACGTTTGCACCATAGCTCCATGGACACCGACAGACCATCGCATAACATTACCGTAATAAATTGCACCTAGTTACTCATGAAGTTACTCACTACTTGAGTCTTTTTTTAACGCTTTTAACGCTTTTTTTAACGCTTACTCAAGTAATTATTTGTATTGTAAAATGGAATTGCTCCATTTTTCCTGAGCCTCGGTGCCCAGCTGATTGCTACCCCAATAGCTCACATTTTTAACTTAACATTTATCTCGGGCGAAATTCCATCAATTCGGAAGACAGCTCAGGTCACACCTCTATTTAAAGGCGGTGACCCAAGCGATCTAAACAATTACCGGCCTATCTCCAAGCTGTGCTGCCTGGCCAAAGTCTTTGAAGTTTTTAGACACACACAATATCCTTCAGTCACAACAATCAGGGTTCAGACCGAGGCACAGTACTGTTACCGCCACATCCCTTGTTGTAAAAATGTATTGAAAAGCCTTGATGACCGTCAGCACTGTGCAGGCTTTGTCAGATATGAAATTGATCTTAAATGCCAACAAAACAAAATGGCTGCTATTTTCTAGAACCTCTACTATCAATGAAAATCTGAGTATCCGCACAGTGCAGGACGAGCCATTGATTGTGTTTCTTCATACAAATATCTTACCAAATATTAAATATTATACCATATTTGGTTGGTTGATTGGTTTTCTATACAGAAATAGATCTTGTTTTTCTCTTTGTACTAGAAGAGCAATTGTACAGTCTCTATTATTGTCTGTCCTGGACTGGGGATTTTGTGTATATGCATGCCCCACCTACCATCCTGAAATATCTTGATGCCGTGTATCATAGCGCTCTGCGCTTTATAACAGGTGACGGTTATTTAACACATCATTGTATTTTATATGATAAGGTGAACTGGCCCTCACTGTCATCTAGAAGAAAGCAACATCGTCTCTTGTTTATTTACAAAGCTCTGATTGGACAGCTTCCTTTGTATTTGTCTTCACTTCTCACCCATGTTAACATAAGCTATCAGACACGCTCACGATCTCACATTAGACTGTCTGTCCCGCGAGTGAGATCTGAGCAAGGTAAGACTGCATTTTCTTTTTATGCACCAGATGGATGGAATCGGCTCCAGGACACTTTAAAATTGGAGCAACTGATCTCCCTGGAATCATTTAGAGTACTCAAAAAAGCACTGTTCGTGAAGAGTGCACTTGTGTTACCTAAACTGTTTTATCATCTTTGTCTGTACATTTCTGTATGTGTTCTTTGTAACAGGGCGCTCTTGTAAATGAGAGTTCACTCTCAAGGGCCTTTCCCTGTATAAATAAAGGTTAAAAAAATAGTATGGGTACTTTTTACTTCTACTTGAGTAAATATATTATAAGGTAACAATACTAGCACTAGCACTTGAGTACCGTTTTTGTTACCCACCACTGGTGCTTAATATTGTTCCTGTCAATAACAGGCCACCGTAACTCAAGGGGATGAGAGTGGTAGAATGAAGGGGAATGAGGGTCCGGGCCTGTGCCAGAGACCTGTTGATGTTGCTGCAGTTCCTACTGGTCACCAATAGAGGTTGATAGCAGTCATAGATTACTTATTGCAATAAGTTATTCTGGTCAGTTATTCTGTGTCTCTGAATGTATCCCTAAATGCTGTATACAGGAGAATACATGTAGCTATTATTTACAAATACTACAAGCCCACAACCATGAGTCTCAATCTCTATACCTCAACCAGTACTCGAATATGGGTAACTAGTCTACAATCTAGATTTCATCTGAAAACGTTCCTGAGATGTTGGTAGCCATGTTGAAAAGCAAAATTAAAAATGAGATGAACTGACCTAAATACCTTTCTCAATAACTAATCAGTATGATGCAGCACTTTACTTTAGGGGACAAAAAGGTAACTAATAGACAGGTAATAATTAAGTAATGATTGAGTGCTCATGCCGTAACCACTCAGTATTAGCTCTATGAAATCTGACGAGGAGTTACTCAAGAACCTCATTTGAGGAGTTACTCAAGAACCTCATTTGTTCCTTATGCTGAGAACATTTTCAAATGTGAAATCCATGTGCTATGTCACTTCCTCTATTTTTGTTTTAATTTTAAAATTTTTACTTTTGCTTTTAGTGCCAGTGATTCTATGCAGCGCTGCTCCAGATCCTACATTAGACCCAACATCAGATTCGACATTAGTTCTGATTTCAACCAACACATTGAGTCCAACAGATCCTGTTCCAGATCCTACCCCCTCCGAACCTTCATCTACACAAACTGTTGGGCCCGCCACCACGACCCTATCAACCACTATCATCACCAGCCAACCAGTGGGGCTTTCATCGGGGGAGATAGCTGTCATCACCATCGGTACCATCGCTGGGGCAGCCGCTGTGGGTGTATGTGAGTGCCACACCCACCTCTTTTGCATAATAGCAAAGACCTTGGCTTTAATATTAGATAGATACACCCCACTCCAGGCTCCGCCAATTGTAAGAAATGGTACTCTTGTGGTCTCCTAAATGGACATGGTTATCAGCTTGTGATTGGCTATCTGTCAATGATATGAAACTTCATTGGCTGACCAGTCTCCTAAGGGGGTGTGGCAGTGGCAAAATCTCTGTGGCACAGATAGCCTACAGGAAGTGACTGGAAGTTGGGGTGTCTCTATCTACCATATATTAAAGGTCTCTGATAATAGCCTACTTGGCCTGCATTCATTTTAGCTACCTAGAATAATGTATCTAATATACAATGTGAAAGCAATAAACAGGTTTGCTCCTTGTCTCTTTCTGTTCCTTAGCATCTGAAATAATACAAATACTGTAGCCTATTCCTATTCAAATCGGGTGCCAGCAGGCAGGCGCTGCAACTGCCATGTCCACAGACAAACAAACAGAGAGAGGAAAAAGGCAAACGGAGAAGACTTAAAGCAGCTACGAGCAAGATTTTCGATTGTTATTAAAAAGTCTAAATTTAATATCAATGCATCACATCTTACCTCTAATAGTAGACGAGACCAACGCAGAGTAGTCTCGCTTGAACCCCGAGTGAATCGGCCAGTGTTAGTCTCTCTGTGGCCAGGGCAGATCAGGAAGTGAAATGAAACGGTTTGCAGCAGCCACTTCTGCCATAACCACAAAATAACTTCGAAAAAACCTGTTAGAATATAACGAGAGATGTTCGCGAGAGTATGCATGGCGTTCTCATTGTTTATGGTATGTTGCTAGGCAGCGCGAACGGGTGAAGGCAGGCAGCTGCGTTTCACTTCCGGGTTTCACTTCCGGGTTTATCCGGTCCGGCGGTAAGGAGAGAGAGAGAGAGAGCCCCCTGTTGACACGAGTTTAGACAGACACAGACTTAAGAGAGCAATCTCCGATTCACACGGCTTTAGTCTCAGCTACTATTATAGGTAAGATGTGATGCATCAATATTGTAATTATACTGTTTAATAACAATCGAAAATCTTGCTCGTAGCTGCTTTAAGTTGTAATATTATGTTACCAGGGACGTTAACTAACGTTATCCTGGAATGCCTTTTTAACAAGCCAGTTACATTTCTTTGCATTCTTAGACACCCCGTCTTAGACATTACCGTTTGCTTTATTTTGTATGTTACATACAATTGGCCAAGTTATTAGTAGTTTATGGGCTAGAAATTCTGCCAGATTACAGACACTAGGCGCCATTTTCTCCTTCATTTGGAGGAGAAAATTCTCCTGAAATAAATATTGATTGACAGCTGCCATGTCGTGATATGATTGGTTGAAATGGGGTAGAAAATGTATAGTACTATGTGACGTCAGCAAACTGGAGATTACTGTTATGAATGAAATCTTGAAAAATGAACTTTTGATGTGAAAAAGCGTGAAAAACGAAATAAATGTTTGTGATTTGTTTTGCATACAATAATAAATAGGTGCACTGAATACCCAGGTATTTGAACTAAAATGAAAAAGATGTCTGTTTTGGGTTCAGCTCGACTTGAATGTGGACTTTAACCCACAGGCTCTGAGGGCTTTATGACATGGTCATTAGCTATGGAAGTGTCAACATAGGGGGTGCTTGGTGACAACACTGACAAGCAGGTAAGTTACTGCTAATACCCCCAGGCTGTGTGATCAGGCCATATGGCGTGCCTGAGAGCCAGGGAGGTGTGTGTGTGTGTGTGTGTGTGTGTGTGTGTGTGTGTGTGTGTGTGTGTGTGTGTGTGTGCGCGTGCGTGCGTGCGCGTGCGTGCGTGTGCGCGCGCGTGTGTGTGTGCGTTGGGGGAGGGGAGAGTGTTGTGGTTTGCACGTGTGTGTGTTTGTGTGTGTGTGTGTGTGTACTGTATCTCTGTGGTTGAATAGATAAAAGTATGTTTTCTCCTAAGTCCTAACACGTGGTATTCAATGTGTTTGATATCATAATGAAGTGTTTGAATCTATGTTTACTTGTGAGAGTTTACGTCAGCATTGTATGACACACACGACCTGTTCATGTCCTGGATCCTCTATCTTTTCTTCCCTTCCTAAGCGTGCAACCCATCGAATGTCCAAAATATATATAAAAAAAGTATTGTACGAGTACAGCCTATCTCATGGATGGCCTGCTAAACCATCCGGATCCGTGAACTCACATTCTGTTTGGTTCTGTGGATCGGGTGCGGGGAGCCGAAATCCTACAGTTCCCACAATGCACTGGGCTCGCGTGGCCTTAGATTCCACGCCCACCCCTCAGGCATTTGGCTGATATCAAACTCCAGTAGGTGGCGGTAATGCACATATATGTTTAACCGCCATAAAACTCAAAGAAGAAGAAGAAGAAGGCTTCGACATAAAAACATTATGAGAAGAAGAAAAAATCAAAAATCAAATTGCCTCCAAATTGCACCAAATTTAAACCGAAGTATATATGTCGGGAGATGTCTTCATAAAAAAAATTTCATGCATTTTAAGGCATTTTCCAAGGAGTTACGCGCATCTGATGTTGTAACTATTTAATGTAAAAATGTGTAAAAACGGGTACATTGCTCAGCGTTGATTTCGTTACTTCAACGCACCTACTACTAGATGTAAAATTTGATGAGCTTTCCAATGCCGCCAGTCCCGTGTGTGTCCGTGCTTCCGTTCCCGAGATATGGTCTCTTTGCAAGGAGCTATGGGAAGCTAATATTAGCTACCGTAGGCTAGGCGGTCGAAAAAGATGGCTGCCTTTTGTTTTTCTTCAAGACCTCTGAAGGGGCGTGGAGGACCTCTAGAGGCGGGACCATGGCCCACATGGCCCACAGGCCCACAAGTAGTAGTGTAGTTCATAGGTGCTCGACTTCCGCAAGGCTGGACTTGTCGCCCCGACGCGTTTTGCGTCAGAGCGTCATGGAAATAATGTGAGAGATGGTTGATAGCTCTGGCTGTAAACAACCAATTTCAAAAATTTCAACGGATTCGAAAACCTTAGGGGCGTATTAATATATATTCATATTCCCCACGGGAAAGCCATCCTTTAAGCTTTGGATTCAATCAAATGTAAATCGACTCGGAAGAATGGCGAAAACATATTTTCCGCCAGAAACTCACCTGTTGCAAACTCTTGTTCATCTTTAACTCATTGAGTGCCAGCCACTTTTGGAAAACGGATGCTCCCAGTGCCAGCCCTTTCAGAGCGTTTTCAGTGATAACTCAAGACCCACAGAATATTGTGTGATATTACTATGTAAACACCGAACACGCCCAAAGAACGATGAGACTCTCTTGTATCATCAGCAAAAAAAAGTTTATTGATATCATTTTCCGTTCTTTAGTTATCAGCCGGAGAAGATAGGTTGATTTCACCAAAAACAGACGTTTCAAACTAGAAGCTGAGATAATGAGCCTTTTGTGAAATGAAGCATTTCAAGCAAATCACTGACTCTGAAGCTAATATTTTCTGACCTGAAACATCTGAACAGTAATTTCCTTCAATAAAACAGCACCCCCACCCCCCTCAACTGCAAACTCCTCCTCCGTGGGAGTGTCTCTGGTGGCTCTGCTTCTGCTGCACGTTTCAAAGTGCGCTGCACCCAGAGTCTATTTTCGGAGCGCTCCGCCTTGTGCGCCGGCTCCCAGCGCGACACCGAAAAGCCAAACCATTCTCATGAGAATGGTTTGGCTTTGGTTTTCTTTTCTGCCGGCTAATCGTGTGGAGAAACTATCGCAGCAGAGACAGAGGGGCTCAGTTGTGGGAGCGGATTGGCTGCTGTTCGCAGCTAACGTTAGCTTCAGCCAGAGCAATCTGTGCCGCTCTGGCTCCAGCATGCATCGGTTTATGTTTCATCACGGCTTTTTCTGCTGTTTTTCCTCACCTTTCTCAAATCTGGAGAGCACTGTCGCCACCTAATGGGTCCGTAAAATAGCTTATACACCTTCAAAATCACCCATACTTTCACAGGAGATGCATCAGGCTTTGATCCACGTCCCACCGTCAAAAAACGCAATTGACGTCTTTAGACGTCATTGGCACTCTACGTTACTATTTGAATTGACGTCTTTAGACGTCAATTTAGACGTCAATGAGTTAATTGTTGTTATTGAGTATTTTCTGCAATAACTGCACTTATGGCTGTGTAAACTCGACAAACATTGACGTTACTGCTCGAGCCTTAGAGCCACGGAGGCAGCCATTACTGTTTTTCCAGTGGCGTTCCTGATTGGCTGGTGATGATGTCAACTGTGTTCTGGAAATGCCTGCCCTGGGCCGGAGGCCGATATAAACATATGTTGTATAGATGTATGTATCAAGAAGCTTTTTTACCTACTGTCTTCCATAACTTATTTGTATTGAAGTCTAATGTCTGCTCATATCCAACCAGACAATCACATAACATTCACCTTCCATTTTTCCGCACAACTTTAGGTCAATTCAACATTAGATATAGAGCTCCATCCATATGGAATTCCAGCCCCCCTTCAAACAGAACCTGTCCATCATTGCCTATTTTTAAATCGAGAATGGAGAAAAAAAACCTCTGCGTCTCCATCTTCGCACTGCAGATAGACTCTAGGATCATCACCGAGAAGATAATCTCCCCAAAAAGCAGGATGAGGGACGATCATGAGCCCACGTTGCTCTGGGGTGGAGACAGAGTGAAAACACTGTGAGTAAAGAGCGATGTTGGGCAAGTTACTTTCAAAATGTAATATACATATCACTAGTTACTTTCATTCAAAAGTTACTTTACATTATTATTGTTTGTGTAGAGTAACTCATTACTTACTTTTGCATTACTTTCACTAAAATAACTGCAGTAGCAGAATGACATCGCCGCCCTGGAACCATCCTGAAAAATAATTTAAACCTTCTTGAAGTCAGTGTAAACCGTCCAAAATTATAAATCTTATCCTTTCCCTTTGTTATTGTCATCTATTTGCATAAAAACACAATTTGATCTTTATTTAAATATCTGCTTTGTAACTTGTGTTAGGCTACTTGACAGAGTAACTGCTATAATTTTACTGAAATCATATTGGTAATACATTATTAAGTTGTTGTTGTTTTTTCCTTCTGGAAAACATTGGCCTGGTAAACCAGCCGGTCACATGAACTCGCATTTCATTTGTCTGGTAGAACAACATTAAATGTGAGTTTACCAGGCTAGGAAAACATAGGAGCCATAGCTTTCCCAGTGCATTTGAAGGCAGCATTTGTAGCAATGACATTGCAGTCTTAGCTGCATTTAGTGCATTTGTATCAGAAATCCTGAGTTTATCCAACATTTTACACTGCTGGGTGCCTGGTACACCTTTGGAAGGCACCGACAACATCCATTCTCGCTACAGGCTAACTACACCATCCACACTAGACTCTCAAACAGTGTTTTCGGCCGTTGCTTCAAAGATAGATTTTTCCAGAATTGTCCCCAGGGCTGCGTCTTCTCCCCCTGGCTCTTCTCCATCTACACCAACCTCCTTACATCCCACCACAGTTCAGTTTCATTTTTCAAATATGCAGACGACACCACCATAACTGGACTCATCACCAACAATAACGAAGTTCACTACCGTAATCAAGTGGCCCAAGCGGTCACTTGGTGCCAGGACAATAATCTACATCTCAACACATCCAAAACCAAAGAAATCATCACAGACTTCCGACGGAACCCACCCCCCAAGACACCCCTCCACATCTCCGGACAACCCATAACCACCACAGTCACTTACAAATTCCTGGGCACCCACATCAGCAACACACTCAAATGGGACAATAACACCGGTCACATAATCAAAAAGGCCAATCAAAAACTATTTCACCTCCGGCAGCTCAAAAAATTCAAAGTAAAATGCAATCTGCTCCTCCAGTTCTATACAGCCATCCTTGAAAGCATTCTCACCTCATCCATAACCATCTGGTACGGCAATTTGGACAGTCACTCACGCAACAAACTCCAACGAATAATAAAAAAAGCTTCAAAAATCATAGGTACCCCACTCCCATCACTAGACACTCTCTACCATAAACGGACAATCACAAGAGCACAAAAAATAGTTTCTGACCCATCTCACCCAGCCAATCACCTGTTCCAACTGTTGCCCTCTGGACGGCGCTACAGATCCATTTCCACCAAAACAACCCGATTCAAAAACAGTTTTTTCCCCACTGCCATCAGGTTTCTGAACTCCACTCACCTCTGAAATCTCACTGTATACCTCTCCAGCAATGTATATGTTGAATGTTCTGTATTTATGTTGCCATATGTCTGTCTATGTACTGTAATGTCTATTGCTGACACAATATTCATGTGCTATAACAATTGTTGTACCGAAAGCAAATTCTGCTGACTTTGTTGTGCAGTCCTTAATAAATGAATCTGAATCTGAATCTTATATGACACACACGACTATTCGAGTGCACGGATAATGTTTATGGGCGTGCAGACCGACTTCCTGTAAATGCACAAACTGGAAAAACAAAACAATGCCATATTCAGAGTAACATTTCTAATGTTACCACAAAATCAATGAATAAAATGCTGACTTACCAAGGAACAGCAGTCCCACAAAGAAAGAATGAGGAAATGGCAGCAGAAGACCATGTGGATGGGCAGTCTCCTAAGGCAACACATTTATTTTTAATTTCATAAGGGAAACTATCAATGCATTTTAGACCACATCCATGAAATATGCATGCATAACCTTTAAACATATATATTTATGTAAGGTACAGTATATTTAAATTTGTAACACCAAAGAGGAGCATGGAATTTTATGTCACTCCCATTAAATATGCATACATAACTTTTAAATAGATATATTTATATAAGGAAAACAATATTTAAACGTGTTACGGTTACGAAGGGCCTGAATCATTTCTTTGAGTGCAGATCTGATTTGTCCCAACATGGCCATGACCTCCCTCCAATCAGCGGGCCCAGTTAGCAGGAATACCAGATAACTCTATCTTGTCTCCTCGCAAACTGGCCTCGCCACACACAGATAATCTGTCAGCCCCAGAAACCTAATCACACACACACACACACACACACACACACACACACACACACACACACACACACACACACACACACACACACACAGACACACACACACACACACACACACACACACACACACACACACACACACACACACACACACACACACACACACAGTGATGTGAACACACACTGCCACATGTGTAAACATACAGTGATGAACTGTAGTAGGCTACATTAATTCATACAGTAGTGTAACCGAGCGTTTTGGGTTCTTTATATATCGTTATGGTGAAATAATGACACGAAGACCGCTTCTAGTTGGGAGCTGCTGCCATCCGTTTACTTGGTCAGGGGCGAGAGAGATACAGAGAGTGAACCAACAGTCCACTTCCTCTTCCGGACTTCACAATAAGAGCACACAATAACATACACAGAACAGCAGGGGCGGCCCGGGATCATAATTCAGGCCGGGCATTAGATACCAAGAAGGCCAGGGCGATACGGGCCGACGTGCGTGCCGGCAAAAAATTTGGGCGGTTTGAAGCCCAATTTGGGCCTTTTGAAGCCCAATTTGGGTCGTTTGAAGAAAGATTTAGTGAATATAATGCTAACGCGATGATACATGTTACCTATTTGTTCACTAATAGAAACATCAACATTGCCTAGATAACTACAGTATATAATATGAAGAAGTAAAACCAAAAACATGCCTCTGTACAAACGCTTCACAGCAAACTTTATTTAAGGAAGAGTGATCAGATCGTGCATACTGCGTTATTCTCCACAGGCTTAAGAACTACACGTCATAACAATAACAATAATAATAAACATTGACATATTCTCAGTTTCATTAAACATCTTCCTGTTTAAGCAAGCCCCTAACATTAAAGACATGGTAGTGTGTTCTGCTCAAGCCCCAACCTTTGTTTCTGAAAAATTAGGCCAACAATGGTTTTAGTCTCTATAGCCTATAGCCAAGTGCATGAGCAATGCAAAACTCAAGGCTCCAACACAAGAGTGCAGAGCCCTATACTACGAAGCTATCTTAACAGATCCGTGATCTGTCACTTTGATCTGGTTTGACTGAACAGGATCAAAGCTATCTAGTTTAACGATACTACGACGCTGGTTTTCTACTCGATAACTGAAGCTGGATTTATCTGGGATCTGCCTGTGCACGCGCACGTTTTTCGCTCGTGCACAGGCGCGCGTCCACGCGAAAGAGGTGCGCTAGCCAATCACATTATGAACAGCTGAGTTGACACGGCAGGCACACCCATTTCCTCATTCAATGATCAGAGTTTTTAGCGGATATTTAATGTAGCCTATGTCAGAATGAAAATCCGCGTTGGATATAGTCTGCTGAAGGATATGTACAGTCTATGTGAAGGACTGTCTAAAGCTGCCGCTTGTATTCACATCAGTCATTTGATTTACTTTGATCAGCGATTTCTGTCTCCTACAACAGCTTTTTGCGAGTGTAAATGTAAATGTGTAATCTCAGTCTATAAATTTCCACAATCTGTAAGGCTATTTAGACCATAGATTTAGAAACGCATGCTCAATGAATAATGATCTCTATCACTCATTATGTGTGTGGTTGCACTGATCGAATAATTCATATATAAAATAATGATATCCTAATATAAAAGAGAAAACTGCTGAACTGAATTGAGACGATGCGGGCATAGTTTTCATTGATAAAAACTAGCCTATTTTGTGGTCACATATATAGGCTATTGTCAGCAGAGTCGCATATCTCCATATTTCATATAATGATGCTGGAAATATGAAGTTGAATCACATCATACAGGCCAAAGGCAACACAGTTGCAGCTGCAAAATGCAGGAGTAGCCTAGATATGAATCATCTTAATATGGGATCGCCTGTGTGCAGGTGATCCCATATTAAATTGCTTAGATGTAGTAGGCTATTCTAGCATGTAGGCTATGAACATTTCAATTCCAAACCAACGTCAGTCTCAGCTCCACGGCACCGTGCGCTTTGGAGACGTTTATGTAACCTTTTTATGCCGGTTTAGTGATATTTCTCCACTCACTATTCAGCTGCAATCAATCAGCGGGGTCAAACAACGTATCTAGGCTACTTGAGAGCACAAAAATGAATATATAAAAACATATTCCAAAGTGGTAAGTAGGGCTTAATTAAAATGTAGCCTGCAACAAGTGCAAGGCTTTAGTCCTTGATTAATTCAACATTACAATTCGTGCTCCTTCCTCGATGGGAAACTCGTCCAGAAAGGGGTTGGCCATTTTTCCAAACTGCTGATTCGATTGGTTCGTGGGCGGTGTATTTAAGGTCTAATCTTATCCTTGCAACTTAACCTGCTGCGGACCAGGTTAAGTGTGAAGCATAAGTTGCTATGGAAATATATGTCGGTAAGAAGTTAACTTGCTTTGTAGTACGGCTAAACCAGGTTTAAACCCAAACTTATCAGGATCAACCTAAATCTTGCTTTGTAGTACAGAAATGAATGACATCACGGTAGCTCTGTCCATATTTTCATACCATCTATGGTTCCGAGCTTCTGAGTCCAATTTTACAATGAGATGCACCCACTTTAACCCTGAGGTGTAATTATTACTTCAGACTAACTAATAAAGTAATAAAAGATTGTGTGAAAATGCACAGGGGCCAGGTGCTTCTCGCATCATATGGGTTATAAAAAAAAAAAAAAAAAAATCACATACAAATGTAGACTGTATGTAAAATGTAAGTATTTTGTTTACCATCTGAAAACATTAGTTCTGCATGTGCTGTTCCTTCTTGGTGCTTGTAAAAATGCAATTTGAACTTGCTTGATTAACCAATACTGTGTGGAGGGCCACATATAGTATTTTGAGAGACAAGCCGAGGGCCACTTAAAATCTGTCCGCGGGCCCCAACTGGCCCCAGGGCCGGACTTTGGACATGCCTGTCATAGAATGGTTCCAGTGCACACGACTCCCCCTAGTGGATGTTGTGTGGAACATCCAGTCAGATGCTAGTCCCGATGGCCTTGTTTTATGTGGGTCAAAGGCAGAGGTGGAAAGAGTACTCAGAGTACCACAGGAATGAGTCCGGAAGACCTGGATGTTAACACTTCCGGTTCCTCTAAAAGTCAATGGAATTTTTGTACAGGGATTTTGGTTAAAAGCTTGAAATAAGGTTTGTGGTTAACAAAAGTTTCTGAAACAGCAAACGTTGTGTTCTGCCAGATAATCTTCAGAAATGGGGGACCACTTTTATGATTTTTGAAGCATAGCCTAAATGTTTTTTTCCCCACGATTTTCAGAAAATGCTTCAAAAGTCATAAAAGTGGTCCTCATTATTTGTGAAGATTATCTTGCTAAACACGAAGTTCACTGTTTCAGAGATGCTCAGATGCAGCCAGGAATGCTCAGTATGGCGATTTTCCCATTGACAGACGAGCCAGAGCTATTAGCAGCAGCAATATCACAATCAGATACATCAATTTAGCTTTGGCTATCTATCTGCAGTGTCAAATAATACGGAGATACACTGAACTAATGTGAAAATTCTGTGGATCATCTACACCTGTCTATTGTAATTCATTCAAGTCTTGAATGCAATTTAATTTAATTTGCCACTGCACTAACGATTACTGCACTTTTTAAATGATTAATAAACAGCATACTACAGTTGGTAAACAAATTATGTACAAATGTTAGCGAGCAGTCCCAATGCTACTGTGTGCTAGTGCTGTTTTCATAGTGCGGTGTGCAAAACTAAAATCTGAATTTACTAATTTACTCAGTGTACATTTAAAAGTAGGCTACTCAAGTAGAATATCTATCGAGTAAAGTATAGCATTATAAAAATACTTTCCCAGTACTAATCCTCAAAAGAACGACCCAAGTACTTGAGTACTTCTCAAGTACTTCTTGAGTACTTCTGTACTGCCGCTGAAACACTCATCCACACCTTCATTTCCTCCCCTCTTGACTACATCAACGCCAGCTGGTCCAGAATGCAGCCGCCCGACTCCTTACCCACACCAAATCCTGGCACCACCTCACCCCTGCAGTCCTTAAAGAACTTCACTGACTTTCCATCTCATCCTGGGTCAAGATCCTGGTCATCACTTACAAAGCCTTTCACCAACTAGCCTCCCCTTACCTCACTGACCTCCTCTCCCCCTACCAACCCTCCCGGTCCCTCAGATTCAATTAAATTCAAATTATTGTTGTCCACAATGTGGAAATTTGTCTTTGGCTTCACAGGTTTGCTTGCACACATGAAAAGTACAGTACATGCAACAAGCACCAGAATATATAAACTTTATTACAGGCTCGTAGCCCACAGAGTAAAGACAGTACATTACATATAAATATAAAGAAGGAAAGAGAAGAAAGATACATTTAAGAACACATGACACAGGCTAAAAGGCTAAAAAAGGCACTCAAGTCAGTGTTCCCGGATCGCAGTCAGTACCTGACAGAGCTACGGCCAGGATCTGTCATCAGTTCAATGATGTCATTCAGAGAGCGGCCAAGTCTGCTCATAAATGTGAAGGTCAGGTTCCTCAACAGGGCCATGAAGGTGGTAAGGCCAAGGTTACAAAAAAGCTCACTGGCTCTGGTACTCCTGGGTTTCTTCAATAGAATCCTAAGGCAGTCATTGTATGCTACTTGCAGCTTATGCAAGCTCTCCTTCTTATAGTTCACCCAGAGGGGAGCTGTTGTATAGAGAGGGGTGCAGTAGACTCAACAGGTTCACCTTGACATCAACAGTACAACAATGAAATTTCCTGACCAGCATATTAGCTTGGACATAGAGCATTCTCCTCTGTCTGTCCATATCAGCGTCATCCTCCATCGTGTCAGTGATAATGTGGCCCAGGTATTTTGTACTGTTGGACACACCCAGAGAGATACAACGCAGGAAACTTAAGTTCCAGGTCTTCCTTAGTCCTACCTACAGTACATATCATTACCACACTCTTTTTGGTATTGTACTTAACATCGAAATCAACCCCATAGACTGAGCAGATATTAAGCCCAGCGCTACTGGGGGATAAAATGGCCAGGTCATCGGTGTGCATAAGATGGTTAGGGTATCACCTATCATGCATCCTGTCCTGCACCCCCCCAGCTGCTTAGACAGGTCATCCATATAGAGATTGAGAATACACAGTACACAGCACACAGCACAGGAAATGACAGGATACATAATACAACATAGAACAAGACAACAGGACAACGGCACAATACAGACAGCGATAACGGACATGGTTCTGATGTGGATGAGTCTGATGTTTATGAATGTATGAAAGATTTTTTGTAGATGTACTTGGTTGCTGCAGGAACTCTGTAGCGTCGTCCCGAGGGAAGTTTTGTGAACTCATTAAAAAGGGGATGTACAGGGTCACACACACAATTTGTCTGGCTTTTGGTGCCACCCGTGTTTTATAAATACATCCCAGTTGTTCTTGTTCTTTCCCAATAATTTTACTCGCCATGTTTGTAATTCGGGACAGTCTATTTCTGTTCTTAGCTCCTAGATTCCCATACCATGTACACATGTCAAAGATCAGAATACCTTCAATAAGACTCCTGTAGACAGTCTCCAGAATATCTTTGCTTATTTTGTATGAATCCAATTTCCTGATTAGATACAAACGCTGCATTGCTTTTTAAAGATGTATTCTGTGTTGTGTTGTGAAACTTAGATTGGAGTCAAAAAAGGTTCCTAAGTATTTAAACTCCTCTACTGTTTTAACAGGCTGTCAATCAAAACAGATGTAAAATCATGACCTGCATTGCAGTGACTCGCAAATTATAACCAGCTCCCTAGTCTTAGCTCCATTTAACAAGTTCTTCAACATGGTGGAACTATGTAGATTGATTAGCTGTGTCCCCAGCTTCTCCGCAGCTTCGGTGACAGAGCCTTCTCCAGGGCAGCTCCCCGGCTCTGGAACTCCCTCCCCCATAAATCAGAAACTCAGAATCCATTGCAGCTTTCCAGTCCCACCTCAAAACCCATCTCTTCTCGACTGCCTTCTCTTAGTACCCCCCACTCTCTCCGCAGCCATCTTTGTGTGTCTTTGTTCTGTTTGTCCACTGTCTGTTTCACTGATGTCACCCCCCCCCTAATGTTTTAGTGTGTGTGTAATCTGTATCCGCTATCTGTGCACTAACGTTGCCCCCACCCCCCCAGTCAGGGGCGGACTGGGATCATAATTCAGGCCGGGCATTAGATACCAAGCAGGCCAGGCCGATAAGGGCCGATGCGCGAAAAATTTGGGGCGTTTGAAGCTCAATTTGGGCCGTTTGAAGCTCAATTTGGGCCGTTTGGGCCGTTTGAAGCCCAATTTGGGCCGTTTGAAGCCAGATTTGGGTCGTTTAAAGCCCGATTTGGGCCATTTGAAGCCCAATTTGGGCCGTTTGAAGCCCAATTTGGGCCAAGTCCAATTTTACAATGAGATGCACCCACTTTAAACCTGAATAAAGTAATAAAACCACTAGTAAACCAGTAGGCGGCGCCTGGCCTGCTGTTCAGTGAGTGGCCTGGCCTGGCCTGCAAAAAAAGAAAAGAAAAAAAAAGTTTTTTTTTTTTTTTTTTTTTTTGGTGGCCAGGCCAGGCCAGCCCACCGGGCATTTGCCCGACGTGCCCGATTATGCAGTCCGCCACTGCCCCCAGTGTTTAATATATTGTGTAAAGTGACTTTGAGTTCTTGAAAAAGGCTATACAAGTTCCATTTTTATTATTATTATTACTTGAGTACTTTCCACCTTCCCGAGCGCGGCGCACGCTGCCGCTCACCGCTCCCCCAGGGGATGGGTCAAATGCGGAAAACAAATTTCACACATTGTGTGACAATCAGTGGGACTTTACCTTTACCTTTAGGTCAAAGGTGTTTCTGACATAAGTGCCATCTGATGGTTATCACCTTAATTAGCCTGTTAGTGCAGAACTAAACTCATTCACCTGCATTGTTATTTAAGTGATTGGTTATGCAATACTGGTTTACTTGAAGACTGCAAAGGGACATCCTAGATCAACTTTTCTCATAATCATCATACAAAGAGATTATAAATCTACATTAAATGTATATCCTGTCATAAACTACAAAGTTACCTCATTAAGTATTCACCTGTTGTGCATATTCCATGCTCTATAATAAATATCATCCACTCACAATGTACTTCTACTATGCTTTTATGCCATAGCAACTGTTAAACTAATACTTTTCTAACAAATAAATTCACCCAAGATATGCCATTCTTATAGTCATTATTAGTCAATATTATTTACATCATTCAAATATTGTTACATTCCTCATGAAATAATATCTACTGGTTAATGTAATAGGCTATTGTTATATTATTACATTATCTAGGAATTTCTGGGATTAAGGTTTTATTACATATTGAACCATTTAGTTTACTATAATGCTGAACTAATGTATAACTCATGTCGCACTTACAATGATCTTCTTTTTGTCTGCTTTATGATAGATAGATAGATAGATATAGATAGATAGATAGATAGATAGATAGATAGATAGATAGATAGATAGATAGATAGATAGATAGATAGATAGTGCTTTATTCATCCCCGACGGGAAATTCTGGTATTACAGCAGCAACATCAATATCAACGACAGCAATGACAACAGCAACAACAACATAGCTTATGTCAAAAATACACATAGAGGTAGGTGTCAGTGAGACATTAGAAAAACAATAAATTGAAATCAAGAAACAGTATAAACATATTAAGTTAACATAGCTATTGTGTTCTTATAAGAGAGTCTAAACATATTGCTACTGGATTCGCTAAATTGTGACTATGTACAAAAAAAAACACTTTCTCTTATTAAGTTTGCTATTATCATCATTATTACTTCATTGCATCCTCCCCTTTCCCCAGTTCCCTATCGGCTGTCATTGTAAATAAGAATTTGTCCTTAAATGACTTGCCTGATTAAATAAGGTTACATAAATAAATAAACACAAGTTAGTGCATATTTACAAAGTATTTTATTCATGTAGACATTTAACTGACTTTCATGAAAAGTCGACAGCTTTATTACCAGGGGCGGTTTTAGGATGACACCTATGGGTGGGCTCAGCCCCCAAAGAATGTATATGGTGGACCGCAGACCCCCTAGGGGTGTCCGGGGGCATGCCCCCCCGGGAGAAAATGTTGTACATTTTAAAGTAAAGATTGATCAATCTGGTGCACTTTGAGATCAAAATGAAGAGACTAGATCTATGAAGAAAGCTTAATCAATTTATCAGATTCACTCTTCTTCTCTGTGTGTGTACTTCTTAGCAGATACAGCTTCTTCTCAAAGTTCCTCTGTTCTCCACCTCCACACAAAATAAATAAAACAATAATCTAAGAGTGACTTGAGGTTAATGAGGTACCAAAGAAGTTAAAGGAATTAACTTTATAAACTGTATGGCAACCATGAATAAAGCTAACACATACACACATAGCAAGCAACACTGCAACAGGCATATCAGTGGCTATTCTAAACATAGGCTACGATTAAACACATTACCAAAATGGCTGGCCACTTAGCATTATGCTAGTGAGCATTTGCATTTTAACAGACCCCTTAACAAACAGCTTAGCACTAGTAGCCTAGTTTACACCTCAGCTCAGTAGCCCCCTACAATGATGATCACAGGTACCCAATACATTAGATGCAGGGTGCATGATGTTGCCCCATTCACTTCATAGTATACTCTGGTTGACTAATGAAGAAGTTCATTTACAAAATATAACTTAAAATAAAGACTTCGTTTTTCAACTAACTCAATGATCATGGTGTTTAACACCTTACTCACTATAGAACAGATACTTAATCTACCTTGACTTGCTGGTGGTCTCTGTTGTCAGTCTGAGGCTCTCAAGGAGAAATAGAACACTTCCTTATTTCCCTGGGTGATCAATTTTCCAGGAGTGTAAGAGTAACTTCCTCTAGACCTAACCATATTTTCAAAATACAGGTTGTATGTTGCATGCATTTCTGATCACCAATACCTTTATTATTATTATTATTTTATGGCTTTAAAGCATGAATGAGAGATGAATAGAGGAGGGCCAGCTATTCTTATTTTTGTTAAAAAAGAAAAAAAAGGGCTGAGACTATCTCAGGGTGGGCTGGCCTGGCAGTAGCACATATATACGGTTACATTCACCTTGTTGCCCTGTAACATGGTGAATGTTAAGGGGCAACATGATGCCCTATTACCCATGTTTGGTGTATGGCACTCCGCATACTACATGGGTCTGGCGTTGAGACTAGGGGAAACCTAAAGCCTTTTCAAACTGCACACATCAATATCTGCCACTAGGTGGCACCAGACATTAAATAAAATAACTTGCACATGGTCAGTGTGAAATGTTTTTCAAGTCTGTCCTTCAAAGTCCTCACAAAATAAGTAGTAGCCTGTATACAGTAAATGCAGATCCAGGAACACTCAAAATAATTTTATTTTGAGGACAAATAGCCTATATATTATAAAAAACTAACTAACTAACAAATAAACAAACAAACAAAAACGTTTAATCTTAAACTTGAATCCACTGACTCTGTTGCTTGTGCACCCAAGGCACAGGTGGTGTTTTATGAATACCTCTCTGCCCTCTAAATAAAGGCATCTTTGTCTCACATGCGTGTAGAGCTGGGTGATGTGGTTGAAGTCAAAATCACAATAATGAGGACCCCCTCATCATAATAACGAGGACATCACAATAATCTTTTTTGACATCTTACTGGATGACTGAAATTAAGCGACACAGACATTCATTAGAATTGTGTTTAAAAGTGTTTGAATAAAATGTGCTTGTTATCAACAATTTAGAGAGCAGAATTGTCAGTGACGAATCACGATAGCCCCAAATCACCATATCATCACGATTTGAGTCCATTGAATTATCACCCAGCCCTACAGTTGCACTTGGACCTGGATTTACATACTTTCTTGACACTAGAGGTAGATTTTTTACATGTTTTCCCACCTGTTAGACTTAACTGAAATCCTGATGTGGTCCAAGTTCTTCGACAGTCCTTCACCTGCATAGAGTTGCCTTTACTCTCCCTTGACCCTCAAAATGGCCAATGTTTGAGAGTATTTCCTCAGAAACACATCCCTAGTCCACAATACCTGGGCCTTCCTCCATGACAAGTCTACCAGGTAACCAGGGGTGTTTAGGGAGTGGCTAGGGGTGGCACACACCACTGCAGGTAACACGCTCTCAGAGTGGTCACAGTCTGACCCCGTGTGGCCCAGTTCAGTCCAGCTCAGAGCTCTTCTGCGGTGCCTAGAGTCGGTGTGTCTGGTGTTTGGTGTGTGGAAAGGCAGTCAGCTCGTAGAAAAGGACGTAGGCATCGCTACTGCGAACCTGGCTGGAGGACATTGGACTCACCCTGCAGCAACAAAACACAGGATACTGTTACAGCACTGAATGTTACAGCACCCACACATACAGGGGATTGAGTGTTCTCAGCCTGGTCACCAGAATAAAATGTTGGCATTGTACATTCTACAATCCACGGATACATAAAATATCATGTTTCTGAACCCAAAATACATTGCATGCCACGTTTCTAGATCAGCGTTATACACCCCATAGAGTCTGCTATTGAAATAGCGCGGTGGCCAGTTAGGGTGTTGTGATCCGGGTGGATGAAGGGCATAAACACTTGCCTTTCACACTGGAGGGCCCCTGTTGGATCCCCAAAGTCTCCATTTCACCGTAAGTCATGTTTAACATTTTGTTATTAAACCTATAAGCCAAACCATAACCATAACCATAACCAAGCTGTTTTATTGCCTCAACATAACCAAAGTTTGTTAAAAATTTGTTCTTGCGGTCGTGTGAGTAAGTACATGCGTGCAATGCATAGGGCAGAATCGGGAGCTGTAACCAGGAAGTAACGGCAACCTCCTCGTTGTGAGAGACCTGACCTCGTTGTGGGATTCATTGGAAATATACCTAGTCTGTCGTTTCAGTATGAGTATAACCGGGATTGTGTAGTTTATCGAACTCAGAACCTTCGGCATGAGAGGCGGAGGCTCTAGCAAGGAGGCTAAAGCCCATACTAGCATCTGTTGCTAGCTAGAGCATCTCTTGAGGTCTCGGAAAGTGAGGTTTACTAACGGCACAGCATGCTGGTCACCGTTATGAGGGACACGTTGTTTTAAACATGACTTCTTCTGTTTTTACGTCTCTTTTTGATATTGGCTATCTTTCCTGTTACTGCTGTTCATGACCTAGAACTATTTTAACCCGGTTTACAGCACTTTGGAATACACTGTATAAAATGTGCTATATCCTATCCTATAATAAGAATGCCAAGTGTCTATGTGTGTGTGTATTGTGTATTGTGTGTGTGTGTGTGTGAGTGTGAGTGTGAGTGTGAGTGTGAGTGTGAGTGTGAGTGTGAGTGTCTGTGTTTGTGTGAGAGTGAGCAGAAATTGTGTTTGGCCACAGCTATGCCATTTTATGTGCGATCACGCTGAATCTTTCAGGAAGTGTAAAGAGCACCCCTGCTGCAGGTGACCTAACCTAGCCAGATTTTTTAAATTAGGTAATTAGGGCAGCCTCTGGGCAAAAATGGCTAATTAGTGGCCAAAATGAGTGAACACAGGTCCAGCACCACGGAGAGCTCCATTCGTTAGCTACTGATGGAGCTCACCTGAGTGGAGGAGCAGAGCTGAGCAGAGTTGGAATCAGCCAGGGAAGCGGCCTATATGAAAGTCCTCTGGGGAGAGGTTGCATGCCAACTCCGTGAGCGAGGCCTGACTTAAATGGCCAGGGGACGGGTATTTTGCTAGTGAACAAAGTTTGATTTGACTTGATTTGATTAGCAGTAGTAGTACTAGTATCCTGGGTTTCAATGAAGAGATAATGGCCAATGATGGTCCTAAAGTTTCAGAAGATCTTACATCTTGACAAGAATATCATTTTGTGAGTATATTAAATTAACTATAGGCAACCAGCCTTGTATCGGTCGGTTGAACCCTAACACAGACACAAACGCACCCTTGACCTACTTACGCAGCATATTTATTTCGCTGTCTATAAAATACAGCAATAGCTGACACACCTAGACTGAGATCAACTTAATTTGACAGTAAAGCACACTAGGCAATCACCGTATAGTCTCATGCCAACCTGCTAAGCAAATATCTGAGGTAGAGCGTGGTGTGGAGAGTTGATACCTGGAGTCGTTGTAGCTGTACCATTCCCCCCGTGCTGCGTTCCTGCAGTATGCTGTGTAATGGCCTCCCAAAGTGTTCCCAGAGTGGTTGGACACAGCGTACAGGTTATACACAGCATGCTCTACACGTAAACAAGACACCGCCGGTCAAAACTAGTGCAATCCTTCATC